>NC_143033.1:86626128-86954878 GCF_057628025.1 Oncorhynchus mykiss
CTGGCTGGGTGGACAGAGCTGTGGCGCAGGAGGAGAGGAGCACAGAGAGGACACGCTGCCCGATGAGAGAGAGGGGACCAGAGGAACAGCCTGTCTGCACAGGAGGAAGAGAATACAGAAAATAACAGGGCAATATCCAAAGGAGGGGAAGTGAGAGAGAGAGAGAGAGAGAGAGAGAGAGAGAGAGAGAGAGAGAGAGAGAGAGAGAGAGAGAGAGAGAGAGAGAATGCACACATCTACTTCATGGGAGGAGGAGGAGCCCGGTTGGGGGTGGAGCTGAGAAGGATTGACGGACATCGGCACAAGAGGAGGAGGAGCGTGAGGGCAAGTTAATGAATTTGATTTGGAGAGAAGTATTTTTAGAAAAGGAAGAAAACAAGAGGAGCGTTACAATTGGAAATGCCACAGTTCTGAGGGAGAGAAACAGAGAGTGAAAGAATGAGAACGAGAGAATGAGGGAGAGAGAGATACCAGGATCTGAGCGTGACTGAACAGATTTTCCATCGACTCTGGTCAGGTTTCCCACAGGGAAACGCAGTGTGTGTGCATGTGCTCCTCTCAGTGTGAATGAGTGTTTGCGTGCGTCTGGGACTAAGAAGCGTCTGCTACTCGCACAAGACGGGCTGGCCATACATTATCACCTGCAGGACACAACACCCGCTCCTCCAGTCAAGAGAGGATGAGAAGAGAAAGGACAATGGAGGGGGGAATAGGGAGGGAGTGAAAGAGTGACAGATGGGAAGAGGGGAAGGCTGGAAATCAAGAAGATAAAAGTGAGCTCACAAAAAAAGCCGCAGAAGAAATTAGCGAGGTAGACTCACAAAGGCAATTAGTGATGTGCGGCTGCTCGTTTTAGCGGTGTCATGTAAACAAGTCCAGCCTCTGGCCGTGGTGGTGTTGGAGGGTTAGCAGGTTGAACGAGGCTGAGCATCACTGATCGAAGTGGAGCGACGGCAAAGTCCCAAAAGACAGCAGCCTCGGTCGGCAGAGAGAGGAGCGCCGACAGAGCAGAGGGAACCGGCAGGACGAGCCGTTCTTTGACAGACGGCACCAGATAGAACCACAACAGACTCACTGCTCTCTTCTTTAACCTTCCGTTCTTTCATTTTGTCTGTGCTTCTCAGCTCATCTTGCCTCTCTCTCCTCTAGCACTCACTCCACCCCCTCTCTTCTCCCTCCCTATCCTTTTCTCTCTCTCTCTCTCTCTCTCTCTCTCTCTCTCTCTCTCTCTCTCCTCTAGCACTCACTCCACCCCCTCTCTTCTCCCTCCCTATCCTTTTCCCTCTCCCTCCCCCCTCTCTCTCTCTCTCTCTCTCCTCTAGCACTCACTCCACCCCCTCTCTTCTCCCTCCCTATCCTTTTCCCTCTCCCTCGCTCTCTAGCTCTCTCTCTCTCCCTCTGTCTCTTCCTCTCTTGCTCTGTGTTACACTAACTGGTGCGGATGCTGGAGTCGCTCATGTAGAAGATGCATCGCTTGGTGCATATTTGCATGGCTGAATGTATTTTTTACTGCTCAGTTGGGTGAGTGGAGTACTTTCAGGTCGAAGGAACCAGATGGACTGAGAGGGAGAAGCCCAACAAGTAGCTAAAGAGTAAAACAGGACACCAACTACAACAAACAGAAGACACTGTAACAGAGAAAGAGAGTTAGTATGTGTGTGTGTGAGTGAGGTTGTGTGTGAGGAGCTTGTACGGATTGTGTGTAACAGCAGAGTCAGATAAGCACAAATCCAGGTGTGGATTACATCAGTGGGGATATCGGTGCCCTGGAGCTCCATGTGGGACCCAGCCCCTGAGGCCTGGCTGGGAGATGAAGCCTTTCTCTCTGTACTAGGAGCGGTGTGGGCAGCCATGGCTCTGGAGGGGCGATGTCTCCAGCGGGGATCCCCAGCCGTGGTGAGGAGAGGCTGCCGGCGCCTCCCTGCAAGGCCAGGCATGTCCTCAATCACCTCCACAATGCTGGCTGGGACACGTCTACACGGCCTCAGGCATGTGTGTGTGTCCGGTGGCTCCATAGCCCGTCGGGCCTTCTGGCTGCTGGCCCTGTGCACCTCATTGGGCCTGCTCCTATCCTGGTCCTCCAACCGCCTGCTCCACTGGCTCTCCTTCCCCACCTACACACGGATCCACACAGAGTGGGCCAAGGAGATGGCCTTCCCCACAGTCACTATCTGCAACAACAACCCAATCCGCCTCTACAAGCTCACCAAAAGTGACCTGTACTTTGCTGGCCACTGGCTGGGCCTACTGCTGGCCAACCGGACGGTGAGACCCATGGTGCTGGATTTGCTGCAGGAGGACAGCCAGGCCTGGTTCAGCAAACTGTCTGACTTCAGGCTGTTCCTGCCCCCCAGAAACTTTGAGGGCAGCAACCTGGAGTTTATGGACCGGCTGAGCCACCAGCTAGAGGAAATGCTTCTCTCCTGCAAGTACCGAGGAGAACCGTGCGGTCCCCAGAACTTCACCTCTGTAAGTCTCAGCATAGCTCCCTCTTAAATCACTTCTTCATTGACAGTTTAGCTCTGTGTGGTGGTTGAACCTCCCAGACTGTTCATCTGATTTCGCCTGTTGTCTCTCCTCTTTTCATGGAGTTTCATCTCTTTCCTTGAAGTTCACAGTAGTTAACAGCAGGGTTTGGAACCACAAAAAATGTCCAATTGTTTTGTTCTGAACAGAACCATTATTTGTTTTGTTCCATTCCACTATTCCGACCTGCAAAAGTTCTGATTGGTTTCGAAACAAAAAAAAGTACCAGTTTATATCGTTCCTCTCGGTTCCTTTTTAAATGTCTAAAGTAATAGTTTTTTATAACATTAGCTCAGCATTACATTTCTTTACCAATCAGTGAGGATAAGGCAGCTTGCAATGGAGCGGGCAAGCTATATTTGTTTTAGCCTAGGCAGCCAATGGTAGAGTTCTCATTGGGGCTGAACATTTTAGCCTGGTCCGACCCAAGCCCGATGAGCTGCAGCCCGAGCCCAGGCCTAGTCCGACATCCCATAAATGTAATGAGCCCGAAACCTAAACGATGCCTGATTTCTAGAAAACGGACGCACCTTTCCCTAGACCATATTGCTCTTTTGTTCAAGTTAACGAGTAGACTATTCATTTACACTGGTTTTTACAACAACGTGAGATGTTGTTGGAAGCGAGCAGAGTGAGGAGAGAGTGAAAAGCCCTAGCCTTGTCTAAGAGAAGTGATGAGAGGGGAAAGCCCAACTTGAATATAATCAACAACTGTTGTATGTGGATCTCAGGGTTTATACAGTAAGACATCCATACTGTTGTATGTGGATCTCAGGGTTTATACAGTAAGACATCCATACTGTTGTATGTGGATCTCAGGGTTTACACAGTAAGACATCCATACTGTTGTATGTGGATCTCAGGGTTTATACAGTAAGACATCCATACTGTTGTATGTGGATCTCAGGGTTTATACAGTAAGACATCCATACTGTATATATCTTCAGAAATTAGACAAATGCCTCTTCGGTTGCCTGTTTTGAAGTGTGTGTTTGATTCCGTGAGCTAATTGTTTTCGTTAGATCAGATTATCTGTGATTTCTTATCATTTATTCAACATTGTTTACACTGTTCCAAACGGTCAGAAAACAAATATTTGAATAATAGCCTACCTTTATACACATGGGTCACACAGCACTCAATCCTCTCCTCCTTCTTCATCTCTTTCTTATTTTTGTTGTTGTTGTTATTATCAGAATTATAATATCATCAACAGTAGGCTTAGTTTTAAAATGAAATAAAAAGGCAGCCTTGAATAATTAAACATATAAACCTCAACATGTCAGTAACTGTGTTTAATCTTTGTAGGCAGAAAAATGAATTTCTTCCTTACAACAGACTCTCGAGGATTTCTTATTTGTTAGGTGTTGTTTACACTGTTCCAGTGTAAACAACACCTAATTTCAATATTCAAGACTCCATGTCTAACACCTGTTTGGCAGTGGCACACAGCGCTCGGCTTACCCACCTTCTTCGGGTTCTTCTTAGGATCATTATTATTATTATTATGCAGCCCATATAAGTACGAGTCAGTCAGTCATGACTTTAAATACAATCAAGCTTTTTATGTAGAAAATAAAATAACAAATGAAATGTTCTGCCTAATTAGGCCATGGCCTAGGCATTAAGGAAACAGAACAGAACACAACAAAATAACACATCAATTAAACAACACTGGAGCCATGGAGTCTTGAATATTGAAATAATAAATACATGTTCTGGATTATTAGCTATAAACCAGCCTATGTCCTAATGGGTGCATGCATGTGTCACGTGAACAGAGCATGGCAGGGAAGGCACATTTAGCAAATAGGGAATATTTTTGCATTCTCAACAAATTAGGTAGCATAACTTTTCAGTCAGAGAAACAACAAGTAAGAAACTAGTGAATTACTGTAGTTAGATTGCAGCTTCAGCACCTCAGACAGCGCAATACACATGGCAGCCTGTGGCTGCTTCTGCAGCTGACAGGGAGGAGAGAGAGACAAGAGTTCAGGCTGAAATTGAGAACTCTAGTGCATGGGCGCTATCAGCTGACTAAGCTATAGTTGTTTACAAGCGCCATGGACAGATAAGTGTAGGGTGCAAGATGCGACTGAAATTTTGTAGGTGGGGGGAGAGTGAGAGAGGGTGGAGGAAGAGGCTTGGCTTGAAGTGCTGGGCATAGTCTGAATTAGGCCCACAGAATTATACCTACGGAGGAGCGGCTTCTATGGAGGAACTTTGATTGTCTTTGAACTTACGAGAGTTGTCTTAAAGTTGAACCAGAGCTAGCTAGCTAACTGACAAGCTTGTGTGTATAGAGCCACACCAGAATAAAAAAAAAACACATCTTAGCTTTTTGTAGTTATTTAATCCAATGTGAAATGTGAAAAACTATAGTATCCGTAACTAGCATTGAAGAAGTGAATCCATTCTTCTCTAATTAAATATCTCTCCCTAATTTCTGAATGCTTGTAGCGTCAGTAGGGTACATCATCCTAAGCTTTGAAGGGGGAAGGGCATGTTGCCTACACACACATACACTGGCAAAGATTTTCAGCTAACAGGCAGACACTGGAATATACGTTTCTGAGTGACAGAGTGAGGGCTTTGAATAGGCGCCTTTCTGCCCGGAACGTAAACTATGTTATTATTTTTTTTATTTCACCTTTATTTAACCAGGTAGGCTAGTTGAGAACAAGTCCTCATTTACAACTGCGACCTGGCCAAGATAAAGCAAAGCAGTGCGACACAAACAACAACACAGGGTTACACATGGAAGAAACAAACATACAGTCAATAATACAATAGAAAATGTCTATATACAGTGTGTGCAAATAAGGTAGGATAAGGGAGGTAAGGCCATAGTGGCTAAATAAGTACAATATAGCAATTAAACACTGAAGTGATAAATGTGCAGAAGATGAGTGTGCAAGTAGAGATTCTGGGGTAGAAAGGAGCAAAATAAATGACATAAATAACAGTATGGGGATGAGGTAGTTGGATGGGCTATTTACGAATGGGCTATTTAAAAAAATATATATTTCACCTTTATTTAACCAGGTAGGCTAGTTGAGAACAAGTTCTCATTTGCAACTGCGACCTGGCCAAGATAAAGCATAGCAGTGTGAACAGACAACACAGAGTTACACATGGAGTAAACAATTAACAAGTTAATAACACAGTAGAAAAAAAAGAGAGTCTATATACATTGTGTGCAAAAGGCGTGAGGAGGTAGGCGAATAATTACAATTTTGCAGATTAACACTGGAGTGATAAATGATCAGATGGTCATCTACAGGTAGAGATATTGGTGTGCAAAAGAGCAGAAAAGTAAATAAATAAACAGTATGGGGATGAGGTAGGTAAAATTGGGTTGGCTATTTCCTGATAGACTATGTACAGCTGCAGCGATCGGATGTTTGAAGTTGGTGAGGGAGATAAAAGTCTCCAACTTCAGCGATTTTTGCAATTCGTTCCAGTCACAGGCAGCAGAGAACTGGAACGAAAGGCGGCCAAATGAGGTGTTGGCTTTAGGGATGATCAGTGAGATACACCTGCTGGAGCGCGTGCTACGGGTGGGTGTTGCCATCGTGACCAGTGAACTGAGATAAGGCGGAGCTTTACCTAGCATGGACTTGTAGATGACCTGGAGCCAGTGGGTCTGGCGACGAATATGTAGCGAGGGCCAGCCGACTAGAGCATACAGGTCGCAGTGGTGGGTGGTATAAGGTGCTTTAGTAACAAAACGGATGGCACTGTGATAAACTGCATCCAGTTTGCTGAGTAGAGTGTTGGAAGCTATTTTGTAGATGACATCGCCGAAGTCGAGGATCGGTAGGATAGTCAGTTTTACTAGGGTAAGTTTGGCGACGTGAGTGAAGGAGGCTTTGTTGCGGAATAGAAAGCAGACTCTAGATTTGATTTTAGATTGGAGATGTTTGATATGAGTCTGGAAGGAGAGTTTACAGTCTAGCCAGACACCTAGGTACTATTAGATGTCCACATATTCTAGGTCGGAACCATCCAGGGTGGTGCTGCTAGTCGGGCGTGCGGGTGCAGGCAGCGAACGGTTTAAAAGCATGCATTTGGTTTTACTAGCGTTTAAGGGCAGTTGGAGGCCACGGAAGGAGTGTTGTATGGCAGTGAAGCTCGTTTGGAGGTTAGATAGCACAGTGTCCAAGGACGGGCCGGAGGTATACAGAATGGTGTTGTGTGCGTAGAGGTGGATCAGGGAATCGCTCGCAGGAAGAGCAACATCATTGATATATACAGAGAAAAGAGTCGGCCCGAGAATTGAACCCTGTGGCACCCCCATAGGGACTGCCAGAGGACCGGACAGCGTGCCCTCCGATTTGACACACGGTCTGCAAAGTAGTTGGTGAACCAGGCAAGGCAGTCATCAGAAAAACCGAGGCTACTGAGTCTGCCGATAAGAATATGGTGATTGACAGAGTCGAAAGCCTTGGCAAGGTCGATGAAGACGGCTGCACAGTACTGTCTTTTATCAATGGCGGTTATGATATCGTTTAGTACCTTGAGCGTGGCTGAGGTGCACCCGTGACCGGCTCGGAAACCAGATTTTACAGCGGAGAAGGTACGGTGGGATTCGAGATGGTCAGTGACCTGTTTGTTGACTTGGCTTTCAAAGACCTTAGATAGGCAGGGCAGGATGGATATAGGTCTGTAACAGTTTGGGTCCAGGGTGTCTCCCCCTTTGAAGAGGGGGATGACTGCGGCAGCTTTCCAATCCTTGGGGATCTCAGAGGGGGTTGCGACAATGGCGCGGATAGTTTCAAAAATAGAGGGTCCAGATTTTCAAGCCCAGCTGATTTGTACGGGTCCAGGTTTTGCAGCTCTTTCAGAACATCTGCTATCTGGATTTGGGTAAAGGAGAACCTGGAGAGGCTTGGGGGGGGGGGGCGGAGCTGTTGGCCGAGGTTGGAGTAGCCAGGAGGAAGGCATGGCCAGCCGTTGAGAAATGCTTGTTGAAGTTTTCAATAATCATGGATTTATCGGTGGTGACCGTGTTACCTAGCCTTAGTGCAGTGGGCAGCTGGGAGGAGGTGCTCTTGTTCTCCATGGACTTCATGGGCTATGTACAGGTGCAGTGATATGTGAGCTGCTCTGACAGCTGGTGCTTAAAGCTAGTGAGGGAGATATGAGTCTCCAGTTTCCGTGATTTTTGCAGTTCGTTCCTGTCATTGGCAGCAGAGAACTGGAAGGAACGGCGGCCAAAGGAGGAATTGGCTTTGGGGGTGACCAGTGAGATTGCGTGCTACGGGTGGGTGCTGCTATGGTGACCAGTGAGCTGAGATAAGGTGGGGCTTTACCTATCAAAGACTTATTGATGACCTGAAGCCAGTGGGTTTGGCGACGAATATGAAGCGAGAGCATACAGGTCGCAGTGGTGGGTTGTATATGAGGCTTTGGTGAAAAAACGGATGACGCTGTGATAGACTGCATCCAATTTGCTGAGTAAAGTGTTGGAGGCTTTTTTGTAAATGACATCGCCAAAGTCAAGGATTGGTAGAATAGTCAGTTTTACGAGGGTATGTTTGGCAGCATGAGTGAAGGATGCTTTGTTGCGAAATAGAAAGCCGATTCTAGATGTAATTTTGGATTGGAGATGCTTAATGTGATGTAATGTAATTAATGTAATTAACCGGTTCCCATGCTTTTAAAATAACGCTTCTGTTCCGGAACAGTATAGATCACTTCTTTCCCGGTTCTGATTCTGTTCCTCAATTATTATTTTTTTTTTTAAAACATAATAATAATCTGGTTTTAGGTTCAGGGACGTTTTCGGTTCTATTCCCTGAACCGGTTCCAACTCCTGGTTCACAGTCACACCCTTTTACCAGTTTTTTTTGTCCTTAAACGCTGTCCTGGAACTCTAGAACCAAGGTAGGCTATTATTATTTATCTATATTTATTTTCATCCCTGTCTTTTGAGCTTTTGAATTTATCCATCTGGACTAGTTGTACTTAGTACTTTGCTTTGTTTAGTATTTACTAACTGTCGAGGAAAAACTAATTCCAAGGATCAGGCAGAGCTCATTTTCCAGTTTATAAGAGTTTTATTCAAGCAATTTCCAGGAAGTTCCCTCTCAGGATAAAGCCAGAGCGTAACTTGATTATTTACAAATCACAGTCGTTACGTACTTTATCTACACAAAGAGCTGTTTACCCCTCCTAGAGGGAGGTAAGCTTACAATATAGATAAGGGGTAATTATCTCTACTCCCTTAAAGCATTAAAACAAATAAAAGCGGGTTCTAACCTGTTCTCACAGACTATGTGTCAAAGATAGGCGAGTGATAAGATCTTTAGAACCTACAAAGACAGAACAAGAATCAGACTGTTTAGGCATGTAGGGCCCCAGAGATAAGGGCCAATAACAAATCTCTCCTTTGTGGGGTATATGAAGAGGTTACTGAACAGCAGGGACAATTCCCAGTGAAAAACACTATTCAGCTCAAGCATTTTCATAGAATTTAGATTGTAACAAAACCATTTTGCCCCCACATAACTGTTACCCAGTATTCGCTTTGTACAATATTTACTTATACTGAGCTAAAATATAAATGCAACATGCAACAATTCCAATGATTTTACGGAGTTACATTTCATACTGTATAAGGAAATCAGTCAATTGAAATGAATTCATTAGGCCCTAATCTATGGATTTCACATGACTAGGTAGGGGCGCAACCATGGGTGGGCCAGGGAAGGCATAGGCCCACCCACTGGGGAGCCAGGCCCAGCCAATCAGAATCAGATTTTCCCAACAAAGGGGCTTTATTACAGACAGACTCCTCAGTTTCATCAGCTGTTGGGGCGGCTGGTCTCAGACGATCCCGCAGGTGAAAAAGCTGGATGTGAAGGTCCTGGGCTGGCTTGCTTACACGTGGTCTGCGGTTGTGAGGCCGGTTGGACGAACTGCCAAATTCTCTAAAACGATGTTGGAGGCGGCTTATGGTAGAGACATTGACATTAAATTACCTGGTAACAGCTCTGATGGACATTCCTACAGTCAGCATGTCAATTGCACACTCCCTCAAAACTTGAGACATCTGTGGAATTGTGTTGTGTGACAAAACTGCACATCTTAGAGTGGCCTTTTATTTTCCCCAGCACAAGGTGCACCTGTGTAATGATCATGCTGTTTATTCAGCTTCTTGATACGCCACACCTGTCAGGTGGATGGATTATCTTGGCAACAGGGATGTAAACAAATTTGTGCACAACATTTGAGAGAAATTATTTTTTTGTACATTCTGGGATCTTTTATTTCAGCTCATGAAAAATGGGACCAACACTTTACATGTTGCGTTTATATTTTTGTTCAGTATAGTATCTGCTCTGTTTATTGTAGTTTCTTCCATGCTCGTTAGGGCCTGTTCATGGTTCTGTTGATTAGAGTTGGGCATTACTGTTGAGCCATGTGGTGGCCTTGGCCTGGGAGCCATTTCATATCACAAGGTACAGTCTCTATTGCCAGCCCCATGAGAACTGTACTGCCTGTCTCTCTCCGTCTCTGTCGCTCTCTCTATCTCTCTCTCTCTCTCCGTGTGTGTGTGTGTGTGTGTGTCGGCTTCTCATGGTGCTGTGACAGTGACAGATGTTTTCTCTGAGGTGACACAAATACTCAAACACTCTTTGAAATGTTATTTTTGCATTTCATTTTTCTCTTCTTATCTCCCTCCATTGGCCTTAGAGCCTGTAAAACTCACTGGAGAACAGAAAGGGTGTCAAATGAAGGTGATGCGTGCAGTACTGTGTTTGTGAAGACAGAGTGTATGTGCCCGTGTGTTCATGTGGGACTACTGCCACAGTCCTCACTGATGTGTAAATCATTATAGCACAAGTTGTAGGCTCTCAGCCACTCTCACTTCACTTTACATGTTGAGCAGCTGTGCATTAAAACCTACTAACAGAGCAATATTAACCTCCACCCCTTCAATAAATACATTTGAATGAGTGCAAAGCAGTGGTCTCACTCTTCATGCTCCTTCATGGCCCCATTGAGTTGGTCAGCTTTGTGTCCATGGCTTCATAGAAATGGATGACTTTCATTAAGTTTAAACACAGCGTCCGATCAGCACTAGCGCTGTAATGATCCTGCTATCAGTACTCTGTATCGGCGGCCTCCCAGTCCGGAACAGGACGAGGAGCAGAGCAGCACGCCGTCAAACAATGTGCTACTTAATCAGAAACATGCCCTCAGGCCAAGGCCCTGTAATAATGTTTCAAACCAATCTCAGTCATCTGGAGTGAGGTGCTCATCCTGATTGCAACACAGACATCAATTTATTTAGGATTCTCACCATGGTGGCTCCTGAAGTTTTGTGACTGAGCAATCTATACAGGGTATAGACAGCATATACAGACAGGGTATAGACAGGGTGCAGACAGGGTATAGACAGGGTGCAGACAGGGTGCAGACAGGGTATAGACAGGGTGTAGACAGGGTGTAGACAGGGTGCAGACAGGGTGTAGACAGGGGGTAGACAGGGTATAGGCAGCATATACAGACAGGGTGCAGACAGGGTGTAGACATGATGCAGACAGGGTGTAGACAGGGTGCAGACAGGTTATAGACAGCATATACAGACAGGGTGCAGACAGGGTATAGACAGGGTGTAGACAGGGTGTAGACAGGGTGCAGACAGGGTGTGGACAGGGTGCAGACAGGGTGTAGACAGGGTGTAGACAGGGTGTAGACAGGGTAGAGACAGGGTGTAGACAGGGTGCAGACATGATGTAGACAGGGTGTAGACAGGGTGCAGACAGGGTATAGACAGAGTATAGACAGCATATACAGACAGGGTGCAGACAGGTTGTAGACAGGGTGTAGACAGGGTGTAGACATGATGCAGACAGGGTGTAGACAGGGTGTAGACAGGGTGTGGACAGGGTATAGACAGAGTATAGACAGCATATACAGACAGGGTGTAGACAGGTTGTAGACAGGGTGGTGGACAGGGTGTGGACAGTATGCAGACAGGGTGTAGACAGGGTGTAGACAGGGTGCAGACAGGGTGTAGACATGATGCAGACAGGGTGTAGACAGGGTGCAGACAGGTTATAGACAGCATATACAGACAGGGTGTAGACAGGGTGCAGACAGGGTATAGACAGGGTGTAGACAGGGTGTAGACAGGGTGCAGACAGGTGTGGACAGGGTGCAGACAGGGTGTAGACAGGGTGTAGACAGGGTGTAGACAGGGTAGAGACAGGGTGTAGACAGGGTGCAGACATGATGTAGACAGGGTGTAGACAGGGTGCAGACAGGGTATAGACAGAGTATAGACAGCATATACAGACAGGGTGCAGACAGGTTGTAGACAGGGTGTAGACAGGGTGTAGACATGATGCAGACAGGGTGTAGACAGGGTGTAGACAGGGTGTGGACAGGGTATAGACAGAGTATAGACAGCATATACAGACAGGGTGTAGACAGGTTGTAGACAGGGTGGTGGACAGGGTGTGGACAGTATGCAGACAGGGTGTAGACAGGGTGTAGACAGGGTGCAGACAGGGTGTAGACAGGGTGTGGACAGGGTGCAGACAGGGTGTAGACAGGGTGTAGACAGGGTGCAGACAGGGTGTAGACAGGGTGCAGACAGGGTGCAGACAGGGTGTAGACAGGGTGCATACAGGGTGTAGACAGGGTATAGACAGGGTGTAGACATGGTATATAGACAGGGTATATAGACAGGGTGTATAGACAGGGTATAGACATAGTATAGATGGGGTGTAGACATGGTATATAGACAGGGTATAGACAGGGTGTAGACATGGTATATAGACAGGGTATAGATGACTTCAAGCCAGTTCTCTCAGGATGTAAGTGGCTGTGTTTGATTTTGACTTTGTATATGTGCAGTGTCCGTTACAGTCAGACTGTGTGAAGATGTTCGTTACAGTCAGAGTGTGTGAAGATGTCCGTTACAGTGAGACTGTGTGAAGATGTCCATTACAGTCAGACTGTGTGAAAATGTCCGTTACAGTGAGACTGTGTGAAGATGTCCGTTACAGTCAGACTGTGTGAAGATGTCCGTTACAGTGAGACTGTGTGAAGATGTCCGTTACAGTCAGACTGTGTGAAGATGTCCGTTACAGTGAGACTGTGTGAAGATGTCCGTTACAGTCAGAATGTGTGAAGACGTCCGCTACAGTCAGACTGTGTGAAGATGTCCGTTACAGTGAGACTGTGTGAAGATGTCCGTTACAGTCAGAATGTGTGAAGATGTTCGTTACAGTCAGAGTGTGTGAAGATGTCCGTTACAGTCAGACTGTGTGAAGATGTCCGCTACAGTCAGACTGTGTGAAGATGTCCGTTACAGTCAGAATGTGTGAAGATGTCCGTTACAGTCAGAATGTGTGAAGATGTCCGTTACAGTCAGACTGTGTGAAGATGTCCGTTACAGTCAGAATGTGTGAAGATGTCCGTTACAGTCAGAATGTGTGAAGATGTCCGTTACAGTCAGAATGTGTGAAGATGTCCGTTACAGTGAGACTGTGTGAAGATGTCCGTTACAGTCAGACTGTGTGAAGATGTCCGTTACAGTCAGACTGTGTGAAGATGTCCGTTACAGTCAGAATGTGTGA
Organism: Oncorhynchus mykiss; assembly: GCF_057628025.1. Taxonomy (NCBI): domain Eukaryota; kingdom Metazoa; phylum Chordata; class Actinopteri; order Salmoniformes; family Salmonidae; genus Oncorhynchus; species Oncorhynchus mykiss. The sequence continues at coordinate 86,639,253 of NC_143033.1, forward strand.
AGACGTCCGCTACAGTCAGACTGTGTGAAGATGTCCGTTACAGTGAGACTGTGTGAAGATGTCCGTTACAGTCAGACTGTGTGAAGATGTCCGTTACAGTGAGACTGTGTGAAGATGTCAGAATGTGTGAAGACGTCCGCTACAGTCAGACTGTGTGAAGATGTCCGTTACAGTCAGAATGTGTGAAGATGTCCGTTACAGTGAGACTGTGTGAAGATGTCCGTTACAGTCAGAATGTGTGAAGATGTTCGTTACAGTCAGAGTGTGTGAAGATGTCCGTTACAGTCAGAATGTGTGAAGATGTCCGTTATAGTCAGAGTGTGTGAAGATGTCCGTTACAGTCAGACTGTGTGAAGATGTCCGTTACAGTCAGAATGTGTGAAGATGTTCGTTACAGTGAGACTGTGTGAAGATGTCCGTTACAGTCAGAATGTGTGAAGATGTTCGTTACAGTCAGAATGTGTGAAGATGTCCGTTACAGTCAGAATGTGTGAAGATGTCCGTTACAGTCAGAGTGTGTGAAGATGTCCATTACAGTTAGACTGTGTGAAGATGTCCGTTACAGTCAGACTGTGTGAAGATGTCCGCTACAGTCAGACTGTGTGAAGATGTCCGTTACAGTGTGACTGTGTGAAGATGTTCGTTACAGTGAGACTGTGTGAAGATGTCCATTACAGTCAGACTGTGTGAAGATGTCCGTTACAGTGAGACTGTGTGAAGATGTTCGTTACAGTGAGACTGTGTGAAGATGTCCGCTACAGTCAGACTGTGTGAAGATGTTTGTTACAGTGAGACTGTGTGAAGATGTCCATTACAGTCAGAATGTGTGAAGATGTCCGTTACAGTCAGAATGTGTGAAGATGTCCGTTACAGTGAGACTGTGTGAAGATGTCCGTTACAGTCAGAATGTGTGAAGATGTCCGTTACAGTGAGACTGTGTGAAGACGTCCGCTACAGTCAGACTGTGTGAAGATGTCCGTTACAGTGTGACTGTGTGAAGATGTCCGTTACAGTCAGACTGTGTGAAGATGTCCGTTACAGTCAGAATGTGTGAAGATGTTCGTTACAGTGAGACTGTGTGAAGATGTCCGTTACAGTCAGACTGTGTGAAGATGTCCGTTACAGTCAGAATGTGTGAAGATGTCCGTTACAGTCAGAATGTGTGAAGATGTCCGTTACAGTGAGACTGTGTGAAGATGTCCGTTACAGTCAGACTGTGTGAAGATGTCCGTTACAGTGAGACTGTGTGAAGATGTCCGCTACAGTCAGACTGTGTGAAGATGTCCGTTACAGTGTGACTGTGTGAAGATGTCCGTTACAGTCAGACTGTGTGAAGATGTCCGTTACAGTGTGACTGTGTGAAGTTGTCCGTTACAGTCAGACTGTGTGAAGATGTCCGCTACAGTCAGACTGTGTGAAGATGTCCGCTACAGTCAGACTGTGTGAAGATGTCCACTACAGTCAGACTGTGTGAAGATGTCCGCTACAGTCAGACTGTGTGAAGATGTCCGTTACAGTGAGACTGTGTGAAGATGTCCGTTACAGTCAGAATGTGTGAAGATGTCCGTTACAGTCAGACTGTGTGAAGATGTTCGTTACAGTGAGACTGTGTGAAGATGTCCGTTACAGTGAGACTGTGTGAAGATGTCCGTTACAGTCAGACTGTGTGAAGATGTCCGCTACAGTCAGACTGTGTGAAGATGCCAATCTGCAGTCACTGTTTAGTCTCTTAATTTCTGCGTCTGTTTCTCTTTGTGTCCACAGAGCGTTGTGCCTGGATTGAGTTGTGTTGGTTGTATCGGTGGTGTGGGTGTCGTTCTTTGTATGCACAGTATGTAGCATTGAGCCGTGGTTGAGTTGTATTGTAAGGGTGGTGGGTGTGTTTCTCAGCTGGCTGTGTGTTTAAGCCTACTGTACAGTAGTGATTGATCTCAGTCTCCTGAGCCAGTGGGATTCCAGTGAGGCCTTCCTCTCTCCTCTCCATCCACTGTTATAACACAGGAGGAAGCCTGATGTGATGTCTGTAACTAGCCCCCTCAGTGTCAGTGTGCACATCTCATTAGACCCTCAGTGCATCAGCAAAAGGCTTCCCTCAGGCCAAATCATTACCACTGAGTTCAGAATACTGTCACTGGAAGAGTGACATGATGTGTCAATGATAATGAGCTTCCTTCCACATATACAGTATGAGTCAATGTGTGTGTGTGTGTTGTTATATATATATATATATATATATATATATATATATATATATATATATATATATATATATATATATATATAGCGAGAGAGAGAGAGAGAGAGAGAGAGAGAGAGAGAGAGAGAGAGAGAGAGAGAGAGAGAGAGAGAGAGAAAGAGAGAGATGGTAGCAATAGGGTAGTATGGTAGTGAATTTAAATGAGGGACCATAATTCTGCCCAAACTCCTGCGGTAGCCTCCCTTGTGCCAAATCTATCACAGTGAACAGGAGCTACGGGACAGCTCCCTGATCAATAAATCCATTAGATGTTTGCTATAGTTTATGGAGGTCCATTTCCCTCTCCCCCTCAGCCTTACATCACAGACAGAAATATACACTGAACCAAACCACACTATTCCCCACTTCATTGTCAAGGATTACTGAGTGATTTTTCTGCCATTGAAATCCCTGAGTGGGCCACTTTAGCCTTTTTTTGTGCCGCCTATGTCCAAACAGTGGCTAAAAAAGTGAATGTCAAGCCCTGCACATTGACTCATACCGTATGTGTGGAAGGAAGCTCATTGCCATTCACTCCCAGGGCTCTATTTTCATCTGGCATTAATTCAGCACACTCGCAATATCTGACGTGGGAGCCTCTAAAGTTCAGCCACACCCATTTCCACGCCCCCCTGCCACGCCCACCCACCTAAGCCCCTTTTTGATCCAGAAGAAATGCTGGTGATCACAGACCCATAACCCAATAAACTCCCAGATGGCCTTAGCATCCCCCAAATGATGATGTGTATCATACCTGATCAAAGCTGTGCAGACGTAGTAGATAATCCATTCCCTACTGTATATCACATGTACAGATCTATACCCTACCTAACCAAGCCCCTGTGTGAAACAGATGTGGCACCTCAGATGATACATTCAAACAATGCTCAGAGATGGAGATTACTAGCCAATCAAGCACTCTCAGCAGGACATATAACACTTCTGCCTTGCCTAACCACTATAATCTATCAGCTATGTCCCTGGAGAAATCTTAGAACCACGTTAACTTATTAACAGCTTTGCTGCTAGGTGTGCTGCTGCACTGTGTGTGTGTGTGTGTGTGTGTGTGTGTGTGTGTGTGTGTGTGTGTGTGTGTGTGTGTGTGTGTGTGTGTGTGTGTGTGTGTGTGTGTGTGTGTGTGTGTGTGTGTGTGTGTGTGTGTGTGTGTGTGTGTGTGTGTGTGTGTGTGTGTGTAGCAAAGGCCTATATGATTGAGTTAGTTATCGGTGTAGACTTGAATCGATTTTTCCTCATTGCAAGCCATTTTTCCATAATATTTCTTAATGGTGTGATGTTAGGCTTTGTGGATAATTAATTTTATAGAGGCAGGGTAAACTCACAGTGCCTCAGAGTGATCTATGTTCTAGATGGAGAAATGAAAGCCCACATTCACTGAGTGGATTGCCATGAAGTCACAAAGTTACCTCAGTCACAAATAATCTGCCTTTTCTCTTCCAGTACCTTGAATAAGCTCTTGCTTTGCACTGCACCCCAAGTCTAACCTCAAACAATATAATTTCTTCTAACCTTTTTGTGTGCAAATGTGAGCTTGGTTTTTCACATCTCTTATGAAGCCTACTGTTGCCACTGTTTCTTTGTATAGCAGAAAGCTTCCTCTACCTGTTGTTTCCCAGACCAAGTCAATCACCTCTCTGTTTAGACATGAAGGCAGTGTGAGGTGAGTGACATGGCCCTGTTTAGACATGAAGGCAGTGTGAGGTGATTGACATGGCCCTGTTTAGACATGAAGGCAGTGTGAGGTGAGTGACATGGCCCTGTTTAGACAAGAAGGCAGTGTGAGGTGAGTGACATGGCCCTGTTTGGACATGAAGGCAGTGTGAGGTGAGTGACATGGCCCTGTTTAGACAAGAAGGCAGTGTGAGGTGATTGACATGGCCCTGTTTAGACATGAAGGCAGTGTGAGGTGATTGACATGGCCCTGTTTAGACATGAAGGCAGTGTGAGGTGATTGACATGGCCCTGTTTAGACATGAAGGCAGTGTGAGGTGATTGACATGGCCCTGTTTAGACATGAAGGCAGTGTGAGGTGATTGACATGGCCCTGTTTAGACATGAAGGCAGTGTGAGGTGAGTGACATGGCCCTGTTTAGACATGAAGGCAGTGTGAGGTGATTGACATGGCCCTGTTTGGACATGAAGGCAGTGTGAGGTGATTGACATGGCCCTGTTTGGACATGAAGGCAGTGTGAGGTGATTGACATGGCCCTGTTTAGACATGAAGGCAGTGTGAGGTGATTGACATGTCCCTGTTTAGACATGAAGGCAGTGTGAGGTGATTGACATGTCCCTGTTTGGACATGAAGGCAGTGTGAGGTGATTGACATGGCCCTGTTTAGACATGAAGGCAGTGTGAGGTGAGTGACATGGCCCTGTTTGGACATGAAGGCAGTGTGAGGTGATTGACATGTCCCTGTTTGGACATGAAGGCAGTGTGAGGTGATTGACATGTCCCTGTTTGGACATGAAGGCAGTGTGAGGTGATTGACATGTCCCTGTTTGGACATGAAGGCAGTGTGAGGTGATTGACATGGCCCTGTTTGGACATGAAGGCAGTGTGAGGTGAGTGACATGGCCCTGTTTAGACATGAAGGCAGTGTGAGGTGAGTGACATGGCCCTGTTTAGACATGAAGGCAGTGTGAGGTGATTGACATGTCCCTGTTTGGACATGAAGGCAGTGTGAGGTGATTGACATGTCCCTGTTTGGACATGAAGGCAGTGTGAGGTGATTGACATGGCCCTGTTTGGACATGAAGGCAGTGTGAGGTGAGTGACATGGCCCTGTTTAGACATGAAGGCAGTGTGAGGTGAGTGACATGGCCCTGTTTGGACATGAAGGCAGTGTGAGGTGATTGACATGTCCCTGTTTGGACATGAAGGCAGTGTGAGGTGATTGACATGTCCCTGTTTGGACATGAAGGCAGTGTGAGGTGATTGACATGGCCCTGTTTGGACATGAAGGCAGTGTGAGGTGAGTGACATGGCCCTGTTTAGACATGAAGGCAGTGTGAGGTGATTGACATGTCCCTGTTTGGACATGAAGGCAGTGTGAGGTGATTGACATGTCCCTGTTTGGACATTAAGGCAGTGTGAGGTGATTGACATGGCCCTGTTTGGACATGAAGGCAGTGTGAGGTGAGTGACATGGCCCTGTTTAGACATGAAGGCAGTGTGAGGTGAGTGACATGGCCCTGTTTAGACATGAAGGCAGTGTGAGGTGAGTGACATGGCCCTGTTTAGACATGAAGGCAGTGTGAGGTGAGTGACATGGCCCTTGTTGGACATGAAGGCAGTGTGAGGTGATTGACATGGCCCTGTTTGGACAAAGCTAGTCCAGTTACCATGGGGCCTGGGAGAGCAAGCGATGGCATTTAAAAAAACACCTGGTTAAGAAAGCCAAGCTCTCCTTTGGTCTTTCGTCATTGACCTTTCAGTGGGGCGCTGTACAACACACCATAAACTATTGATCTTGCCTAGAGTAAACAACGCTGCCAGTCAGGGGGAGCTGTAGCTCCAGCAGCCCCCGTCCACAGCAATCTCATTAACACAGCAAGCCCTCTGTCCTCCATGCCCAGCCCCCAATTTTCATCTGGAAAATAGAGACACAGAAGTGCTCTGAGATCACCAGGTCCAGCTGCCTGCCTGCCGTCTAGCTAATAGTAAAATCTATACCATTGACCTATACCAGTGTTACAGCCGGCGTGATGCTCAGGCTGCTTGTCATTAATATGCTAGTAGGAGTGATGCTCAGGCTGCTGGTCATTTATATGTTAGTAGGAGTGATGCTCAGGCTGCTGATCATTTATATGCTAGTAGGAGTGATGCTCAGGCTGCTGGTCATTTATATGCTAGTAGGAATGATGCTCAGGCTGCTGATCATTTATATGCTAGTAGGAGTGATGCTCAGGCTGCTGGTCATTTATATGCTAGTAGCAGTGATGCTCAGGCTGTTGGTCATTTATATGCTAGTAGGAGTGATGCTCAGGCTGCTGATCGTTAATATGCTAGTAGGACTGATGCTCAGGCTGTTGGTCATTTATATGCTAGTAGGAGTGATGCTCAGGCTGCTGATCATTTATATGCTAGTAGGAGTGATGCTCAGGCTGCTGGTCATTTATATGCTAGTAGAAGTGATGCTCAGGCTGCTGATCATTTAGATGCTAGTAGGAGTGATGCTCAGGCTGCTGGTCATTTATATGCTAGTAGGAGTGATGCTCAGGCTGCTGGTCATTTATATGCTAGTAGAAGTGATGCTCAGGCTGCTGGTCATTTATATGCTAGTAGAAGTGATGCTCAGGCTGATGATCATTTATATGCTAGTAGGAGTGATGCTCAGGCTGCTGGTCATTTATATGCTAGCAGGAGTGATGCTCAGGCTGCTGATCATTTATATGCTAGTAGGAGTGATGCTCAGGCTGCTGATCATTTATATGCTAGTAGGAGTGATGCTCAGGCTGCTGATCATTTATATGCTAGTAGGAGTGATGCTCAGGCTGCTGATCATGTATATGCTAGTAGGAGTGATGCTCAGGCTGCTGGTCATTTATATGCTAGTAGAAGTGATGCTCAGGCTGCTGATCATTTATATGCTAGTAGGAGTGATGCTCAGGCTGCTGGTCATTTATATGCTAGTAGGAGTGATGCTCAGGCTGCTGGTCATTTATATGCTAGTAGAAGTGATGCTCAGGCTGCTGGTCATTTATATGCTAGTAGAAGTGATGCTCAGGCTGCTGATCATTTATATGCTAGTAGGAGTGATGCTCAGGCTGCTGGTCATTTATATGCTAGTAGAAGTGATGCTCAGGCTGCTGGTCATTTATATGCTAGTAGGAGTGATGCTCAGGCTGCTGATCATTTATATGCTAGTAGGAGTGATGCTCAGGCTGCTGGTCATTTATATGCTAGTAGAAGTGATGCTCAGGCTGCTGGTCATTTATATGCTAGTAGGAGTGATGCTCAGGCTGCTGATCATTTATATGCTAGTAGGAGTGATGCTCAGGCTGCTGGTCATTAATATGCTAGTAGGAGTGATGCTCAGGCTGCTGGTCATGTATATGCTAGTAGAAGTGATGCTCAGGCTGCTGGTCATTTATATGCTAGTAGGAGTGATGCTCAGGCTGCTGATCATTTATATGCTAGTAGGAGTGATGCTCAGGCTGCTGATCATGTATATGCTAGTAGGAGTGATGCTCAGGCTGCTGGTCATTTATATGCTAGTAGAAGTGATGCTCAGGCTGCTGGTCATTTATATGCTAGTAGGAGTGATGCTCAGGCTGCTGATCATTTATATGCTAGTAGGAGTGATGCTCAGGCTGCTGGTCATTTATATGCTAGTAGAAGTGATGCTCAGGCTGCTGGTCATTTATATGCTAGTAGGAGTGATGCTCAGGCTGCTGATCATTTATATGCTAGTAGGAGTGATGCTCAGGCTGCTGGTCATTAATATGCTAGTAGGAGTGATGCTCAGGCTGCTGGTCATTTATATGCTAGTAGGAGTGATGCTCAGGCTGCTGGTCATTTATATGCTAGTAGGAGTGATGCTCAGTCTGCTGATAATTTATATGCTAGTAGGAGTGATGCTCATTCTGCTGATAATTCATATGCTAGTAGGAGTGATGCTCAGGCTGATGATCATTTATATGCTAGTAGGAGTGATGCTCAGGCTGCTGGTCATTAATATGCTAGTAGGAGTGATGCTCAGGCTGCTGGTCATTTATATGCTAGTAGGAGTGATGCTCAGGCTGCTGGTCATTAATATCTCATATCATAACTCTCTTCTCTGTATACATCAATGAGGTCGCTCTTGCTGCTGGTGAGTCTCTGATCCACCTCTACGCAGACGACACCATTCTGTATACTTCTGGCCCTTCTTTGGACACTGTGTTATCAACCCTCCAGGCAAGCTTCAATGCCATACAACTCTCCTTCCGTGGCCTACAATTGCTCTTAAATACGTAATAAGTAAAACTAAATGCATGCTCTTCAACCGATCACTGCCTGCACCTGCCCGCCTGTCCAACATCACTACTCTGGACGGCTCTGACGTAGAATACGTGGACAACTACAAATACTTTGGTGTCTGGTTAGACTGTAAACTCTCCTTCCAGACCCATATCAAACATCTCCAATCCAAAGTTAAATCTAGAATTGGCTTCCTATTTCGCAACAAAGCATCCTTCACTCATGCTGCCAAACATACCCTTGTAAAACTGACCATCCTACCAATCCTCGACTTTGGCGATGTCATTTACAAAATAGCCTCCAATACCCTACTCAACAAATTGGATGCAGTCTATCACAGTGCAATCCGTTTTGTCACCAAAGCCCCATATACTACCCACCATTGCGACCTGTACGCTCTCGTTGGCTGGCCCTCGCTTCATACTTGTCGCCAAACCCACTGGCTCCATGTCATCTACAAGACCCTGCTAGGTAAAGTCCCCCCTTATCTCAGCTCGCTGGTCACCATAGCATCTCTCACCTGTAGCACACGCTCCAGCAGGTATATCTCTCTAGTCACCCCCAAAACCAATTATTTCTTTGGCCGCCTCTCCTTCCAGTTCTCTGCTGCCAATGACTGGAACGAACTACAAAAATCTCTGAAACTGGAAACACTTATCTCCCTCACTAGCTTTAAGCACCAACTGTCAGAGCAGCTCACAGATTACTGCACCTGTACATAGCCCACCTATAATTTAGCCCAAACAACTACCTCTTTCCCTACTGTATTTAATTTATTTATCTATTTTGCTACTTTGCACCCCATTATTTTGATTTCTACTTTGCACATTCTTCCATTGCAAATCTACCATTCCAGTGTTTTACTTGCTATATTGTATTTACTTTGCCACCATGGCCTTTTTTTTGCCTTTACCTCCCTTATCTCACCTCATTTGCTCACATCGTATATAGACTTGTTTATACTGTATTATTGACTGTATGTTTGTTTTACTCCATGTGTAACTCTGTGTCGTTGTATGTGTCGAACTGCTTTGCTTTATCTTGGCCAGGTCGCAATTGTAAATGAGAACTTGTTCTCAACTTGCCTACCTGGTTAAATAAAGGTGAAATAAATCAAATAAAATATGCTAGTAGGAGTGATGCTCAGGCTGCTGGTCATTTATATGCTAGTAGAAGTTGATAACAAACTATAGTTTTGGCAAGTCGGTTAGGACATCTACTTTGTGCATGACACAAGTAATTTTTCCAACAATTGTTTACAGACAGATTATTTAACTTATAATTCACTGTATCACAATTCTAGTGAGTCAGAGGTTTACATACACGAAGTTGACTGTGCCTTTAAACAGTTTGGGAAATTCCAGAAAATAATGTCATGGCTTTAGAAGCTTCTGATAGGCTAATTGACATCATTTGAGTCATTTGGAGGTGTACCTGTGGCTGTATGTCAAGGCCTACCTTCAAACTCAGTGCCTCTTTGCTTGACATCATGGGAAAATCAAAAGAAAATCAGCCAAGACCTCAGAAAATAAATTGTAGACCTCCACAAGTCTGGTTCATCCTTGGGAGCAATTTCCGAACATCTGAAGGGACCACGTTCATCTGCACAAACAATAGTATGCAAGTGTATACACCGTGGGACCACGCAGCCGTCATACCGCTCAGGAAGGAGACGCGTTCTGTCTCCTAGAGATTAACGTACTTTGGTGCGAAAAGTGCAAATAAATCCCAGAACAACATGAAAGGACATTCTGAAGATGCTGGAGGAAACAGGTACAAAAGTATAGATATCCAGAGTAAAATGAGTCCTATATCAACGTAACTTTAAAGGCCGCTCAGCAGGGAAGCCACAGCCACTGCTCCAAAACCGCCACAAAAAAGCCAGACTATGGTTTGCAACTGCACATGGGGACAAAGATTGTACTTTTTGGAGAAATGTCCTCTGGTCTGATGAAACAAAAATAGAACTGTTTGGCCACAATGACCATCGTTATGTTTGGAGGAAAAAGGGGGATGCTTGCAAGCCGAAGAACACCATCCCGACCGTGAAGCACGGGGGTGGCAGCATCATGTTGTGTGGGTGCTTTGCTGCAGGAGGGACTGGTGCACTTCACAAAAGCAGGAGGGACTGGTGCACTTCACAAAATAGATGGCATCATGGGGTGGGACAATTATGTGGATATGTTGAAGCAACATCTCAAGACATCAGTCAGGAAGTTAAAGCTTGGTCGCAAATGGGTCTTCCAAATGGACAATGACCCCAAGCATACTTCCAACGTTGTGGAAAAATGGCTTAAGGACAACAAAGTCAAGGTATTGGAGTGGCCATCACAAAGCCCTGACCTCAATCCTATAGAAAATATGTTGGCAGAACTGAAAAAGCGTGTGCGAGCAAGGAGGCCTACAAACCTGACTCAGTTACAACAGCTCTGTAAGGAGGAATGGGCCAAAATTCACCCAATTTATTATGGGAAGCTTGTAGAAGAATACCCAAAATGTTTGACCCAAGTTAAACAATTTAAAGGCAATGCTACCAAATAATAATTCAGTGTATGTAAACTTCTGACCCACTGGGAATGTGATGAAATAAATAATTCTCTCTACTATTATTCTGACATTTCACATTCTTATAATAAAGTGGTGATCCTAACTGACCTACAGTAAAACAGGGAATTTTTACTAGGATTAAATGTCAGGAATTGTGAAAAACAGAGTTTAAATGTATTTGGCTAAGGTGTATGTAAACTTCCGACTTCAACTGTATATGCTAGTAGGAGTGCAGACTGCTATAGTAAACCAGCACTACCACCACAGGCTGTCTGTCTGACAACACCCCAAGCCCTTTGATAACTATCACCTTAATCTCCTCAGATGCAAAACGATTTGAATTCAGATGGGAAAATGAAACGTTGTTGGTATTCATAAGGTCATGTCTATGCAAAGCCCCCAGTACTCCTAAAAGGTTAGTGTTGGAATGGAAGACTAATGGACGGTGTTCTCCTCTATGAATATCATTCGCTGTCTTCATCTGATCTCTCCTCAGCTACACCCAGCCGGAGTCATGCTTGACCTGCTTCACATGTTCATGCACACTATCTGAACAGTGGCGCGCTCCAGCGTTGAGTCGAGGTTGAGCTTTCCAGAAAGAGAGATCGAGGTTACTGTTAAGTGAACAACATGGAGAAGATCCAAGGTCTCTTCTCTCCCACACCGCCTCCCCTGTCCCCTGCCTACACCTCCCCTGCATAAATAAAGCAGCCACACACACACACACACACACACACACACACACACACACACACACACACACACACACACACACACACACACACACACTCGTAAACACACAACACACACACACACACACACACACACACACACACACACACACACACTCGTAAACACACAACACACACACACACACACACACACACACACACACACACACACACACACACACTCGTAAACACACAACACACACACACACACACACACACACACACACACACACACACACTCGTAAACACACAACACACACACACACACACACACACACACACACACACACACACACACACTCGTAAACACACAACACACACACACACACACACACACACACACTCGTAAACACACAACACACACACTCTCGGAGGCTTTATTAACATTCATACCAACAAGCAGCACAAAACACACAAACATACTCACCCAGCATCCATCCACGGTATCCATCTAGCCATATGAGAGACGTGTGGCCAGTGATGACCACAGCCAGCCAGCCAGCCAACCACAGCCAGCCAGCCAGCCAACCACAGGCAGTCTACACACCCAGAGACAGAGACATAATGAGGCCTTACAGCTGTCACACCTACTGTATGAATCACCATACTCTCTGTCTAGACAATTACTCCCCAGTCTAGAATCTATAGCCCTCAGGTCCCAACGGGACGGGGGTTAATTTAAGAAATGGGGGTTAATTTAAGAAATGTGCCTGTGTCCAGATCTGCCCAAGCACTGGTTCAGAACATTTCAGATCAGCATAGTATCTGTCTAGAACATTATTCTTCAACTCTCTTGTCATCGTCTACACCCTAGCATTCAGGATCTGTCAGCTGTATAAAGCATATGTTTAGTATGGTAGGGTAGTAGTGTGTGTTGGCCATTTACGGTCCTGAGAGATTGGCCTGCCGGCTGTGAACGTAGTGGAAGATTAGGTCAGATAGCAGGGCTGCTCAGCATCAGAAAATGTTCCAGCCTGCTGCCTGAGCCTTGAGATGAAACACAAACGCATTAATATGATGGATATTATCTCACCTTGCTGCATCTTCCATAACTCACCGCTCTGTAACATGAATCCCTGACATGCATAACAACACCCCCAGACGGGATCAAATACTACTAGATCAGTATGGTGCTGTTGTCAGCCGCCACAGCCCAAAACGCAATAAAATGAACCCAGCGTTTCTTTGTTTCAGATTTCTGCTTGTGATACGCATGTTTTTTTATCCCAGGAATATGCTTACTGGCAGCATCTTGTGATTCCCAGAGTTATCTGTCTAAAGCAGCTTGAATCTGTTTTATGCACCAGAAGGTCTCTGTTCCAAACCCTGGAGTTTGAGCTCCCTTTGCCACAGCAGGGAGGCAGTGACTTGAAAGGCATAGCAGGTGTTTCTACCCCGCTCATTATTTGGTGACGGTACTGTGAGGGAGAATGAACACAACCTGACAGAGGGTGGATGCACTCCTGACAACTTTCTACCTGAATCTTTCCATTGATTCCATATCTGACACGCACACACACGCTGCACACGCAGCGGCTTTACAGCTTCCTGTCTCAGGTAAAAAGGATGTCCAAGAACCTTTCCTCTGACCTTTCTGGACTTATTGGTAAGCCCAGGTATCTGGACTGGATGATCCCCTCCATAATCCATATTTTATTACCTTTCCATGTATCCATCTATCAATATGAGGAAATGCAGCAAGGCAACATACACTGCTCAATAAAGGGAACACTAAAATAACACATCCTAGATCTGAATGAATGAAATATTCTTATTAAATACTTTTTTCTTTACATAGTTGAATGTGCTGACAACAAAATCACACAAAAATTATCAATGGAAATCAAATTTATCAACCCATGGAGGTCTGGATTTGGAGTCACACTCCAAATTAAAGCGGGAAACCACACTACAGTCTGATCCAACTTTGATGTAATGTCCTTAAAACAAATCAAAATGAGGCTCAGTAGTGTGTGTGGCATCCACGTGCCTGTATGATCTCCCTACAACGCCTGGGCATGGTCCTGATGAGGTGGCGGATAGTCTCCTGAGGGATCTCTTCCCAGACCTGGACTAAAGCATCCGCCAACTCCTGGACAGTCTGTGGTGAAATGTGGCGTTGGTGGATGGAGCGAGACATGATGTCCCAGATGTGCTCAATTGGATTCAGGTCTGGGGAATGGGCGGGTCAGTCCATAGCATCTCTTGCAGGAACTGCTGACACTCCAGCCACATGAGGTCTAGCATTGTCTTGCATTAGGAGGAACCCAGGGCCAACCGCACCAGCATATGGTCTCACAAGGGGTCTGAGGATCTCATCTCGGTACCTAATGGCAGTCAGGCTACCTCTGGCGAGCACATAGAGGGCTGTGCGGCCCCCCAAATAAATGCCACCCCACACCATGACTGACCCACCGCCAAACCGGTCATGCTGGAGGATGTTGCAGGCAGCAGAACGTTCTCCACAGCGTCTCCAGAATCTGTCACGTCTGTCACATGTGCTCAGTGTGAACCTGCTTTCATCTGTGAAGAGCACCGGGTGCCAGTGGCGAATTTGCCAATCTTGGTGTTCTCTGGCAAATGCCAAACGTCCTGCACGGTGTTGGGCTGTAAGCACAACCCCCACCTGTGGACGTCGGGCCCTCATTACCACCCTCATGGAGTCTGTTTCTGACCGTTTGAGCAGACACATGCACATTTGTGGCCTGCTGGAGGTCATTTTGCAGGGCTCTGGCAGTGCTCTGGACACTACGCTGACAGACACAGCAAACCTTCTTGCCACAGCTCGCATTGATGTCCCATCCTGGATGAGCTGCACTACCTGAGCCACTTGTGTGGGTTGTAGACTCCGTCTCATGCTACCACTAGAGTGAAAGCACCGCCAGCATTCAAAAGTGACCAAAACATCAGCCAGGAAGCATAGGAACTGAGAAGTGGTCTGTGGTCACCACCTGCAGAACCACTCCTGTATTGGGGGTGTCTTGCTAATTGCCTATAATGTGACATTTATTGTCAATCAGTGTTGCTTCCTAAGTGGACAGTTTCATTTCACAGAAGTGTGATTGACTTGGAGTTACATTGTGATGTTTAAGTGTTCCCTTTATTTTTTTGAGCAGTGTATTTAGATCCATAGAAGGCCGTGTTTGATGCATACATGTCCATCTCCCTTCTATAAACCCATAGTGGACAGTCTTGGGTTGGACATGTACATCTCCCTTCTAGAAACACATAGTGTACAGTCTGGGGTTGGACATGTCCATCTCCCTTCTATAAACCCATAGTGTACAGTCTGGGGTTGGATATGTACATCTCCCTTCTAGAAACACATAGTGTACAGTCTGGGGTTGGACATGTCCATCTCCCTTCTATAAACCCATAGTGTACAGTCTGGGGTTGGACATGTCCCTTCTATAAACCCATAGTGTACAGTCTTGGGTTGGACATGTCCATCTCCCTTCTAGAAACACATAGTGTACAGTCTGGGGTTGGACATGTCCATATCCCTTCTATAAACCCATAGTGTACAGTCTGGGGTTGGACATGTCTATCTCCCTTCTATAAACCCATAGTGTACAGTCTGGGGTTGGACATGTCCATCTCCCTTCTATAAACCCACAGTGTAACGTCTCGGGTTGGACATGTCCATCTCCCTTCTATAAACCCATAGTGTACAGTCTGGGGTTGGACATGTGCATCAGGCCTGTAGAGGGCTGTTGTCTCTGTTTTATTACCTTACACACAGCTGATCCTTTAATACACTGCCAATAAAAGGAGAAGGGAGAGAGAGAGAGAGAGAGAGAGAGAGAGAGAGAAAGGGAGATAAATGGAGCGAGAGAGAGAGAGAGATAGAGAGAGCAAAAGGGAGAGCGAGAGAGAGAGAGCGCAAGAGAGAGTGAGAGTGAGCGAGAGTGAGAGATCTAGTGAGAGAGAGAGACAGAGAGTGAGAGCGAGAGAGTGAGCGAGAGAGAGAGAGAAAGAGAGAGTGAGAGTGAGCGAGAGTGAGAGATCTAGTGAGAGAGAGACAGAGAGTGAGAGCGAGAGAGAGAGAGAGCAAGAGAGAGCAAGAGAGAGAGAGCAAGAGAGAGTGAGCGAGAGTGAGAGAGCTAGTGAGAGAGAGAGACAGAGAGTGAGAGCGAGAGAGTGAGCGAGAGAGAGGGAGGGAGAGAAAGGGTGAGAGAGAGGGAGAGAGGATATAAAGAAAGAGGGGGGAGAAGGGCATTATGAAGGAAATGGAAAGACAGTGTATAGAGGGAAGTGAGGGGGAGAAATAGAATAAAAACAAAGAACAGACAGACAGGACTCAGGAGGATCAAGCTGAACAATATGAAAGAGAAATTCCTCACTGAGATTTGGAGTGCCCGTCAATAATTGAACATGCAGAATGTCTCAGTGTTGTGTTCTTCCCATGGAATCTTCATGAATTATGGAAATACAGGAGCATTTTCACAGCAAGTCATCCTCCTGTCTTAGTTGTTCTGCTAAATCCAGTGAATAGTATACAGTACATCACCAATTAAAATCCATAGACAAAAGAGGTCATGTTTGAAGTTGACCCTCACAGTGCAATGCTTATGTGCTCAACTGTAATGTTGGAAATAATGAGGATTATTTTTCTCAAATCTAATTGATAGGGCCTTTATTCAAAGTTTCTTCGCCAAAACATGCATATTCCTTTTGGAAAATATTGACTGCGTGATAATAATAATAGTAATAATAATAGGCCGGGGGATGTCTTTAAATAGCTCCCACTTAAAGCACTGTCTGAAGTGCATGATTAAATCTACCCAAAGTAGCTTCAGATCCAGCCTTGCAGCACAGTCTGTTAACTATGCAGACAGGGTGCTTAGCTTGTGGCTGGGATTTGATTTAGACAGGTTGAGGTAGAATAGGCCCTGCAGCTAGACGTGATCCAGGATCAGGCCATGAGAGGAGCAGAGAGGAACACAATCCAAGGTTAGTAGAGTAAACTAAAACTAAAATAAAAGCAAACATTTGAAAAACTGTTTAGTAAACTGAAAAAAAAAACGAAACTAAAACTAAACTGAAACTCTTATCTTTGACTGAAAACAAACTAAAACAAAATAAAACACTTATAAATTATGTTTAGTTTTAGTTGTTTTCTTCTAAATCCAATTTGGATTTTCAAGCTTTTTTTTAATGGGTTTTTATGAATTTCAGAATTAGGATGGGTAAATGCTGCCTGTATATGCTACTGTTTCAAATAGGCCTAGCTTGTGGATCACTATCACTAACTAACAGGGAAGAAATCCGAGGGTGAGCACAGAGCGTCGCTGGGCCAAGCTAGAGCAGCATGTGAAGTTGCTGGAGCCATTCACAATCCACACAGACCTTCAAACTGATGTGCCTTCTCAACCTTGGGGCACACTTGCAGTCAACTACTGTTGCAAAACAGTTGGCACAGGTCCACCTGAAGTTACTGTATGAGCACTTCCCATGCATACTGAATCCTCTAGCAGCCAACTTTGATCTAACCCCTGCAGCAGCTTGCCTGATGGGCCAAAGTGTGTCTCTGGCACTTCGCTCAACAGAGGCACTGATGAGGGAAGCAGTCTTTTTTACGTCAGCAAATCAGAGAGTACAGCTATGGAGCAGCAGGACCCCAGCATGAGGCCAGTATGTTGAATCCAGCAAGCATCTTGACCACAGTTCTTCAGAAATATATGTTGCTTCCTCGCATCGAAGATTGTGTCACTGTCCAGCCGGAGGGTCAACCAGGCAGGGCATTAAGTGCCCCGTGTGAACTGCGGAAGTAACTGAAAGAGGTAAAGGGGGGCATGTTTATAGAGTCACCTTTCCAGTATTGGCAGGCAAGGATGGCTGTTTATCCAAAGCTGTGCCCTGTGGCACTGAATCTGGTTTCTGCACCTGCATCCCAAGCGTTCGTGGAGAGAATATTCAGCCTGTCATCAGGCTTGAGAAACCGAGCGACCACCCCTCTGGAGCCTTGAAGATAAACCAGAAAATCTTGTTTGGTTGATCAGAAACACACACAGACAACCTGGCAGGTTGTGAACTGATCCATTTGTGAAGAAGTGTTGTGTTGTTTCTGATTTTGCTGTTGTTGCAGCTGTTTTTATTAACCCTATTTGAAGGGGTTAGTCAGTGATACATGTTTAATATTACATTTCATATCATGTCAAATGTGCCAGAAATGTATTTGTTGTTTTTCCTCTTTCTGTCATATACGGGCACGGTCCAGCAAGGGGAAAAGCTCACAGCGGGGGGAGTGAGACAGAGGGGTGAAACAGTGGAACAGACTGGCACATGGGTCCTCAGATACTAGTCTCAACAATGGCAAATGTCCCCTAGCATGGCGGGCACAGGTGGCACCGCCCTGTTACCCAACCCCCCGCGGACCGTCATCCATGAACGACAGGAATATAAACCTATTAGTACTGCTACTGCTGCGCTCTGCAGTATTTACTGTGTGTGTGTGTGTGTGTGTATCATCTCCATGTCAGCCATCACCTTGTTCATCTACTCTAGATGTTCTTTTCAGACCAGAATAAACAACAGCTCTCACTCATTAAATAAACAGCCAAGATTGATGATAATAAAAACTCAAAAGAGTAAACATACTAGTGGAGTCTCTATGTTCCTTTGTATGAGAATAGTACTGGTTACTGTTAATACAGTGGGAGAAAGAAAGAGAGAAAAAGAGACCAGCAGGAAAATAGGGCAAGAGATAAATTCACAAAGACAGAAGTGCAGAGATAGAAAAGTTTATACTGAATCCATACTAGACTAGGCAGAATGGAAGAGTACTGGGACTCTGTTATAACACACACATATACACTGTACATTTAAAAAAAAAATGTTTTAACCTTTATTTAACTAGGCAAGTCAGCCTGTTATGGCTGAAAAGGTGGCGCGGAGAATTCAAAAATATTCTTTAGAAATATTTAACTTTCACACATTAACAAGTCCAATACAGCAAATGAAAGATAAGCATCTTGTTAATCTACCCATCATGTCCGATTTTTTTAAATGTTTTACAGCGAAAACACAACATATATTTATGTTAGACCACCCCCAAATAAAAAAAAACATAGCCATTTTTCCCAGCCAAAGATAGTCACAAAAGCAGAATTAGAGAAAAAATGAATCACTAACCTTTGATAATCTTCATCAGATGACACTCATATGACATGTTACATAATACATTTATGTTTTGTTCGATAATATGCATATTTATATCCACAAATCCCGGTTTACATTGACGCCATGTTCAGAAATGCCTGAAAATATCCGGAGTAATTACAGAGAGCTACGCCAGATAACAGAAATACTCATCATAAACTTTGACGAAAGATACATGTTCTACATATAATTAAAGATACATTGGTTCTTAATGCAACCGCTGTGTCAGATTTTTTTTAAACGTTACGAAAAAAGCCTACCATGCAATAATCTGAGACGGCGCTCAGACGTAAATATATTTCTGTTGGAGTCAACAGAAATACGAAATTACATCAAAAATATTCCCTTACCTTTGATGATCTTTCATCAGAATGCAGTGCAAGGAGTCCTAGTTCAACAATAAATTGTTGTTTTGTTCCATAATGTCCAATACTATTGTCCAATTAGCTGCATTTGCTAGCACTTTCAGCTCACGTGCCCAAAAGCTGACGCTGGTCCAGGCGAACTCAAACGAAAACTTCAAAAATATATATTCCAGGTCGAATAAACTGGTCAAACTAAGTGGAGAATCAATCTTCAGGATGTTATTTTCATATATCCAATAACGTTCCAACCGGAGCATACGTTTTCATCTGCAGCCAAATGGAACGATGGTGATATCAACAGACAAATGCGCAACAGGGAAATTGCATTCTGCTAGGACAGTGACTCATTCCCCTCCCAGAGGCTCCATTCCACGTTCTACTGAATGAGGACATCTAGTGGAAGGCGTAGGAAGTGCTAACAGATCCATATCTTATTTGGAAGTGAAGAGGTGATGACTTAAAATTAGACCCGCATTCAAAATTTCACTTCCTGTTTGGAAGATTGCCTGCCCTATGAGTTCTGTTATACTCACAGACATAATTCAAACAGTTTTAGAAACTTCAGAGTGTTTTCTATCCAATAGTAATAATAATATGCATATATTAGCAATCTAGGACAGAGTAGGATGCAGTTCACTATGGGCACGCAATTCATCCAAAGTGAAAATACTGCCCCCTGTCCCCAACAAGTTTTATTTTCAATGACGGCCTAGGAACAGTGGGTTAACTGCCTGTTCAGGGGCAGAACAACAGATTTGTACCTTGTCAGCTCGGGGATTTGAACTTGCAACCTTTCGGCTGCTAGTCCAACGCTCAAACCACTAGGCTACCCTGCTGCCCCATATACACTGTACATACATGAAATGCCGACACAAGCACAAGCATTTTCAATCTGGCCCAGCTATGAATGATTCATAGACATAGCAGAGGGAGGGTGTTATTGGCATTCATGTCTTCGATCCTCCCTGTTGTCAGGTGGTAATCATGCTCTCCTCCACCTGTACCACTGACTACCAGCCTCATAAGTCAGCATTAAGACTGGAAGGGAACACTGCCAGGGCTAAAACACTCCTCTCCTCACTCAGGCTCCCCGCCCAGTACCAGACTATATCTATGTCTCAAATGGCACTCTATTCCCTTTTTAGTACACTGCTTTTTAACCAGGGTCAATAAGGCTCTGATAAAAAGTA
The DNA here is from genome assembly GCF_057628025.1 of Oncorhynchus mykiss. Lineage (NCBI taxonomy): Eukaryota > Metazoa > Chordata > Actinopteri > Salmoniformes > Salmonidae > Oncorhynchus > Oncorhynchus mykiss. Next base: position 86,659,463 of record NC_143033.1, read on the forward strand.
GTGCACTATATAGGGAATGTGGGGTCATTTGTGATGCAGGCTACATCTCTGCTCCAGCCTGTTTCACTCCTGGCCAGATGGGTCTATTTCATGGGTTCAGACGCTGGGTAATCACTGTAAAATCAAATCAGAACTATCCTAGTGGTGCTTCCCTTCATCGTTCTGTAATGGTGTGTTTGGTGTCTTGGTTGGATCCAGTGGCTGACTCCTCTCACTCTCTCACCCAGGGAAGCTCACTTACTGAAATGTTCCATTTTGAAAAACTATCTCTGGCTCCTGTTTTGAACGGGCAGGGGTGGAGAGCCAGGGGAAGGGTGGAGGACCAGGGGAGGGGTGGAGAACCATGGGAGGGGTGGAGAGCCAGGGGAGGGGTGGAGAGCCAGGGGAAGGGTGGAGAGGCAGGGGAGGGGTGGAGAGCCATGGGAAGGGTGGAGAGCCAGGGGAAGGGTGGAGAGCCAGGGGAGGGGTGGAGAGCCAGGGTAAGGGTGGAGAGCCAGGGGAAGGGTGGAGAGCCAGTGGAGGGGTGGAGAGCCATGGGAGGGGTGGAGAGCCAGGGGAGGGGTGGAGAGCCAGGGGAAGGGTGGAGAGGCATGGGAGTGGTGGAGAGCCAGGGGAAGGGTGGAGAGCCAGGGGAAGGGTGGAGAGCCAGGGGAGGGGTGGAGAGCCAGGGGAAGGGTGGAGAGCCAGTGGAAGGGTGGAGAGCCAGGGGAGGGTACGGGGCCTCTGGAGCACTGCCTGATGGAGATGATGGGGTGGGTTACTGCCTGGGTGAGCAGGGGAAATTGAGAGAGAGAGAGGACATCTAATCAACAGTAGCTAGAGGGGAAAGAGTTCTGTTTTTCTAAACCTAGTAGCCAAATGAAAGCTTCCCATCCCTTATGTCCACCCTCTTACCCTGTTGAACCTTGAGATTGCCTATGGGGTTCCAAGTCTCTGTCCCTTAGTGAGTCATACCGGCCTGTCTGTGGCTCCTAGAACTCCTGTTCCTGTCTGAGTGACTGCACTTCTCCTCCTCCACAGCCATGGTGGCTTATCAATCTGTGTTGAAAACTAAATGACTGAAGGGAATCACCACGTTAACTAACGGCAAAGAAGGATGATTCATCATAAACTACAAGGGAAAGAGGTTCCGAAGTTGGGCTAAAGCAGAGGTCATTTAAATACACTTTCTCTCTCTCTCTAACTCTCTCTTTTTCTTTCTACATTGCTCTTCATCCTCCCTCTCTCCTGCCACCTATCTCCACGCCTGCCTCTCCAGCTTTGCAATCTCTTCCTCTCGGTTGGCCACCTGTGTACATGCTAACCCTGAGGTACATGCTAACCCTGAGGTGATAAAACACTGATTGACAGACAGCAGAGAGAGAGGATGGCTTTCACGGCTCACAACCACCGGGAGGGAGACGGCTGCTTCTGACAGTACTGACAGTCCCTCATCTGTATCACAATAGAACCTGCTACGGCTTTTAATGCAGATTACACCTCTGTCACTAGCCAAGGGGATAATAGTACACTTCTGTCAGTAGCCAAGGGGATAATAGTACACCTCTGTCACTAGCCAAGGGGATAATAGTACACCTCTGCCACTAGCCAATGGGATAATAGTACACCTCTGTCACTGGCCAAGGGGATAATAGTACACCTCTGTCACTAGCCAAGGGGATAATAGTACACCTCTGTCACTAGCCAAGGGGATAATAGTACACCTCTGTCACTAGCCAAGGGGATAATAGTACACCTCTGTCACTAGCCAAGGGGATAATAGTACACCTCTGTCACTAGCCAAGGGGATAATAGTACACCTCTGTCACTAGCCAGGGGGGTAATAGTACACCTCTGTCACTAGCCAAGGGGATAATAGTACACCTCTGTCACTAGCCAAGGGGATAATAGTACACCTCTGTCACTAGCCAAGGGGATAATAGTACACCTCTGTCACTAGCCAAGGGGATAATAGTACACCTCTGTCACTAGCCAAGGGGATAATAGTACACCTCTGTCACTAGCCAAGGGGATAATAGTACACCTCTGTCACTAGCCAAGGGGATAATAGTACACCTCTGTCACTAGCCAAGGGGATAATAGTACACCTCTGTCACTGGCCAAGGGGATAATAGTACACCTCTGTCACTAGCCAAGGGGATAATAGTACACCTCTGTCACTAGCCAAGGGGATAATAGTACACCTCTGTCACTAGCCAAGGGGATAATAGTACACCTCTGTCACTAGCCAAGGGGATAATAGTACACCTCTGCCACTAGCCAAGGGGATAATAGTACACCTCTGTCACTAGCCAAGGGGATAATAGTACACCTCTGTCACTAGCCAAGGGGGTAATAGTACACCTCTGTTACTAGCCAAGGGGATAATAGTACACTGTATCATGATCATGAGGGATTTCACTAAAAGCCACACATGTTGGAATCTTCGTTTGAACAGATTTTTTTAAGAACATTTTCAGAGTTTATCATGGTTTTATAACATAAGGTGTGATAGAAGGTGATGCAGAGAGGAGCTTTGGGGGATTTTTCTGTACATTTAATCCATTTTCCTTTGCTTACCTTTTATTTATTTTTGTTGTTTAATTTTACCCCTTTTTCTCCCCAATTTCACAGTATCCAATTGTTTTAGTAGCTACTATCTTGTCTCATCGCTACAACTCCCGTACGGGCTTGGGAGAGATGAAGGTTGAAAGTCATGCGTCATCCGATACACAACACAACCAAGCCGCACTGCTTCTTAACACAGCGCCATCCAACCCGGAAGCCAGCCGCACCAATGTGTCGGAGGAAACACTGTGCACCTGGCAACCTTGGTTAGCGCGCACTGCGCCCGGCCCGCCACAGGAGTCGCTGGTGCGCGATGAAACAAGGATTTCCCTACCGGCCAAACCCTCCTTAACCCGGACAACGCTATGCCAATTGTGCGTCGCCCCACGGACCTCCCAGTCGCGGCCGGTTACGACAGAGCCTGGGCGCATGGTGGGTCAGCTGGCGCTGCAGTACAGCACCCTTAACCACTGCGCCACCCGGGAGGCCTCCTTTGCTTACCTTTCCTTCACTGTTGGAGCAGTATAGCGAGACAGACTAGCTGATATTATTTATTTAAAGCTGCCAATCTCATCTATGGGTATTTGGTTGGAGTGATGTAGCTTCAGCTTTAAACTGTTATTCATTATTTGAACCCTTCCATCTGAGATGGTGAAGATTCCACATGTAATGAAAATATGATCTCATGTTTACTTTCCACTGGGCTGTAGAGAGATATACAGCATGGCTAGCTGGGGCAACACAGAGAGGAACACAGTAATGAAAGATAGATGCCACCATGATACAAGACAGGAGAATAACAGAAATGACAAGGAAAGATGGTGGTTTGGATGCTGTTATTGACTGTCTTCTCTTCACTGTGTTTTGAAAATGATTTGATTCTTGATTTATGATCCTGTTTACCACCGTAGTTAGAATTCTACTCTTAAAGAACATCAATTATAAAACCTGAACTGAGAGACAATACAATCAGTACAGGGTACAGCAGCCTCACTCTAACTGAGACCCTGGGACTCCCATCTCAACCATTTAAAGGTGCTTCAACATTTCACTGATTGATTGGATGAAGAGTTTAGAAGACAATTGCAGAAGTCTACACTAATTAAATTGAAATTAATCACAAATGGCATTTTAGATTTAAAAAGAAGAAAAACTAACCTGATTGTAAAAAATGTCTTCATTATTTACTTATATTTGATCTGAATGTATAGTTTGTCTTTATTATTGACTTATTTTTGATCTGAATGTATAGTTTGTCTTTATTATTGACTTATTTTTGATCTGAATGTATAGTTTGTCTTCATTATTGACTTCTTTTTGATCTGAATGTATAGTTTGTCTTGATTATTTACTTCTTCTTGATCTGAATGTATAGTTTGTCTTGATTATTTACTTCTTTTTGATCTGAATGTATAGTTTGTCTTGATTATTTACTTCTTCTTGATCTGAATGTATAGTTTGTCTTCATTATTGACTTCTTTTTGATCTGAATGTATAGTTTGTCTTCATTATTGACTTCTTCTTGATCTGAATGTATAGTTTGTCTTGATTATTTACTTCTTCTTGATCTGAATGTATAGTTTGTCTTGATTATTTACTTCTTTTTGATCTGAATGTATAGTTTGTCTTGATTATTTACTTCTTCTTGATCTGAATGTATAGTTTGTCTTCATTATTGACTTCTTTTTGATCTGAATGTATAGTTTGTCTTCATTATTGACTTCTTCTTGATCTGAATGTATAGTTTGTCTTGATTATTTACTTCTTCTTGATCTGAATGTATAGTTTGTCTTCATTATTGACTTCTTTTTGATCTGAATGTATAGTTTGTCTTGATTATTTACTTCTTTTTGATCTGAATGTATAGTTTGTCTTCATTATTGACTTCTTCTTGATCTGAATGTATAGTTTGTCTTGATTATTTACTTCTTCTTGATCTGAATGTATAGTTTGTCTTCATTATTGACTTCTTTTTGATCTGAATGTATAGTTTGTCTTCATTATTGACTTCTTCTTGATCTGAATGTATAGTTTGTCTTGATTATTTACTTCTTCTTGATCTGAATGTATAGTTTGTCTTCATTATTGACTTCTTTTTGATCTGAATGTATAGTTTGTCTTCATTATTGACTTCTTCTTGATCTGAATGTATAGTTTGTCTTGATTATTTACTTCTTCTTGATCTGAATGTATAGTTTGTCTTCATTATTGACTTCTTTTTGATCTGAATGTATAGTTTGTCTTCATTATTGACTTATATTTGATCTGAATGTATAGTTTGTCTTCATTATTGACTTCTTCTTGATCTGAATGTATAGTTTGTCTTCATTATTGACTTCTTTTTGATCTGAATGTATAGTTTGTAAAAATGTGTTTTGACTCTTGGCCTTTCAATATTGTATAGCAGCTGCAATTAAAACAATTAGAGACAATTTACTAGTTCCAATTAAGTCTAATCAACTAGTGCTGACTGGTAATTGTACATTAGCTAGAGTGCTTTGTTTATTTCCATGTTTTCAAAGCACAAAATGTTTCATTGTGCAGTGGCTGAATAAATATATTAAGTCTATTTTCAAGTGAGGCTAGTGTAATTTAAAAATAAATTCAGGCTGGTATTTTGAAATTAGTAGGAAATTTATATTATTTTACACCTACATTAGGCAGACGTGGAAGTGCTAGTGTAACTTGTTGAAGGTTTGCCAGCAGGTCACAAAACATCCATTAGAATTTCTCCTCTCTCTGTGAACGAAAGTAAATGACTCTATTTAAGGTGTAAATGATCAACTGTCACTCTGTCAGCCATTTTGAAACTTCAAAGCTGCCACCAGTGGTGAAAAGCATGAGTAGACACCTGCTGTAACCAGGGAGACCACAGCAGCATGTGGTGTGCCCAAACAGTCATTTAAAGCTTGTCCCCACTCTCACTTCCTCCCTCTCTCTCACTTCCTCTCTCTCTCTCTCACTCCCTCTCTCTCTCTCTCTCTCTCTCTCACTCACTCACTCACTCACTCACTGAAGGACTTAGTATCACAGACAGTCAGCATGTTTTCTCCCCAGTGCGTTGTGTTTGATCACACACTCAGGGTGTGTAAGAGGGAATGACAGGCGCCCCCTTTGGTGTGCCATTGTTTTGAAGGCATGTCCAAAACTCTGAGGCATCCCTCATCCATGTGGCTCCCCCTACCTTTACCTAGCAAGCCACTGGAGCGTAAGGCCAGGGCAGCCTTGGTGAACAGACCTACTGCTCTCTCAATTTCAATTCAAAGGGCTTTATTAGCATGGGAAACAAATGTTTACATTGCCAAAGCAAGTGAAATAGATAATAAACAAAAGTGAAATTAACATTATAAAATGAACAGTGAACATTACGCTCACAAAAGTTCCAAAGGAATATAGACATTGTAAATGTCATATTATGGCTATATACAGTGTTAAAGTACAACATGGAAAATAAGTAAACATAAACATGGGTTGTATTTACAATGGTGTTTGTTCTTCACTGGTTGCCCTTTTTTGTGGCAACAGGTCACAAATCTTGCTGCTGTGATGGCACATTGTGGTATTTCACCCAGTAGATATGGGAGTCTGTCAAAATTGGATTTGTTTTCTAATCCTTTATGGTTCTGTGTAATCTGAGGGAAATATGTCTCTCTAATATACATTGGGCAGGAGGTTAGGAAGTGCAGCTCAGTTTCCACCTCATTTTGTGGGCAGTGTGCACATAGCCTGTCTTCTCTTGAGAGCCATGTCTGCCTACGATGTCTGCCTACGGTGGCCTTTCTCAATAGCAAGGCAATGCTAACTGAGTCTGTACATAGTCAAAGATTTCCTTCGTTTTGGGTCAGTCACAGATGTCAGGTATTCTGCCACTGTGTACTCTCTGTTTAGGGCCAAATAGCATTCTAGTTTGCTCCGTTCAATGTGTCAAGTAATTATCTTTTTGTTGTCTCATGATTTGATTGGGTTTAATTGTGTTACTGTCGTGGGGCTCTGTGGGGTGTGTTTGTGAACAGAGCCACAGGACCAGCTTGCTTTAGGGGACTCTTCTCCAGGTTCATCTCTCTGTAGGTGGTGGCTTTGTTATGGAAGGTTTGGGAATCGCTTCCTTTTAGGTGGTTGTAGAATTTAACGTCTCTTTTCTGGATTTTGATAATTAGTGGGTATCGGCCTAATTCTGCTCTGCATGCATTATTTGGTGTTTTACGTTGTACATGGAGGATATTTTAGCAGAATTCTGCATACAGATTCTCAATTTGGTGTTTGTCAAATTTAGTGAATTCTTGGTCGGTGAGAGGACCCCCAGACCTCACAACCATAAAGGGCAATGGGTTTTACAACTGATTCAAATATTTCTAGCCAGATTCTATGTCGAATTTGATGTTCATTTTGACAAGACCCTTCTTGCCTTGTCTCTCAGATCATTTACAGCTTACCTGTTACCTGTGGCACTGATGTTTAGTCCGAGGTATGTATCGTTTTTTTGTGTGCTCTAGGGCAACGGTCTCTAGAGGGATTCAGGAGCAAATTAGAGAGGTGGTTGTTAATATCATTGTCTTTACCTTCCCTCTCCTCTACTGTGCTGTGACCTCTATCAGTGTGTTTGTGGTGGTGTGCTTGTCTGTTTCTGTGTTTGAGAGAGAGAGATAGACGGGGGTGAGAGAGACGAGGGTGAGAGAGAGAGATAGAGAGAGAGAGTTGGGGGTGAGAGAGACGAGGGTGAGAGAGAGAGAGGAAGCAGTCTGTAAATTCAGTCTGTAAATGATAAATTCCCCTCTTGTTCTGGTTAAGGGCTATTCTATTGTATTCAAAGAAGTCAGATAATTATTTTAGATTCAGGCCATTTTAATTCATTTTAATATACATAATTTCTAGGGCTCTGGTCAAAAGGATTGCACTATATAGAGAATAGGGTGCCATTCTGGACTTATCAGGGAGTGTGGAAGGGAGTGATTGGGTTAACAGTATTTAGTCACTGATCTGATTGACTTGGTGATAAGAACATGCCGGGAGGGACACAATCTCTCCCCTCAGACATTATTCATTAATTGATCAAGCATATTAAAGTGTTGAATCAGATTTCCATAACTGCCAATCACCGACCTCTGCATATGTAAGAATATGAGAGTGTAACCGTTCGCCCAGCTGCCAGGTGGCATGTTATGGATTTATTTTGGATGAGGAGTGTTGCATGTTACACAAATGAATCCATGTAAATTCATGTGAATGAATCAGTTGGACTCTTTTATGAACTGACAAACAAGGAGTTTGAGATTGGTTTCATGGTTTTTAAACAAAATGTGTCGTGAAGAGGAAAATGGACATGAAATAGGTTTATAGGTTGTGCAAAACATGTAAACAGTTTATAGACTGTAGTTTTCAACATGATGTCTGCATGCATGCTGATTCACTCAGAAAATAATTCAATTAGTGTTGTGAGTTCAAGGTGGTAAAATGTTCTAGCATAAAAAATAAATGTCCAGTTAACCCTCTTGGTGTGTTATGTATACCCAGCTCTCCCTCTGTCTCGCCCTTATTCATCCTCTCCCTTCATCCTCTCCCTCCATCCTCTCCCTTCATCCTCTCCCTTCATCCTCTCCCTCCATCCTCTCCCTCCATCCTCTCCCTTCATCCTCTCCCTCCATCCTCTCCCTCCATCCTCTCCCTCCATCCTCTCCATCCTCTCCCTCCATCCTCTCCATCCTCTCCCCCATCCTCTCCCTCCATCCTCTCCCTCCATCCTCTCCCTCCATCCCCTCCCTTCATCCTCTCCCTTCATCCTCTCCCTTCATCCTCTCCCTTGATCCTCTCCCTCCATCCTCTCCCTCCATCCTCTCCCTTCATCCTCTCCCTCCATCCTCTCCCTCCATCCTCTCCCTTCATCCTCTCCCTCCATTCTCTCCCTCCATCCTCTCCCTTCATCCTCTCCCTCCATCCTCTCCCTTCATCCTCTCCCTTCATCCTCTCCCTCCATCCTCTCCCTCCATCCTCTCCCTTCATCCTCTCCCTCATCCTCTCCCTTCATCCTCTCCCTCCATCCTCTCCCTCCATCCTCTCCATCCTCTCCCTCCATCCTCTCCATCCTCTCCCCCATCCTCTCCCTCCATCCTCTCCCTCCATCCTCTCCCTCCATCCTCTCCATCCTCTCCCTCCATCCTCTCCCTCCATCCTCTCCCTTCATCCTCTCCCTCCATCCTCTCCATCCTCTCCATCCTCTCCCTCCATCCTCTCCATCCTCTCCATCCTCTCCCTCCATCCTCTCCATCCTCTCCCTCCATCCTCTCCCTCCATCCTCTCCATCCTCTCCCTCCATCCTCTCCATCCTCTCCATCCTCTCCCTCCATCCTCTCCATCCTCTCCCTCCTCTCCCTCCATCCTCTCCCTCCATCCTCTCCCTCCATCCTCTCCATCCTCTCCATCCTCTCCCTCCATCCTCTCCATCCTCTCCATCCTCTCCCTCCATCCTCTCCATCCTCTCCCTCCATCCTCTCCCTCCATCCTCTCCATCCTCTCCCTCCATCCTCTCCCTCCATCCTCTCCACGTGTTATTTTCCATATGAACATGCAGTTAAACTCATAGGACGTGCCTGACTCTATATCCCCCATGACTTTCTTGTTGAGTGGGTGGGCTGCTAACTCGCTTGACCTTCTTTTATCTGACTTACTCTCTCCTCGTTCTGTCATCCCTCTATTCCTGATCTAGCCTCTTCCTGATCTAACTTCAACATATGCTAGGTGGTTGTGACAACCTTGTAAAATCTTGGTAAAGCTAAAAGTCTGGTCTGTTGGTAGGACTATGCAGTCAGCTCAATGAGAATCAAAGCCTCCCAGCTTAGTACCTTCAGCTGCTGCACAGTGTGTCACCCTAGGAGGTAGGATTTATACTGCACACCCACCCCACCCCACCCCTCCACACACACACACACACACACACACACACACACACACACACACACACACACACACACACACACACACACACACACCCCTCCACACACACAATTAGGTAGGTTGTTAGGATGGGCTTTAATACACCGGGGGAGATGATGCCTGTTTTTAGAGCTAATAAATCAGATAGATCAATCTCATTAGAGATTAATTATCTTCTTAATCGCCGAGCACAGCACTTCTTCACCAGCAGGCTCTTGTAGGCTTTTATGAGCATCATCTATTTTCTGCTGCACAATATCCTTCACTGTTTTTCATAATGGGCCCGTCAACCCACTGGGGAGCATTGCTGGCAACATAGAAAGGGATTGAGTTGGCATTTGGGGGCAGTCTTATTTTTAAGGTTTATACCCCAGCGGTTTGCTGGAAACATAGAAAGGGATTGAGTTGACATTTGGGTGCAGTCTTATTTGTAAGGTTTATATCCCAGAGGTTTGCTGGACACTTTTAACATGCTTTAGAAAGTCATTTGGAAAAAGTGTGATGCCTTTCAGCCTCTTCTGCCCTCTGTTTTTCATTGTACCAAGAGACATGTTTTAAGTCTAAGTGCACATTGCTCTCTTTACTCTCGTAAACTTTTTATTTATTCTTTATTAAGAATAAATACGCCTTTAACATGTCCCCTTAGGATTGCCTTAAATGTAATATTTTGAACCAACTTACCAAGAAGGGGAACTTTCAAAGTTATCCAAGTGTACCGGTCTGGTGAAGTGTAACATATCATCAGTAAGTGTACAGCAGACCTACTCCTTCATAAGCCCTTTGTCCTGGTTAACTGGTCTCACAGGTGTGTGAGAGGTGGATTGGCCTTGGCCTCTCTAAGTAGCCTACGTGGGGAGATTACTCTCCAGGATCAGGTAGAACTCTCCCCTCCCTCTGCCGCTGTGCCAGTGTGGCTCTTCCGTCCATCAATCCCCCGCCCGCCCCCCTGCTGCTGTGAAGAGAGACTCCAGCCTGCCATGTGAGAGGCCTGCCTATCGATCCCCCACCCGCCCCCTGCTGCTGTGAAGAGAGACTCCAGCCTGCCATGTGAGAGGCCTGCCTATCGTTCCCCCACCCACCCCCTGCTGCTGTGAAGAGAAACTCCAGCCTGCCATGTGAGAGGCCTGCCTATCGATCCCCCGCCCGCCCCCCTGCTGCTGTGAAGAGAGACTCCAGCCTGCCATGTGAGAGGCCTGCCTATCGATCCCCGCACGCCCCCCTGCTGCTGTGAAGAGAGACTCCAGCCTGCCATGTGAGAGGCCTGCCTATCGATCCCCCGCCCGCCCCCCTGCTGCTGTGAAGAGAGACTCCAGCCTGCCATGTGAGAGGCCTGCCTATCGTTCCCCCACCCACCCCCTGCTGCTGTGAAGAGAGACTCCAGCCTGCCATGTGAGAGGCCTGCCTATCGATCTCCCGCCCGCCCCCTGCTGCTGTGAAGAGAGACTCCAGCCTGCCATGTGAGAGGCCTGCCTATCGATCCCCCGCCCGCCCCCCTGCTGCTGTGAAGAGAGACTCCAGCCTGCCATGTGAGAGGCCTGCCTATCGATCCCCCGCCCGCCCCCCTGCTGCTGTGAAGAGAGACTCCAGCCTGCCATGTGAGATGCCTGCCTATCGATCTCCCGCCCGCCCCCTGCTGCTGTGAAGAGAGACTCCAGCCTGCCATGTGAGAGGCCTGCCTATCGATCCCCCGCCCGCACCCTGCTGCTGTGAAGAGAGACTCCAGCCTGCCATGTGAGAGGCCTGCCTAACGATCCCCCGCCCCCCTGCTGCTGTGAAGAGAGACTCCAGCCTGCCATGTGAGAGGCCTGCCTATCGATCCCCCGCCCGCCCCCTGCTGCTGTGAAGAGAGACTCCAGCCTGCCATGTGAGAGGCCTGCCTATCGATCCCCCACCCCCCTGCTGCTGTGAAGAGAGACTCCAGCCTGCCATGTGAGAGGCCTGCCTATCGATCCCCCGCCCGCCCCCTGCTGCTGTGAAGAGAGACTCCAGCCTGCCATGTGAGAGACCTGCCTATCGATCCCCCACCCCCCTGCTGCTGTGAAGAGAGACTCCAGCCTGCCATGTGAGAGGCCTGCCTATCGATCCCCCACCCACCCCCTGCTGCTGTGAAGAGAGACTCTAGCCTGCCATGTGAGAGGCCTGCCTATCGATCCCCCACCCACCCCCTGCTGCTGTGAAGAGAGACTCCAGCCTGCCATGTGAGAGGCCTGCCTATCGATCTCCCGCCCGCCCCCTGCTGTTGTGAAGAGAGACTCCAGCCTGCCATGTGAGAGGCCTGCCTATCGATCCCCCGCCCGCCCCCTGCTGCTGTGAAGAGAGACTCCAGCCTGCCATGTGAGAGGCCTGCCTAACGATCCCCCGCCCGCCCCCCTGCTGCTGTGAAGAGAGACTCCAGCCTGCCATGTGAGAGGCCTGCCTATCGATCCCCCGCCCGCCCCCTGCTGCTGTGAAGAGAGACTCCAGCCTGCCATGTGAGAGGCCTGCCTATCGATCCCCCGCCCGCCCCCCTGCTGCTGTGAAGAGAGACTCCAGCCTGCCATGTGAGAGGCCTGCCTAACGATCCCCCGCCCGCCCCCCTGCTGCTGTGAAGAGAGACTCCAGCCTGCCATGTGAGAGGCCTGCCTATCGATCCCCCGCCCGCCCCCTGCTGCTGTGAAGAGAGACTCCAGCCTGCCATGTGAGAGGCCTGCCTATCGATCAGAAGAATTGAATTTCTGTGCCTTTTAAAAAGGATAAAAGTATGTCGGGTCCAGAAACGCAGTAACAACTCACCTTCCCAAGGTCAATGTCCTCAGAACGTGGTCTGAATTCATATGTCAATCTCCACTCACACACAAACATATACAAATTAATTTGTACTTTAAAATTATATTAGTTCTGCCTAGGAGTCAGCTGCATCAAAGTCGGTTGACATTTTTCTCTTATTGGGTAATTGCTAATTAATAGATTCAAATCTCTGCCGGGCCAATTGACATGTTCCCTACTATTACAAAGAGAAGCTCAGAAAGAGAATGATGAGAAGAGAGAGAGAAAAAAGGAGATCAAGGTAAGAGTAATTAAAAGAGAGAAGACGGGGAGAGAGCCATAGCGAGGTAAAGTGTAATTCTGAGAATTGGAGAGAGGGAGACAGACAGACAGAGAGAGAGAGAGAGAGAGAGAGAGAGAGAGAGCCTTGTATGCAGGTCACGTCCTCCCTGTGTATCTTGGCCAGTGGTAGCATGGTTCTGGGCCCAAGGCACTGGATGAGATTTAAATTGCTCCCGAGAATTACAGTTCAGAACTCTCGCAGCAACCTGGAGTAAAATCCCCCAAAGTTATTTCCCCTGAGGCAAAATATATCTCCCATCCTCCTGGGAGACATGAATCAATGGGAGCTTATGCCCACTTTAAATGTTCTTTACTCTCTCTCTCTCTCTCTCTCTCCCTCTCTCCCTCTCTCTCTCTCTCTCTCTCTCTCTCTCTCTCTCTCTTCTACTCTTACTAAGCCATATGACTCAGACAGACAATTCCTTTCAACCACTTCAGTAAGACTTATGCTTTTCCATTTTCTTATATCTCATAGTTTGTTCTTGGATTGTCTGGGCAGTTTGGGATCAGCTGCAGTATCCAATTAGTCTATGAGTAATATTTATAAATTCTTGTGATAGACAGTCCTCAGCTCTCGGCAGCCCAGCATCTTGAGATGTCAGTTGGCTCTGCCAGCCAGTCCATAGTCCATCACAGTAATGTGTCTGCATCATCAGCCCCGTTGTGACAGGGTCTCTTGCGGGTTCACACAGGACTGGCTACTTAACTCAAACACAGTGACTCAGACCCACACCCCCCTCTCCCTGTCTGTGGCATTACGTATCACACCTCAGAGACGGGCCCTTACCTACACATCCCAAAGAGGAAAGAAGGGAGAGATAGAAGGAAGGAGGAAGAGAGAACGTCCTTATAGCGTAGATATTAAAGGTGCTAAGATTCAGATACGCCAACACCAACACTCATGCCATACCCTCCCAGATGGAAGGAAGGAAAACTCTAAAGGGTTGGATGTGTGTTAGCAGCAAGACAGACCCCCTCCCAGCAGTTTATACTCAAACACCTCCACACACAGTAGCTTACCCCTACCTCATCACTCAATCCCCCAGCCTCCAACCTTCCACGCCATCACGCAGTCCCCCAGCCCACAACCATCCACGCCATCACTCAGTCCCCCAGCCTCCCAAAAGTCCCCCAGCCCCCCAACAGTCCCCCAGCCCCCCAGCAGTCCCCCAGCAGCCCAACAGTCAGCCCCACACCAGTCCCCCAGCAGTCCCCCAGCCACACACCAGTCCCCAAGCCCCCTACCAGTCCCCAGTAGTCCCCCAGCCCACCAACAGTCCCCCAGTCCCCCAGCCCCCTACCAGTCTCCAGCAGCCCCCCAACAGTCCCCCAGCCCCCTACCAGTCCCACAGCAGTCCCCCTGCCCCCCAACAGTCCCCCAGCCCCCAAAAGTCCCCCAGCCCCCCAGCATTCCCCCAACCGCCCAACAGTCCCCCAGCCCCCCACCAGTCCCCCGGCCCCCCAGCAGTCCCCCAACAGTCCCCCAGCCCCCAAAAGTCCCCCAGCCCCCCAGCAGTCCCCCAACCGCCCAACAGTCCCCCAGCCCCCCAGCAGTCCCCCAGCCCCCCAGCAGTCCCCAAGCCCCCCACCAGTCCCCAGCCCCCCAGCAATCCCCCAGCCCCCCAGCATTCCCCCAGCCCCCCACCAGTCCCCCTGTGTGAAGATTTAATTACCTGATGGGAATAGAAGCCTCTGTCAATAAGAGCAGCCTGTGATGAGTTTATTACTAGTGCAGCCATATTGGTGATTTATCAGAGTGTTACACCGCTGCCAGGCATGGATGCAGACCAGCAGAGCAGTGCTTTATAGGACTTTCATTATGTCCCCGCTGGCTGTAATTCTACATACACTACGAAGTGGTTTTCCTCATGTGACATTGTAATAAGATGTGTTTGTCTTGATGCAGTTTTCACCCCAACATGCCCCCATACCTGCATTGTCTAATATCCTGCCAGTGACTGTGTGTGTGTGTGTGTGTGTGTGTGTGTGTGTGTGTGTGTGTGTGTGTGTGTGTGTGTGTGTGTGTGTGTGTGTGTGTGTGTGTGTGTGTGTGTGTGTGTGTGTGTGTGTGTGTGTGTGTGTGTGTGTGTGTGTGTGTGTGCGTGTTAAGATTAGACAACTTCACTTAATCTCCATGGTAATATGCCCTCTTTATATACACTGCTCAAAAAAATAAAGGGAACACTAAAATAACACATCCTAGATCTGAATGAATTAAATATTCTTATTAAATACTTTTTTCTTTACATAGTTGAATGTGCTGACAACAAAATCACACAAAAATTATCAATGGAAATCAAATTTATCAACCCATGGAGGTCTGGATTTGGAGTCACACTCCAAATAAAAGTGGAAAACCACACTACAGTCTGATCCAACTTTGATGTAATGTCCTTAAAACAAGTCAAAATGAGGCTCAGTAGTGTGTGAGGCCTCCACATGCCTGTATGACCTCCCTACAACGCATGGGCATGCTCCTGATGAGGTGGCGGATGGTCTCCTGAGGGATCTCCTCCCAGACCTGGACTAAAGCATCCACCAACTCCTGGACAGTCTGTGGTGCAACGTGGCTTTGGTGGATGGAGCGAGACATGATGTCCCAGATGTGCTCAATTGGATTCAGGTCTGGGGAACGGGCGGGCCAGTCCATAGCATCAATGCCTTCCTCTTGCAGGAACTGCTGACACACTCCAGCCACATGAGGTCTAGCATTGTCTTGCATTAGGAGGAACCCAGGTCCAACCGCACCAGCATATGGTCTCACAAGGGGTCTGAGGATCTCATTTCGGTACCTAATGGCATTCAGGCTACATCTGGCGAGCACATGGAGGGCCGTGCGACCCCCCCAAAGAAATGCCACCCACATCATGACTGACCCACCGCCAAACCGGTCATGCTGGAGGATGTTGCAGGCAGCAGAACATTCTCCACGGCGTCTCCAGACTGTCACGTCTGTCACATGTGCTCAGTGTGAACCTGCTTTCATCTGTGAAGAGCACAGGGCGCCTGTGGCGAATTTGCCAATATTGGTGTTCTCTGGCAAATGCCAAACATCCTGCACGGTGTTGGGCTGTAAGCACAACCCCCACCTGTGGACGTCGGGCCCTCATAGCACCCTCATGGAGGCTGTTTGTGAGCGTTTGAGCAGACACATCCACATTTGTGGCCTGCTGGAGGTCATTTTGCAGGGCTCTGCCAGTGCTCCTCCTGGTCCTCCTTGCACAAAGGCGGAGGTAGCGGTCCTGCTGCTGGGTTGTTGCCCTCCTACGGCCTCCTCCACGTCTCCTGATGTACTGGCCTGTCTTCTGGTAGCGCCTCCATGCTCTGGACACTATGCTGACAGACACAGCAAACCTTCTTGCCACAGCTCGCATTGATGTGCCATCCTGGATGAGCTGCACTACCTGAGCCACTTGTGTGGGTTGTAGACTCTGTCTCATGCTACCGCTAGAGTGAAAGCACCGCCAGCATTCAAAAGTGACCAAAACATCAGCCAGGAAGCATAGGAACTGAGAAGTGGTCTGTGGTTATCACCTGCAGAACCACTCCTTTATTGGGGGTGTCTTGCTAATTGCCTATAATTTCCACCTGTTGTCTATTCCATTTGCACAACAGCATGTGAAATTTATTGTCAATCAGTGTTGCTTCCTAAGTGGACAGTTTGATTTCACAGAAGTGTGATTGACTTGGAGTTACATTGTGTTGTTTAAGTGTTCCCTTTATTTTTTTGAGCAGTGTATATACAACAGCCTCTGCTGAATCACATTTGACAGATATTACATTTGGATGTGGCTCATAAAAACAGACCGATATTACTGTGGTTATCACTTTAGAGCTCAATGGGAAAGCTACATGCCCAGGGAGGAACACAGAAAGGCGTCCTATAAGAACAATGAGTCTGGGTACTGGACTGGACTGTACTGGAGTGGTGAGCCCATAAAGCTGCTGGTCTGTGCCTGGTAATTATCTCTGCTGGGGCTGCTGAGAAACTCAGATGTTTACATGAAACAGTAAATGCTTAAAAGTATAATAACGGGATGCAGACGATTTCCTGAGTGTAATGTCAATTTAGACGAGAGGTGTGTGTGTGTGCTTGTGTGTGTGTGCTTGTGTGTGTGTGTGTGTGTGTGTGTGTGTGTGCACATGCATGCTTACATGCCTACGTCCATGGGGGGTATGAAGCTCACACTGTTTGCTGCTTGTGCTCCCTGTGGACCCTGTGGGCGTGGAGGTCGTTGGCTATGACCTGACAGGTAGGGTGAAGGTGGATGCCAACCCAACTCAAAGTCACTGTTCATTACCTGTGCTACACAGAGACACAGAGAGCACTCAGGGTCAAAGAGCATCCATCCATCTGAAACTACAGCCTTATTGTCCTGGCTGCTCCCAATAACATGTAGTTGTGTTACTGCTTTGTCATCCACTGAGGAGGTCCGTATAAGCATACAACTAAGTCACTGTGTTTCTATGTCTGGGTAATAGCATGCACAGCCTGGGGCTCGCCAGCTAACACAAACACATAATCTGCCCCAGGTCTGTGTGAAGTTTATGGTGTTTTCAGACAACAAACTTGCTACATCAAATATTGGATTTATCAAATGTGGACTTGAGAAAAATCTCTCCCTGAGTGTGAATTAATCTATTTACAGTGCCTTGCGAAAGTATTCGGCCCCCTTGAACTTTGCGACCTTTTGCCACATTTCAGGCTTCAAACATAAAGATATAAAACTGTATTTTTTTGTGAAGAATCAACAACAAGTGGGACACAATCATGAAGTGGAACGACATTTATTGGATATTTCAAACTTTTTTAACAAATCAAAAACTGAAAAATTGGGCGTGCAAAATTATTCAGCCCCCTTAAGTTAATACTTTGTAGCGCCACCTTTTGCTGCGATTACAGCTGTAAGTCGCTTGGGGTATGTCTCTATCAGTTTTGCACATCGAGAGACTGAAATTTTTTCCCATTCCTCCTTGCAAAACAGTTCGAGCTCAGTGAGGTTGGATGGAGAGCATTTGTGAACAGCAGTTTTCAGTTCTTTCCACAGATTCTCGATTGGATTCAGGTCTGGACTTTGACTTGGCCATTCCAACACCTGGATATGTTTATTTTTGAACCATTCCATTGTAGGTTTTGCTTTATGTTTTGGATCATTGTCTTGTTGGAAGACAAATCTCCGTCCCAGTCTCAGGTCTTTTGCAGACTCCATCAGGTTTTCTTCCAGAATGGTCCTGTATTTGGCTCCATCCATCTTCCCATCAATTTTAACCATCTTCCCTGTCCCTGCTGAAGAAAAGCAGGCCCAAACCATGATGCTGCCACCACCATGTTTGACAGTGGGGATGGTGTGTTCAGGGTGATGAGCTGTGTTGCTTTTACGCCAAACATAACGTTTTGCATTGTTGCCAAAAAGTTCAATTTTGGTTTCATCTGACCAGAGCACCTTCTTCCACATGTTTGGTGTGTCTCCCAGGTGGCTTGTGGCAAACTTTAAACGACACTTTTTATGGATATCTTTAAGAAATGGCTTTCTTCTTGCCACTCTTCCATAAAGGCCAGATTTGTGCAATATACGACTGATTGTTGTCCTATGGACAGAGTCTCCCACCTCAGCTGTAGATCTCTGCAGTTCATCCAGAGTGATCATGGGCCTCTTGGCTGCATCTCTGATCAGTCTTCTCCTTGTATGAGCTGAAAGTTTAGAGGGACGGCCAGGTCTTGGTAGATTTGCAGTGGTCTGATACTCCTTCCATTTCAATATTATCGCTTGCACAGTGCTCCTTGGGATGTTTAAAGCTTGGGAAATCTTTTTGTATCCAAATCCGGCTTTAAACTTCTTCACAACAGTATCTCGGACCTGCCTGGTGTGTTCCTTGTTCTTCATGATGCTCTCTGCGCTTTTGACAGACCTCTGAGACTATCACAGTGCAGGTGCATTTATACGGAGACTTGATTACACACAGGTGGATTGAATTTATCGTCATTAGTCATTTAGGTCAACATTGGATCATTCAGAGATCCTCACTGAACTTCTGGAGAGAGTTTGCTGCACTGAAAGTAAAGGGGCTGAATAATTTTGCACGCCCAATTTTTCAGTTTTTGATTTGTTAAAAAAGTTTGAAATATCCAATAAATGTCATTCCACTTCATGATTGTGTCCCACTTGTTGTTGATTCTTCACAAAAAAATACAGTTTTATATCTTTATGTTTGAAGCCTGAAATGTGGCAAAAGGTCGCAAAGTTCAAGGGGGCCGAATACTTTCGCAAGGCACTGTAGAAGTGTCTGTTGTTCTGTGCCGTAGTTTGTCACTCCCAGTCAGCCATTGGCTGAGCTCGCCTCACACCTCCTTGGTGGGGCGCCCCCAGTTGATGGACCCCCTGTGGGTCCTCTGTGATTGGTGGAGATGGTGAGAGACTATCGGGTGTCTGAGGATAATGCCTGCCCAGGGCCATGACCCTCAGGATATAGGGAGAGCAGGTCCAGGGGGCCAGAATAAGAACACATTAGAGAGAAGAATATTGACTGACTCTGTGCCATCATGTTGCCACCCCTCTACATCTCTCTCTCCCTCCCTCGACATCTCGCTCTCTCTATCTCTCTCCCTCCCTCTCTATCTCTCTCCATCTCTCCCTCTCTCTCCATCTCGTTCTCTCTCTGTTTCTCACCTTCCAGCTCTCTCTCCATCTCGTTCTCTCTCTGTTTCTCACCCTCCATCTCTCTCTCCATCTCTCTCTCCATCTCGTTCTCTCTCTGTTTCTCACCCTCCATCTCTCTCTCCATCTTGTTCTCTCTCTCTCTGTTTCTAACCCTCCATCTCTCTCTCCCTCCCTCTCCATCTCTCTCCCCCTCCATCTCTCTCTCTCCCTCCATCTCTCTCTCTCTCTCTCTCTCTCTCCCTCTCTCTCTCTCTCTCTCTCTCTCTCTCTCTCTCTCTCCCTCCCTCTCCATCTCTATCCCCCTCCATCTTTCTCTCTCCATCTCTCTCTCCCTCCCTCTCCATCTCTCTCTCCCCCTCCATCTCTCTCTCTCTCTCTCTCTCTCCATCTCTCTCTCCCTCCCTCTCCATCTCTCTCTCCCCCTCCATCTCTCTCTCTCTCCATCGCGTTCTCTCTCTCCATCTCTCTCTCTCTCCCTCCCTCTCCATCTCTCTCTCCCCCTCCATCTCTCTCCCCCTCCATCTCTCTATCTCGTTCTCTCTCTCTCTCTCTCTCCCTCCCTCCCCATCTCTCTCTCCCCCTCCATGTCTCTCTCTCTCTATATATATATATCTCTCTCCCTCCCTCTCCATCTCTCTCTCCCCCTCCATCTCTCTCTCCACCTCATCTCTCTCTCTCTCCATCTCGTTCTCTCTCTCCATCTCTCTCTCTCTCCGTCCCTCTCCATCTCTCTCTCCCCCTCCATCTCTCTCTCTCCATCTCGTTCTCTCTCTGTTTCTCACCCTCCAGCTCTCTCTCCATCTCGTTCTCTCTCTGATTCTCACCCTCCATCTCTCTCTCCATCTCGTTCTCTCTCTCTCTCTGTTTCTCACCCTCCATCTCTCTCTCCATCTCGTTCTCTCTCTCTCTGTTTCTCACACTCCATCTCTCTCTCCATCTCTCACTCCCTCCCTCTCCATCTCTCTCTCCCCCTCCATCTCTCTCTCCCCCTCCATCTCTCTCTCTCCCTCCCTCTCCATCTCTCTCTCTCTCCCTCCCTCTCCATCTCTCTCTCCCCCTCCATCTTTCTCTCTCAATCTCTCTCCCTCTCTCCATCTCTCGCTCTCTCTCCATCTCTCTCTCCCCCTCCATCTCTCTCTCCCCCTCCATCTCTCTCTCCCCCCATCTCATTCTCTCTCTCTGTTTCTCACAACCTCCCCTCTTTCTATCTCCCTCTTTTTGTAAGCATTTTACTGTAAGGTCTACCTACACCTGTTGTATTCGGCACATGTGACAAATAAACTTTAATTTCTCTCTCTCTCTCTCCCTCTTTTTCTCACCATCCATCTCTCTCTCTCTCTCCCTCTCCAACTTTTTCTCTGTTTCTCACTCTCCATCTCTCTCTCCCTCTCTGTCTATTTCTCTCTCTCTCTGTCTCACCCCCCTAACAATCTCTATCTCCCTCTTTCTCTCTCTTTCTGTTTCTCACCGCCCCTCTCTCTCCATCTCCCTCTTTCTCTCGCTCTCTCTCTTTGTTTCTCACCCTCAATCTCTCCCTCTCTATCTTTTTCATGTAGTTGTTCATATTCTCAGTGTGACCTCTCAGTAGAATGGTTTGTGCTCTCTGGTTATGATTATTCAAGTGGATCCAATAAGCAGGTGTTTACTGAAATTATCATTCTCCTGTAAGAAAACAGGCCAAATATTTTCCCTGCACTGTTTACCAGTGTATGTGTGATGAGGGACACAGATGTGGTGTCATTTTTAATATACAATAATAATATATATATATATATGTATATTTATATAATTTTTAAATTTTATCTCCCCAGTTTCGATCTTGTCTCATCGCTGAAACTCCCCAACGGGCTCAGGAGGCGAAGGTGGAGTTATGCTTCCTCCGAAACATGACCCACCAAACCACGCTGCTTAACACCCGCCCACTTAACTCGGAAGCCAGCCGCACCAATGTGCGCCGCCCTATGGGCCTCCTGATCACGGCCGGTTGTGATACAGCCCGGCATCGAACCCGGGTCTGTAGTGACACCTCTAGCACTGTGATGCAGTGCCTTAGACTGCTGCAACACTCAGGAGGCCTTATTATTCAATATTTCTATCACTGATAGTGCTCGCTTATCTCCTGTTTATGTGTGTGTAGGCATACACACATACCGGTAAACACACACAGAAAGACACACACACATACACTTCCTTTTGTCTTCTAAAATGCGTTTTTCGGCACATTTCCTTATGAGTAGCATTGTCTGAGGGAGAAAGACTGATTTTGTTGCTGCTATTTTGGCTGATTGATTTGAGTGTGTGTGCATGATTGTGTGTTTGTGAGTGCATTATTTGAGTGTGTGTGCATGATTGTGTGTTTGTGTGTGCATGATTTGAGTGTGTGTGTGTGCATGATTGTGTGTTTGGGTGTGTATGATTGTGTGTTTGTGTGTGTATGATTGTGTGTTTGTGTGTATGATTTGAGTGTGTGTGTGCATGATTGTGTGTTTGTGTGTGCGTGATTTGAGTGTGTGTGTGCAGGATTGTGGGTGTGCATGGGTGTGTTCGAGGGAATCCTCCCACTGTTATTGCAATCTAGATAACACCCCCCCCCCCCCCCCCTCTTATAATCCCAACACGACCCCTCATTTGTCAGAGCAATGACAGAGCACAGAGGTCATACAGTACATGTCATTCAGGAGATCATACAAAACAAGGACGTCATTTCCCAGCAGCTACAATGACACACATTTGTGTGTGTCTGTGCGCTTAGTCTGTGTCCATGTCGTCATGGGCATTATGTAGCCTACTTGTGCACAATCAATAAAACACATGTGCATCTGTGGATGTATTCTCATCGTTCACCACTCGTACACCCCACTATATCAGTATGCATATGGCAGGTTCTGTGTGTGTTTGTGTCTGTGTCAGAGAGATAGAGCGAGCAGGTGGGGGACCTAGAGGGGACCTAGAGACAGAGGAAATATGGTTGTGTATTAACAGGCCCGTCTGTCCATGTCATTTGGCTGATCTGTTTCCTTCTAACACCCCTTTATCTTTCTCTCCATGTCACCAGCAGCTCATTTCTCTCTTTCCTCATTCGGCCTCACGGTTTTGAAGGAAGACATTTCTCTGGGGTTACTGAACGCCAATTGATAAGAGAAACAAAAAGCACATTGCAGTTTTCTAGGAATATCCAATCATAGACAGCATAAGCTCCCTGCTCTGCAGTCTCCCAGTGTCTCCAACCAGGCTCTCAGATGGGAGGAGGACCGACTGGGACAAGTGACATGCTCAGAGAGGGCCAGTGTCTTTGAAACCTAGTGTCACACATCCAGCACCCCCTGCCACATACTGCTCAGTGAAACAGAGAGGCCTGGAAGGGACATGGTATGGAAACAGGCACACTTAACCCCTTTCATGACCATGACACTGCACAGGCTGACACCGCCCTGAGACAGGGGAGGACAGGCTGACACTGCCCTGAGACAGGGGAGGACAGGCTGACACCGCCCTGAGACAGGGGAGGACAGGCTGACACCGCCCTGAGATAGGGGAGGACAGGTTGACACCGCCCTGAGACAGGGGAGGACAGGCTGACACCGCTCTGAGACAGGGGAGGACAGGCTGACACTGCCCTGAGACAGGGGAGGACAGGCTGACACCGCCCTGAGACAGGGGAGGACAGGCTGACACCGCCCTGAGACAGGGGAGGACAGGCTGACACCGCCCTGAGACAGGGGAGGACAGGCTGACACCGCCCTGAGATAGGGGAGGACAGGCTGACACCGCCCTGAGATAGGGGAGGACAGGCTGACACCGCCCTGAGACAGGGGAGGACAGGCTGACACCGCCCTGAGACAGGGGAGGACAGACTGACACCGCCCTGAGACAGGGGAGGACAGGCTGACACCGCCCTGAGACAGGCGAGGACAGGCTGACACCGCCCTGAGACAGGGGAGGACAGGTTGATCAGAGGAGATGTGAGGGTAATTTTAAGACCTTACATTTAGCTGGTCATTTTTCAGTATGTGTATCTGAATGCGTGTGTGTGCATGAAAATATGACCCTTTGAAAGTTTGTATTGACTGCCTGTGTGAGTGTGAGTGTGTTTTAGTGAACGTGTGTATTTGCACTGTGTATCAGCCTGTCTGGCAGTGTCCCAGTAGGTACCGGAGACTCAGTAACCATGTTTACTTTCTCTTCTCTGTGTGTTTGCTCAGCATTGTGTTTGACAGCAGAGGTCAGAGGATACAGCACTTGGACTGGACACAGGCTTTCAAGCTGCAAAGACAACAGAGAGAGAATTAGAGAGAGTCCCAATGGCCCTCTATTCTTTTTTATGGAAGAGAGAGCAGGGACACAGAGGGAGAAAGAGAGAGAGACATTTTTGTTTTTATAGGAGAGAGAGAGGATTTGTGTGCTTTGTGATTTGGCAGAATGTTGACATGAAAACGTATTTTGTATACTTCAAAGTTCCCATTTGGCCTCCATTTAAGAGGAGAGTTGTGTTTGTGTCGGCAGAACAGAAGTGAGACCAAAGGGAGAGGAAGTTGATAAGCCGAGGCATCCTCGCTCTCGCTCTGACCAATCAGCAGTCTGAGAGCAGAACAGCCAGACCAATCTGCCTCTTCAAAGTGACTTTAGGTCCTTGAAAAGTGCTATATAACTACCATTTATTATTATTATTATTATTCTCTCTTTAACGATGCTCTTTGGCTCGTCATTTTGTTGTTGTTGTTTCCCCTCTCTCTTTTTTATTGTCTGTGTGTGCAGAGTCTTCCCAGCCTGACTGTAAAGCCATTATCGCTCCTTTTATCATTATCAGGCTTTTATGTTGAATCCAGAGTACAGACAGGCCCAGTCCCCGGAGAGGCAGGGAGCTGCTGACTGTTGACTAGCTGCCAGGGGCCCAGACAGACACACAGGCCAAAACCTTATCATCCTCACCTTGCTGGGAGGGATTATGCAAATTACAAGGGATCTGTAGTTTGTAGTAAAGCTCTGTATTTCCCATAGGCTTCTCTTGACAGTGTGAAATGCAGGGTAGATTACCATGAGATGGGGATCATCAACCTGTACGGGCATGTCATGTTGGTGAATGTTAGAGCTAATTGGACTACCTCATTGACACAGTGAATATGGTGAAACCATGAAACCCCAATCCCCCCACATTGGCCTTGTTATGGCATTCAATCAAGTGCCAGGAGACTGATTTATATCCAGTCTGGGAATAATGTTAAGCAATGAATGCAAATTATGTTAGCCATGATTTCTTACAATTTATGCATTGAAAATGATCTTGTTTGTTGGGTTTTAGAATTAAACCAATGAGCTCTACATTTCGCTCAGTTCTAAATGTAGTAAATGTCATATAAGAAAAAACAAAAATGTCATACAGTGGGGAGAACAAGTATTTGATACACTGACGATTTTGCAGGTTTTCCTACTTACAAAGCATGTAGAGGTCTGTCATTTTTATCATAGGTACACTTCAACTGTGAGAGACGGAATCTAAAACAAAAATCCAGAAAATCACATTGTTTGATTTTTAAGTAATTAATTAGCATTTTATTGCTCTCCCCACTGTATAAGAGGTGCTCTGTCTGTCTCTCCAAGTGTGTGCATATTGTTCATAGTGAAGCTCAGTGAGGGGTACATTGTTGTATTTCGGTTGGGCAAAGCTTTTATGTCCTGCTTGTAACATTCCATGCTGCAGAAATGTAATTATGTATTGTACAGTGGGGCAAAAAAGTATTTAGTCAGCCACCAATTGTCTCACCCTGGTACCGTATGAAATCTGTGAATGTATTGTAATGTTTTTAAAATTGTATGAACTGCCTTAATTTTGCTGGAACCCAGGAAGTAGTGGAGTAGAGTAGTGGGGATGTGCTTGTAGAGTAGTGGGGATGTGCTTGTAGAGTAGTGGGGATGTGCTTGTAGAGTAGTGGGGATGTGCTTGTAGAGTAGTGGGGATGTGCTTGTAGAGTAGTGGGGATGTGCTTGTAGAGTAGTGGGGATGTGCTTGTAGAGTAGTGGGGATGTGCTTGTAGAGTAGTGGGGATGTGCTTGTAGAGTAGTGGGGATGTGCTTGTAGAGTAGTGGGGATGTGCTTGTAGAGTAGTGGGGATGTGCTTGTAGAGTAGTGGGGATGTGCTTGCTGGGGATCCATAATAAATCCAAATACAATACTTTCTGTCGCAAATGTAGTCAAATTCTCAGCATAAGGAATCAGTGATATTTGATCCCAGGCATTTAATAAAAAGTTGTTTGAGACGTGATCTCCTACGTCTCCCTTAACATATAGTGGGGCAAAAAAGTATTTAGTCAGCCACCAATTGTGCAAGTTCTCCCACTTAAAAAAATGAGAGAGGCCTGTAATTTTCATCATAGGTACACTTCAACTATGACAGACAAAATGAGGGAAAAAAATACAGAAAATCACATTGTAGGATTTTTAATGAATTTATTTGCAAATTATGATGGAAAATAAGTATTTGGTCAATAACAAAAGTTTATCTCAATACTTTGTTATATACCCTTTGTTGGCAATGACAGAGGTCAAACGTTTTCTGTAAGTCTTCACACACTGTTGCTGGTATTTTGGCCCATTCCTCCATGCAGATCTCCTCTAGAGCAGTGATGTTTTGGGGCTGTTGCTGGGCAACACTGACTTTCAACTCCCTCCAAAGATAGGCCACTCCAGGACCTTGAAATGCTTCTTACGAAGCCACTCCTTCGTTGCCCGGGCGATGTGTTTGGGATAATTGTCATGCTGAAAGACCCAGCCACGTTTCATCTTCAATGCCCTTGCTGATGGAAATGCTCTCTAGCAAACTTCAGACGGGCCTGGACATGTACTGGCTTAAGCAGGGGGACACATCTGGCACTGCAGGATTTGAGTCCCTGGCGGCGTAGTGTGTTACTGATGGTAGGCTTTGTTACTTTGGTCCCAGCTCTCTGCAGGTCATTCACTAGGTCCCCCCGTGTGGTTCTGGGATTTCTGCTCACCGTTCTTGTGATCATTTTGACCCCACGGGGTGAGATCTTGTGTGGAGCCCCAGATTGAGGGAGATTATCAGTGGTCTTGTATGTCTTCCATTTCCTAATAATTGCTCCCACAGTTGATTTCTTCAAACCAAGCTGCTTACCTATTGCAGATTCAGTCTTCCCAGCCTGGTGCAGGTCTACAATTTTGTTTCTGGTGTCCTTTGACAGCTCTTTGGTCTTGGCCATTGTGGAGTTTGGAGTGTGACTGTTTGAGGTTGTGGACAGGTGTCTTTTATACTGATACCAAGTTCAAACAGGTGCCATTAATACAGGTAACGAGTGGAGGACAGGTCTGTGAGAGCCAGAAATCTTGTTTGTTTGTAGGTGACCAAATACTTATTTTCCACCATAATTTGCAAATAAATTCATAAAAAATCCTTCAATGTGATTTTCTGGATTTTTTTTCTCATTTTGTCTGTCATAGTTGATGTGTACCTATGATTAAAATTACAGGCCTCTCTCATCTTTTTAAGTGGGAGAACTTGCACAATTGGTAGCTGACTAAATACTTACCCCACTGTATATGATTCTGGACAAAGCTCTTAAAACCCACGGCAGCAACAGCTGTGTCCTCTCACTAAACTTTTAAAAGTGTGCTTAAAAAGTTTTCAAGGCGAAGCATTCCCTCGCCTTCCTAACCATTTCCATTATTTTCGGCATCTCTTTAAAATATTCCTCTTTAATCTCTTCTAAGGGGGAGAGACAATCCCTCCAAATCAAGACTTTGCGAATTTCACATGGCCTCATCCATGTCAGAAGAATCTCCTCAGCTCCTCCTCTCCCACTTCTACTCTTCCCAACCTTAAACCCATGGCAGGCTCCTGGCTAAATATAGTCACTCTGTCTCTTTCCACTCTTCCCAACCTTAAACCCATGGCAGGCTCCTGGCTAAATATAGTCACTCTGTCTCTTTCCACTCTTCCCAACCTTAAACCCATGGCATGCTCCTGGCTAAATATAGTCACTCTGTCTCTTTCCACTCTTCCCAACCTTAAACCCATTTAATCTTCTTATCCCAGCATATGAATGCTAATTCCTTTGGAAGAGTTGTGTCTCTGTTTCTCCCACCATTTCAACATAGAATTCACTAGGTTCATTAACCACAGCTACACAATGAAGTCATAATAATGGAAGGCTTAGTTTGCTAATTACTACATTTACTGAAACCAACGTTTCAAATGTGTGATTTTTAAATCTCTTCATACCTAGTTTTTTAGCCTATTGTCCTTGCCATTCTGTTTGGTTGCCAGGCAACACATAGCTGGCTTGTGTTACCTTTTAGCACAAACAACTAAGCCTGTCTTACTAACATATATACTGTATATAAACACAGCAAAAAAAAATCAGCACCCTGTCTTTCAAAGATAATTATTAAAAATCCAAATTACTTCACAGATCTTCATTGTAAAGGGTTTTAACACTGTTTCCCATGCTTGTTCAATGAACCATAAACAATTAATGAACATGCACCTGTGGAACGATCGTTAAGACACTAACAGCTTACAGACGATAGGCAATTAGGGTCACAGTTATGAAAACTTAGGACACTGAAGAGGCCTATCTACTGACTCTGAAAAACACCAAAAGAAAGATGCCAGGGGCCCTGCTCATCTGCGTGAACGTGCCTTAGGCATGCTGCTAGGAGGCATGAGGACTGTAGGATGTGGCCAGGGCAATAAATTGCAATGTCCGTACTGTGAGGCGCCTAAGACAGCGCTACAGGGAGACAGGACGGACAGCTGATCATCCTCGCAGTGGCAGACCACGTGTAACAACACCTGCATGGGATCGGTACATCCGAACATCATACCTGCGAGACAGGTACAGGATGGGAACAACAACTGCCCGTTACACCAGGAACGCACAATCCCTCCATCAGTGATCAGACTGACCGCAATAGGCTGAGAGAGGCTGGACTAAGGGCTTGTTGGCCTGTTGTAAGGCAGGTCCTCATCAGACATCACCGCAACAACGTCGCTTATGGGCACAAACTCACCGTCGCTGGACCAGACAGGACTGGCAAAAAGTGCTCTTCACTGAGGTGTCGCAGTTTTGTATCACCAGGGGTGATGGTCGGATTCGCGTTTATCGTCGAAGGAATGAGCGTTACACCGAGGCCTGTACTCTGGAGCGGGATCGATTTGGAGGTGGAGGGTTCGTCATGGTCTGGGGCGGTGTGTCACAGCATCATCGGACTGAGCTTGTTATCATTGCAGGCAATCTCAACGCTGTGTGTTACAGGGAAGACTTCCTCCTCCCTCATGTGGTACCCTTCCTGCAGGCTCATCCTGACATGACCCTCCTTCATGACAATGCCTCCAGCCATACTGCTCGTTCTGTGCGTGATTTCCTGCAAGACTGGAATGTCAATGTTCTGCCATGGCCAGCGAAGAGCCCGGATCTCAATCCCATTGAGCACATCTGTGACCTTTTGGATCGGAAGGTGAAGGCTAGGGCCATTCCCCCCAGAAATGTCTGGGAACTTGCAGGTACCTTGGTGGAACATCTCACAGCATGAACTGGCAAATCTGGTGCAGTCCATGAGGAGGAGATGCATGGCAGTACTTAATGCAGCTGGTGGCCACACCAGATAGTCATTGTTACTTTTGATTTTGACCCCCCCTTTGTACAGAGACAGATTATTCCATTTCTGTTAGTCACATGTCTGTGGAACTTGTTCAGTTTATGTCTCAGTTGTTGAATATTGTTTTGTTCACACAAATATTTACACGTGTTAAGTTTGCTGAAACTTTTTATTTTTCTGTCTCACCCATGCAGTCAATTCAACACAGTCTGTTCTATACTGCCTGACTCTTACACCACCACTTGTAGAGTGTGTGTGTGTGTCTGTGTGTGCGTCTGTGATTGGGTGTCTGTGATTTGTTTCATTGTTGCTGTCTGGCAGTAAGTGCTGGTGTTTGGCAGCAACACTTTAGTCATCGTGAGCTGTGTAAGGTGCCGTTGGATGTTTAAAGTGGATTGGGATAGATGCCACGTCTGGTAATGGCACCTGTGTGAGAGTGTGTGTAGGTGTGTCGTCTTAATAAAGCAATAAACCACAGTGTATTCTAAGTATGTTTTTTCTCTCCATTAAGGTTTTAAAGGCTCATTGCAGCCATTTTTATCTCAATATCAAATATTTTCCGGGTAACTGTTAAGTACCTTACTGTGATAGTTTAATTAAAAGAGGTGAAATCAGTGTGATTTTGTAGATTTGAAATTTTGCAGTAGGCATTAATGAACTCAAATGCAAAGGAACACTTAAAGAGATTGAACGGGTTCTTAAGTACTTACAAATTCGTAACATATTCTACAAATTGGATGATATTGTACACAATAGGGACCCGTTTTGGTTTGTGAGAGCTACTTTCAAAACTACTGGCTGAGATGATACAAAACCTCTGTAGAATCAATTCAACAGTCAAATCCTCTGCTCTCAAGATGGTGCCGACTCGAGATGGTCGCCTCGCTTCACATCCTTAGGAAACTATGCAGTATTTAGTTTTTTATGTATTATTTCTTACATTGTTAGCCCAGAAAATCTTAAGTGTTATTACATACAGCCAGGAAGAACTATTGGATATAAGAGTGACGTCAATTTACCAACATTACGACCAGGAGTATGACTTTCCTGAAGCGGATCCTTATTTCGGACCTCCACCCTGGACATTGGATCTAATCCCAGAGGCCGACCCAAAACAATGTTGTCGCCGCAGGAGAGGCAGACGGAGCGGCCTCCTGGTCAGACTTAGAAGGCGATCACACCATTCACCGCTTCCGAGCATATTACTTGCCAATATCCAGTCTCTAGACAACAAGGTGAACAAAATTAGGGCATGATTTGCCTTCCAGAGGAACATCAGAGATTGTAACTTTCTCTGTTTCACGGAAACATGGCTCACTCAGGATACGTTGTCAGAGTCGGTACAGCCACCGGGTTTCTTCATGCGCCGCGCCCACAGAAACAAACATCTCTCTGGTAAAAAGAAGGGCGGGGGTGTATGGCTCATGATTAACGACTCATGCTGTAATCATAACAACATACAGGAACTCAAGTCCTTTTGTTCACTTGACCTAGAATTCCTTACAATCAAATGCCAACCGCATTATCTCCTGAGAGAATTCTCTTCGATCATCGTCACAGCTGTGTATATCCCCCCAAGCAGATACCTCTATATAAACTGGAAACCATATATCCTGAGGCTGCATTTATGTAGCTGGGGATTTTAACAAAGCTAATTTGAGAACAAGGCTAACTAAATTCTACCAGCACGTTGATTGTTGTACCTGCTCGAGCAAAACATTGGACCATTGCTACTCTATATTCCGTGACGCATACAAGGCCCTCCCCCGCCCTCCCTTTGGCAAATCTGACCATGACTCCATCTTGTTGCGCCCCTCCTATAGGCAGAAACTAAAACAGGACGCGTCCGTGCTTAGGTCTATCCAACGCTGGTCTGACCAATGGGATTCCACGCTTCAAGATTGCTTCAATCACGTGGACTGGGATATGTTCCGGCAAGCCTCAGACAATAACAACAACGTATATGTTGACTCGGTGAGTGAGTTTATTAGGAAGTGCATTGGAGATGTTGTACCCACTGTGACTATTAAAACCTTCCCTAACCAGAAACCGTGGCTTGATGGCAGCATTCGCGTAAAACTGAAAGCGCGAACCAGTGCATTTAATCATGACAAGGCAACTGGAAACATGACCGAATACAAACAGTGTAGCTATGTGTAGCTACAACTGTATAGATGTATATGGCAAGGTCTACACACATTCACGGACTACAAAAAGAAAACCAGCCCCGTCGCGGACATCGATGTCTCTCTCCCAGACATATTAAACAACTTCTTTGCACGCTTTGAGGACAATACAGTGTCACCGACATGGCCCGCTACCAAAGACTGTGGGCTCTCCATCAACGTGGCCGACGTGAATAAAACATTTAAACGTGTTAACCTTCGCAAGGCTGCCGACCCTGACAACATCCCTAGCTGCGTCCTCAGAGCATGCGCATACCAGCTGGCTGGTGTGTTTACAGACATATTCAATCAATCCCTATCCAGTCTGCTGTCGCCACATTCTTCAAGATGGCCACCATTGTTTCTGTTCCCAAGAAAGCTAAGGTAACTGAACTAAATGACTATCGCCCCGTAGCACTCACTCTTGTCATCATGAAGTGCTTTGAGACACTAGTCAAGGATCATATCACTTCTACCCTACCTGATACCCTAGACCCACTCCAGTTTGCTTACCGCCCCAATAGGTCCGCAGACGATACAATCGCCATCACACTGCATACTGCCCTATCACATTTCGACAAGACTATGTAAGAATGCTATTCATTGACTACAGCTCAGCATTCAATACCATAGTACCCTCCAAACTCATCATTAAGCTTGAGACCCAGGGTCTCTATCCCGTCCTGTGCAACTGGGTCCTAGAATTTCTGACGGGCCGCCCCCAGGTGGTGAAGGTAGGAAACAACATCTCTACCCCGCTGATCCTCAACACTGGGGCCCCACAAGGGTGCATTCTCAGCCCTCTCCTTTACTCCCTGTTCACCCATGACTGCGTGGCCATGTACGCCTCCAACTCAATCATCAAGTTTGCAGACAGTGGTAGCTTGATTACCAACAATGATGAGACAGACTACAGGGAGGAGGTGGGGGCCCTCGGAGTGTGGTGTCAGGAAAATAACCACTCACTCAGCATCAATAAAACAAAGGGGATGATCGTGGACTTCAGGAAACAGCAGAGGGAGCACCCCCTATCCACATCGACGGGACAGTAGTGGAGAAGGTGGAAAGTTTTAAGTTCCTCTGAATACACATCACGGACAAACTGAAATGGTCCACCCACACAGACAACGTGGTGTGTATAAGGTAGTCATTGTGAATTTGTTAGATTACTTGTTAGATATTATTGCACTGTCGGAACTAGAAGCACAAGCATTTCGCTACACTCGCATTAACATCTGCTAACCATGTGTATGTGACAAATAAAATGTTATTTGATTTGATTTAGCATCACTTTAACAGTCAAAACCTCTGTAGCATCACTTTAACAGTCAAAACCTCTGTAACATCACTTTAACAGTCAAAACCTCTGTAGCATCACTTTAACAGTCAAAACCTCTGTAGCATCACTTTAACAGTCAAAACCTTTGTAGCATCACTTTAACTGTCAAAACCTCTGTAACATCACTTAAACAGTCAAAACCTCTGTAGCATCACTTAAACAGTCAAAACCTCTGTAGAATCACTTTGACACAGTATCTCGGCTGTTGTTAAACATAAAAGTCTAATCATCCAGCCACTTCTGTAGTAACAAAAAAATTTCTACAAATCCAGTTGTTAAAAACCATATATCTACTTACAGTAGAATATAACACCAGCACATTTCACTGACACCTTACAGTCCAGTGTTATCTTAGAATGAGGGTGCTCAAGCTGAAGTAATGACCACCACATTCCTCCTGGCCTGAGGGCTCAAGAGACAAGGTGGTAAGAGGAGATGTCAAGTCAGCAGTATTTCCCCTTGTTTTTCCCTGCAGAGAGAGTAAGTAGAGCCGCTAAAGTCTGAGAAGACAGAGGACAATGAGTAACCTGTTTGGGCAGTGTTCCCTAAGGTTACAACTGGGCAGCACTGTCAGGACGATTACCTTCCTCCCTTCTGTTCATTAAAGCTGCAGTAGGTACAAGCATAAAACATTCCCCTTCTGAAATGTCACGGGGTATTTTAATTTAATGTATGACAAGTGACATCATTACTTCGCACTCCTTGTGCTTCACCTCTGCCAATGCCTACACTTCCTCCTCTGACTGGAACATGACAACATACCTAGTTCCTCAGCTACTGCTATGTTTGGCTGGGGATGGCTGCAAATTGCTTCTCTCCTCTGTGGCAGTGGACACCCCTCTCTTCTGACAGCAGCTCTGATTCTCTCTCTCTCTCTCTCTCTCTCTCTCTCTCTCTCTCTCTCTCTCTCTCTCTCTCTCTCTCTCTCTGTGCTGCTGGATGCGGACTGTGAATAGGGTACTGTTGGTCACGACAATTTGTAGTGGCACTCTAGGCCCCTCCTTTGAAGAGGGATCTGAGGGTGCTGGCTGCTGGGTGTCAGATGCTAATCCAGCCAGGCTAATAGCTCTCTCCTCCAGGGTTAGCTGGTGCTTGCTGCTGCTGCTGTTTGTAACTGGTCTCAGCCTCAGCATCTTTCCTTCAAGCTGGCTCCTCATCACTGCTTGGCTGGCTCAACCACACATATAAAATATCAGTGGTCATCTAAATGAATGTGTTTTCATGCATAAAATAAGGTATTCACTGAAAAGAAGGAAGTGACTGATTGAATACAGCAGCCTTGACCTAAAACTGAGCTTTTTTCATGAAACAATGTTGCTTCCACACAGACATACAGCATTTGGGATAAGTGATTGTTGACCTCCTGGGGTGTTCATTTGCACATTGGCTGTAGGTGACTGTGACTGAAAAGCAAGTTAACTACATCTAATTCTGCCTATTTAGACAGTGCTATGTTACCCCAGGGACTGTCCATATTAGAACTGGGCTGGGCTGACGCAGTGGAATGGATGTCCTGATTAATTGGCAAGCTAAAAGCGAAGGCACCCACTTCCTCATTATGACCTGAGAGGCATGAGACAGTCACCTGTGGGATACCTCTACCCCAGGTGTCACGCCCTGATCTGTTTCACCTGTCTTTGTGCTTGTCTCCACCCCCCTCCAGGTGTCGCCCATCTTCCCCATTATCCCCTGTGTATTTTACCTGTGTTCTCTGTTTGTCTGTTGCCAGTTCGTTTTGTTTCGTCAAGCCTACCAGTGTTTTTCCCTCTGTTCCTGTCTCTTGATTGTTCCTGTTTGCTAATTTTCCCAGTGTTGACCTTTCTGCCTGCCCTGACCCTGAGCCTGCCTGCCGTCCTGTACCTTTGCCCCACTGTCTCCAGCCGAAAGCACCCAAAGTTGTCTGTATTGCTGAACTGCCGGTCACACATTTATTAAAATGTTTTTTTCCCTGCCAAGAAGTTTCCTTTCCTTTGAAAGTTTGTTTCTTAATTCCTTTGTTGTTGTTGTAATTAATTTCCCCCATCATTTTAAATACCTTGCCTGTCATGAAGCATCGTAATCATATAAGCCAGATAGGCCTATCACGTAAACTCAGCAAAAAAAGAAACATCACTGTCAACTACACTGTCAACTGTTTATTTTCAGTTAACTTATATATTTGTATGAATATAACAAGATTCAACAACGGAGACATAAACTGAACAAGTTCTACAGACATGTGACTAACAGAAATTGAATAATGTGTCCCTGAACAAAGAGGAGGTCAAAATCAAAAGTAACAGTCAGTATCTGGTGTGGCCACCAGCTGCATTAAGTACTGCAGTGCATCTCCTCCTCATGGACTGCACCAGGTTTGCCCGTTCTTGCTGTGAGATGTTACCTCAGGAATAATGGTCTGGTGCTGTTTTTCATGGTTCGGACTAGGCCCCTTAGTTCCAGTGAAGGGAAATCTTAACGATACAGTGACATTATAGACGATTCTGTGCATATGTGCACATATGTGCGTTAATGACCTCCCGTCATTCTCAGGCTTTCTATCTCCCCTCTCTCACCCTCCCTCCCTCCCTCTTTCATATTATTTTCTTCCACTGGAATATTAGAGGATGAGAAAGAGCACTATGCTGTTCACTGCAGTGTAGTGTGGCATATGATCCCGTAATGATTCATTACTCAAATAACAGGCCTCGGCCACTGGCGAATTTGCACAAAACCTTGTCTCTCTGTTGTTTCTCTCGAGGTGGGACTGAACCATGATGAGAACAACACAGAGATAAAGCCAGTGTGGTTGGTCATTGACTCACGATAAGCTGGGCTACAGAGGGTTAGACGAGCATTTGGGGTGTGTTCTGAGCTTCACTGTGGAGATCTAGCATTTTTGTAATGTCTTTGCTCTGGCCTCTATACTGTGGCTCCTCCATTATGGGTATGATGTCTATAGCAAGGCCTCTATATTGTGGCTCCTATGATGTCTATAGCAAGGCCTCTATACTGTGGCTCCTCCATTATGGGTATGATATCTAAGCAAGGCCTCTATACTGTGGCTCCTCCATTATGGGGCTGATGTCTATAGCAAGGCCTCTATACTGTGGCTCCTCCATTATGGGGCTGATGTCTATCGCAAGGCCTCTATACTGTGTCTGCTCCATTATGGGTATGGTGTCTATAGCAAGGCCTCTATACTGTGGCTCCTCCATTATGGGGCTGATGTCTAAGCAAGGCCTCTATACTGTGGCTCCTCCATTATGGGTATGGTGTCTATAGCAAGAGAACAGAGATGCACCATGGAGAATTGATCTGCATCAGACAGGAGATGAAAGGAAAGGAAAGGTAAGAGACACGTACAGAAGGAGCACAAGAGAAAGAATTCTAATTGAACAGATAAAGAGAGGACAAGAGGGAGGGAGAGAAAGAAGGAAAGCAAGCGGCAGAGCGAGCTGGTTGGAGTGTTTCTATTCGCAATAGCAATGATTGTAGTGAGAGGTAAAGAGAGAGAGCGAGGCAGAGAGAGGAAAAGAGGGAGCGATAGAGGCTTTGATATTGGACATGTGTGTCTGCAGTACAGAGAACGAGCGGGGGACCCGAGAAAACCATTACAAATGACATATTTAACTTATTCTCTTTTTCTGTCACTCGGAACCTCCATATCTCCTTTTCTCTATTTTCTGCCCTGTCACCTGCGGATGAGAGGATCGATGAGAGGTGAAGTAGTTTGGTGACGACTACACACCTTTAGTTTGTACAGTCACACCGCAGGGCTGCTGGGTCAATACACACACACACACACACACACACACTTTGCAGCTCGGGATTTTAACAAACCAAATTTGAGGAAAACGCTACCGAAGTTCTCTCAACACATTGACTGTAGTATTCACGCTGGGAAAACACCTGACCAATGCTATTCTCTCTTCCAGGATGCCTACAAGGCCCTCCCCCACCCTCCCTTATGCAAATCAGATCGTGACTCCATTTTGCTCCTCCCTTCTTATAGGCACAAACTCAAACAGGAAGTACCCATGCTAAGGTCTATTCAACACTGGTCTGACCAATCAGAATCCATGCTTCAAGATTGTTTTGATCATGCGGACTGGGATATGTTCTGGGTAGCTTCGGATAAAAACATTGACGTATACACCGACACGGCGACTGAGTTCATCAGGACATGTATAGTGTATGTTGTTCCCACTGTGACTATTAAAACCTACCCAAACCAGAAACCGTGGATAGATGGCAGCATCCGTGCTAAACTGAAAGCGCGAACCACCGCGTTTAACCACAGCAAGGTGGCTGGGAATATGGTTGAATAGTTGTTTCCTCCGTAAGGCAATCAAACAGGCAAAACATCAGTACAGAGACAAAGTGGACGGCTCAGATATGAGACGTACAGTATGTGGCAGGGTCTACAGACAATCACGGATTACAAAGGGAATACCAGCGGACGCCGACGTCTTGCTCCCAGAAGAGCTAAACACCTTCTTCGCCTGCTTTGAGGATAACACAGTGTCATCGACGCGGCCCGCTCCCATGGACTGTGGGCTCTCCTTTTCCGTGGCCGACTTGAGTAAGACCTTTAAGCGTGTTAACCCTCGCATGACTGCCGGCCCAGACGTCATCTCTAGCCGCGTCCTCAGAGCATGCGCAGACCAACCGGCTGGAGTGTTTGCGAACAAATTCAATCTCTCCCTATCCCAGTCGGCTGTCCCCACATGCTTCAAGATGTCCACCATTGTTCCTGTACCCAAGAAAGCTAAGGTAACTGAACTAAATGACTTTCGCCCCTTAGCACTCACTTCTGTCATCATGAAAGGGTTTTGAGAGGCTAGTTAAGGATCATATCACTCTACCTTACCTGACACCCTATACATTCCAGTCCTCCTAGACATTCCAGTCCTCGGGGGCCTGATTGGTGTCACAGTTTTGCCGCAACCCCAGCTAACACACCTGACTCAAATAATCACCTAATCATGATCTTCAGTTTAGAATGCAATCTGATTAATCAGATGTTTGCTAGGGATGGAGAAAATGTGTGAAAATGTGTGACACCAATCAAGCCCCCGAGGACTAGAGTTGACCCACTTCAATTTTCTTACTGCCCCAATTCCTCCACAGACAATGCAATGTCCATCGCACTGCACACTTCCCTATCCCTATCCCTATCCACACTGCCCTTTCCCACCTGGACAAGAGGAATACCTGTAAGAATGCTGTTCATTGACTAGAACTCAGCCTTCAACACCATAGTACCCTCCAAGCTCCTCATCAAGCTCGGGGCCCTGGGTCCTGGACTTCCTGACGGCTGCCCCCAGGTGGTGAAAGTAGGAAACAACACCTCCACTTCACTGATCCTCAACACAAGGGTGCGTACTCAGCCCCCTTCTATGCTCCCTGATCACTCCCTGCCACACACACCTCCAACTCAATCATCAAGTTTGCAGACGACACAACCATAGTAGGCCTGATTACCAACAATGACGAGACAACCTACAGGGAGGAGGGGAGGGACCTTGCGGAATGGTGCCAGGAAAATAACCTCTCCCTCAACATCAACAAAACGAAGGAGCTGATCTTGGACTTCAGGAAAAGCAGAGGGAGCACGCCCCTATCCACATTGGCGGGACCTCAGTGGAGAAAGGGGAAAAGCTTCAAGTTCCTTGGTGTACACATCACTGACAATCGGAAATGGTCCACCCACACAGACAGTGTGGTGAAGAAGGCTTGGCCACTAAGACCCTCACCAACCTTTACAGATGCACAATTGAGAGCATCCTGATGGGCTATATCACTGCATGGTACTGCAACTGCACCGCCCGCAACCGCAGGGCTCTCCAGAGGGTAGTGCGGTCTGCCCAATGCATCACCGCGGGCACACTGCCTGCCCTCCAGGACACCCTCAGCACCCAAGCCATGGCCTGTTCACTCCACTATCATCCAGAAGGCGAGGTCAGTACAAGTGCATCAAAGCTGGGACTGAGAGACTGAAAAACAGCTACTATCTCAAGGCCATCAGACTGTTAAATTGCCATCACTAGCCGGCTACCACCCGGTTACTCAACCCTGCACATTAGAGCCTGCTGCCCTATATACATAGACATGGAATCACTGGTCACTTTAATAATGGAACACTGGTCACTTTAATAATGTTTACATACTGCTTTACTCATTTCATATGCATATACTGTATTCTATTCTACTGTAATTTGGTGAATGCTACTCAAACATTGCTTGTCTTAATATTTATATTTTTCTTAATTCCATGATTTTACTTTTAGATTTGTGTGTATTGTTGTGTATTGTTAGATATTACTGAACTGTTAGAGCTAGGAACACAAGCATTTCACTACACCAGTAATAACATCTGCTAAATATGTGTATGTGACCAATACAAGTTGATTTGATTTGACACACACACGCAGACACATACGCAGACAGACAGAAAGAGAGATAGACAGAGAGAGGGAGAGAGAGACTGAGAGAGAGAGAGAGAGACAGAGAGAGAGAGACAGAGAGACAGAGAGACAGAGAGAGAGTCAGAGACAGAGAGACAGAGAGAGAGAGAGAGACAGAGAGACAGAGAGTGGGAGAGAGAGTCAGAGAGAGAGAGAGTCACCAGGACCACAAATACAAATTCCATCTAGACACTGTTGCCCTAGAGCACACAAAAAACTATACATACCTTGGCCTAAACATCAGCACCACAGGTAACTTCCACAAAGCTGTGAACGATCTGAGAGACAAGGCAAGAAGGGCATTCTATGCCATCAAAAGGAACATAAATTTCAACATACCAATTAGGATTTGGCTAAAAATACTTGAATCAGTCATAGAGCCCATTGCCCTTTATGGTTGTGAGGTCTGGGGTCCGCTCACCAACCAAGACCTCACAAAATGGGACAAACACCAAATTGAGACTCTGCACGCAGAATTCTGCAAAAATATCCTCCGTGTACAACGTAGAACACCAAATAATGCATGCAGAGCAGAATTAGGCCGATACCCACTAATTATCAAAATCCAGAAAATAGCCGTTAAATTCTATAACCACCTAAAAGGAAGCGATTCCCAAGCCTTCCATAACAAAGCCATCACCCACAGAGAGATGAACCTGGAGAAGAGTCCCCTAAGCAAGCTGGTCCTGGGGCTCTGTTCACAAACACAAACACACCCTACCGAGCCCCAGGACAGCAGCACAATTAGACCCAACCAAATCATGAGAAAACAAAAAGATAATTACTTGACACATTGGAAAGAATTAACAAAAAAAACAGAGCAAACTAGAATGCTATTTTGCCCTACACAGAGAGTACACAGCGGCAGAATACCTGACCACTGTGACTGACCCAAAATTAAGGAAAGCTTTGACTTTTTTGAAACTTCTGTATGTGTAATGTTTACTGTTCATTTTTATTGTTTATTTCACTTTATATATTCACTTTATATATTATCTACCTCACTTGCTTTGGCAATGTTAACACATGTTTTCCATGCCAATAAAGCCATTGAATTGAATTGAATTGAGAGACAGAGAGCGGGATAGAGAGTCAGAGACAGAGAGAGAGACAGAGACAGAGAGGGAGAGGAAGGGAGAGAGAGTCAGAGACAGAGAGACAAAGAGAGAGATACAGAGAGACAGAGAGAGAGAGACAGAGAAACAGAGAGACAGAGAGAAAGAGAGACAGAGAGAGATACAGAGAAAGAGAGAGACAGAGAGAGAGAGAGAGAGACAGAGAGACAGAGGGAGAGAGAGACAGAGAGAGATACAGAGAAAGAGAGAGACAGAGAGAGAGAGAGAGACAGAGAGGAGGGAGAGAGAGAGAGAGAGAGACAGAGCAGAAAAATGTGGTCACTGCATGACAGGGGAGATAAACAGAGATGCACTTACTCCTTTACTGTGAGAAATATTCCTCACCAAGAGATTCATTATTCACAGAAATTACTACATTTATTACAAATGTTTACTTATTAAACCCAGAGCAAAAACAACAAATACTCCTGGGTTAAGGAGCATAGCCATAGTCTGTGGGACACTGAATAATAACATCTGTATAGTAAGCAGTAACTTACTTATTATTATTATTGTCATTATTATTATTGTGATTATCATTCTAAATAGTAGTGGTACGGGTAGTAAGGGTGATGGTAATGATAGCAGTTTAATGATGGTGGTGGTGGTGGTAGTAGTAGTAATGATGATGGTCATGTAGTATTGATATAATGGTGAGGATGACAGTTAGTTAGTTATAAGTTAGGTATAGTTTCATTTTCCATGTTTAGCTTTTTGTATTTATTGTATTTCTATTATTGACTGTTACCATTTTATTGTTGTTATTTACAACAATTGTATATTATTATTATTATTCATTTATTACAATGTATATTGTATACATTGTTGCTTTGGCAATATTGATGCAATGTTTTACATGCCAATAAAGCAGCTTGAATTTCAGAGAGAAAATATCCATCTTTTCTCCCCAGACAGACTCCAGGCCATTGTATCCATGGCCCCAGTCCAGTGAGCACACAGCAGATAGACTCCACAGCCTTCATATTAAAGCCACAGACAGATTACTGGGATTAAGGTGGTTTTCTGTTGTAATTGAATGGGTCACCCCATGGCTTTGTGTTTAAAATAAAATCTATTCGAACGGGGCTGAATAGCTCTTAAGAGCAATCATTTTCTGTGTGTACGTTCTCTCCTGTTGTCTATTACCCCTCTCATTCACTCTTTCTATCTCTTTCTCGTTAAATCTCTCCTCTCTCTTTCGCTCATTGTCACACACAAACTCACTCTTTCTATCTCTCGCTCTCTTCACTCCCTATCTCTTTCTCCTCCCTCACTATCTTCCACTCTCCTTTCTCTCTCTCTATTTCTCTCTCTCCTCTTTTTCTTCTAAATATAGTTCTACTCCTCAATCTCCCTGCCAGGGCCCTTCTTAATGGCCTCTCAATAAAAGCATTAGCATGACATGTATGTCAGT
Source organism: Oncorhynchus mykiss (assembly GCF_057628025.1). Taxonomy (NCBI): domain Eukaryota; kingdom Metazoa; phylum Chordata; class Actinopteri; order Salmoniformes; family Salmonidae; genus Oncorhynchus; species Oncorhynchus mykiss. The sequence continues at coordinate 86,700,775 of NC_143033.1, forward strand.
CCTCAGCCTCAGGAGCTCTGTGTGTATCAGCAGGGAGGGTGACAGATCATTACTGACACGTCACTCTCAGTCCCACATAGACAAGACACACCTGTATCAGACCTTTCCACAATCAATCCTAGACTTGGAGCAGATAGTTTTTGTCCTAAAGAGAAAGTTATGATAAGTCATGACCTGTGGATGGAGTTCAGTAAAGTCCAAGCTTGGAGAGAGGGAAAGGGAGAGCGGGGGAGAAGGAGTGGGAGAGGGCGAGAGGGACAGAAAGGGGGGAGAGGGTGAGAACGTAGACAGGGGCTCACTGGGGGCAAGAGACATAATTGACAGCTGCTCCAAGCAGGTAGGTATCAAAGCAGAACGTTAGTCAGTGAGGGGATTGAATCGACTGACTCTGACACACCTGTCCCAGTTCTCTGTCTGCCCCTGGGTTAACGCTAGCTGTCTCTGACAGAAACACTGAGATCTCTGCTTACCGTAGATAGCTCCGCTGGTCAAGCTGCTAACAAGTACCCTTGAATAGCACAGTGTGTTATGACAAGTCAGTAGTTGCTAGCTAGCTAACCTGACATGTGATACAATGACTACTAATGATATGTCATATCAATGACATGAGACTGCAGGTGGCTCCATAATAAAGAAGTATCAATGAGTTCCCAGGAGCTCTCCACTGTACCAAATACAGTAATAAGAGATAGGACATCATCCTTTTGAGGGGATTTTGATCATTTTTCAACGTGTTCAGTTCATAAAGGGCCCGAGACTTGTTCTCTCTTTTTATCCCCCCTGTTTAGTGCATTATTAGAGGAGTTTAGAGTGGGTATGAAAAGGCATGCAGCATCGGTCCCTGAATGGGAGGCCATTTTAATGATTTAATGGCGCCCTTTAGTATTAATTTCACTGTGTTGAGGAAAAACTTGTTCCAAGGATCAGGCAGAGCTCAGAACGATTTTTTCCTTAACAACTGTGAGCCGTAGCTCCTATCTGTGCTGCACACAGCTGCCATTTTAAAGTTGGCAACCAATCAGACACAGTAAAGCAAGGTCACAGATCTACCACCTCATACCTTGCACCTACCCACATGTCCTCCAAGAGAAATAAGCACTTAACTCCATCTCTCTTCCTCTTCCCTGCTGCCCCTCCCACTTGTCTTTCACTCTGCCTGTTCTAACCCGCTTAGAAGAAAACTGAGGAGAGCAGGTGTTAGGAGCCATTCTAGCCACTTAGGTCGTTAAGCCCAGCGCTGCCTCTGTGCTGGCTATGGAGAGAGTGGATCATTCGGATCCCCCTGCCCTCCTGGGGTTCTGTTCTGTGAGTGAACAGAGGGAGACAGTGACAGACAAAGAGAGAGAGATTAGTGATGCAGGAAAGTGCAGTGTCTCTGTGCTGCAGTGCTCTGTTTACTGAGTGTCCTCCATACTGATGGTGACAAAGGGCACAGTGGTGTCTCTTCACACAGAGCACCTCTCTCACACTCACACACACATACTGACACAAACACTGACTTCCCGTGATGGAATAATCACAGACATGTAGAGACAGACACCACTTGACTACTAACAGATGTTGCTGATATATAGAGAATACTGAGGAAAACATAGGTCTACTATAACAGATTCAAGCATTCATGGTCATCTAAGAAACAAGACAATAGAACGTGATTTGACCTTTGATCTAATAGGAGGCTGAAGTACAGTACATTACATTGAGATAACATTGAATATATTAAATGTATGGTAATATGCTGTTCCACATGAGCAATTCTAACTATCCTCTCCACTCTGTGTCATTGAGCGTGTCTGGTACACAATGATCCCACTCATCCCAGTGTCCTGCAATCAGTAGAGGAGATGGCTTGGCTTCTCCCTCCTCACCGTCCCGTCTGACACTCTAATGGAGTGCTAGTTGAGTCATCATGGCTGACCTGGCATCATCAATCACCGGGCGGGGAGGTTTTCATCCCTACCAGAGTTAAATGTCAATAGTGACGTGGGGCTGAAGGTGAACACTCGAAACGTGATGGAGCAAAACCACCAGCCAGTTGACATTCACCACAGAGGGAGGTCCTTATCAAAATGACACTGAACAAAAATATAAATGCAACATGTAAAGTGTTGGTCCCATGTTTCATGAGCTGAAATAAAAAATCCCAGAAATGTTCCATATGAACAAAAAGCCTATTTCTCTCAAATATTGTGCACTAATTTGTTTACATCCCTTCTCAGTTGCCAAGAGAATCCCTTCAACTGACAGGTGTGGCATATAAAGAAGCTGATTATACAGCTTGATATTTACACAGGTGCACCTTGTGCTGGGGACAATAAAAGGTCACTCTAAAATGTGCAGTCTTGTCACAAAACACAATACCTCATATGTCTCAAGTTGAGGGAGCGTGCAATTAACATACTGACTACAGGAATGTTCACCAGAGCTGTTAAGAGACAATTTAATGTTAATTTCTATACCATAAGCCACCTCCAACGTCATTTTAGAGAATTTGGCAGTACATCCAACTGGTCTCACAACTGCAGACCACATGTAATCACGACAGCCCAGGACCTCCACATCCGACATATTCACCTGCAGATCGTCTAAGACCAGCCACCCGGACAGCTGATAAAACTGTGGGTGTGCACAGCTAAATTTCTGCACAAACTGTCAGAAAATGTCTCAGGGAAGTTCATATACGTCGTAACTGACTTTAGTAGCCTAGTGGTTAGAGCGTTGGACTAGTAACTGGGGTTGAAAGTTCAAATCCCCGAGCTAACAAGCCACAAATCTGTCGTTCTGCCCCTGAACAGGCACTTAACCCGCTCTTCCTAGGACGTCATTGAAAATAAGAATTTGTTCTTAACTGATTTGCCTAGTTAAATAAAGGTAAAATAAGAAAATAAATAAAAGAGGACAAGCACTCACCTTCAATGGCCACTGGCACGCTGGAGAAATTTGCTCTTCATGAATGAATCTCGGTTTCAACTGTACCGGGCAGTTGGCAATGTGTATGGAATTGTGTGGGCGAGCAGTTTGCTGATGGTGGAGACAAGCACAAAGACAGGTGAACAGATCAGGGTGTGACACCAAAGTTGTTTGATAGGGTTGAGGTCAGGGTTTGAAAAACAGCCCCAGACTATTGTTCCTCCTCCACAGTTGGCACTATGCGTTTGGGCAGGTAGCTTTCTCATGGCATCCACCAAACCCAGATTTGTCTGTTGGACTGCCAGATGGTGAAGCATGATTCATCATTCCAGAAAACACATTTCCACTGCTCCGGAGTCCAATGGTGGCGAGCTTTACACTCCAGCCGATGCTTGGCATTGCTTTTGGGGATCTTAGATTTGTGTGCAGCTGCTCGGCCATGGAAACCCATTTAATGAAGCTCCCAACAAACAGTTAATGTGCTGACATTACTTCCAGAGGCAGAGTTTGGAACTCGGTTGCTTCAGCACTCTGCAGTCCCCTTCTGTGAGCTTGTGTGGCCTACTACTTCACGGCTGAGCGGTTGTTGTCCTAGAAATTTCCATTTCACAATAACAACACTTACAGTTGACCGGGGCAGCTCTAGCAGGGCAGAAATCTGACAAAACTGACTTGTTGGAACTCTTCAGTAAGGACATTCTACTGCCAATGTTTGTCTATGTTCATTGCATGGCTGTGTGTTCGATTTTATACACCTGTCAGCAACGAGTGTGGCTGAACTAGCCGAAACCATTCACTTGAAGGGGTGTCAACATACTTTTGTATATATAGTGTATTACAGTGTATGTGAACAAGCAGAATTCATCAGACACACTGGGCTACAAAACCCACATTCACAACTCCTCACAGCTCCCACCTACCTCTGCTTTAGACCAGGCACACTAGGTTTTACACCTCCCCTGTCTTTTTCCTTGATTAAATCCAATTTGGTGACTGAAATGTTTCATAGAGCTCTGGTTTCTATGAAACCAGTGCTGCTGTTCTTCAAAGCATTTGATTTAACCTCAGATTAATCTCTCACCCTCCCTATCCATTTCCTCCCTCCCTCTCCTATCTTTCTCCCCCTCCTCTCTTCTTCACTCCCTCACTCTTATCACACATTTTCTTTGTCTAGTCTCGCTTGTTCTGTCTATCCATCCTCCCTTCTCACTCCATTTCCCTCTGCCTCATGGGTTGTGGTTGTGTGAGCCACAGTCTGTAATAGTGGAACTAGAGTCTGTCCGTCCGTGCGTGTGTGTATGTTATGATTAATAAGGTAATGATTACCTAGGTGGGGTGTTACAGAGGGGGCTGATCTGGGCCTTCATACAGGAACATCAGAGGCCTGCTGCTGATCACTAAATCTCCCCAGTGGGGTGGTGGTTGAGAGAGTGTGTGGGCAGAGAGCAGAGAGCTCTCACAGGAAAAGCCCTCAAACAGAGGACGCGTTGTGCGGTTGGACAGATCGCGTGATCAAAAAAGCACAGCCCTGCAGTGCAGGTGATATCTCTCTCTTATCTGATTCTCTAATCCTGACTGCTTATTCATGTTATTTTTCATTTTCACAGTACTGGTATTTATATTCCCCTCCAGACCAGTCTTTGACTACATGTATACCCAGCAGCCCCTCTCGGAGTCCCACACTGCTATCAATAACATATCCTTTGAACATGATCTCTCTTTCTCTCTCCCCCCCCCCCCTCCCTCTGCTGTAACTTGCACTCCCTCCATTCATGTTCTCTATAGTTTCCAGACACACATTAAGGCGCCACCATCCACCCTCACACATGGCTACCTACGGTACATTCATCACCCGGTGCAGTGGATGGATGCAGTGTGTATTGTGAAGGACAGATGGGATGCTGACTGTTGGAATCAACCCAGCACAATGCAGTCTGGTATTGGGTAAACCAATACCAACCAACTGAAGGCTGAGTGAAGTGGACATACAGTATCAGTGCTGAGCTGGCTGGCCCGCTCAAAAACTGTGGAAATGCTAGAGGTTAGAGTTGTTAGTATTCCAGTGAAGGATTTGCTACAGGTTAGAGTTGTTAGTATTCCAGTGAAGGAGATGCTACAGGTTAGAGTTGTTAGTATTCCAGTGAAGGAGATGCTACAGGTTAGAGTTGTTAGTATTCCAGTGAAGGAGATGCTACAGGTTAGAGTTGTTAGTGTTCCAGTGAAGGAGATGCTACAGGTTAGAGTTGTTAGTATTCCAGTGAAGGAGATGCTACAGGTTAGAGTTGTTAGTGTTCCAGTGAAGGAGATGCTACAGGTTAGAGTTGTTAGTATTCCAGTGAAGGAGATGCTACAGGTTAGAGTTGTTAGTGTTCCAGTGAAGGAGATGCTACAGGTTAGAGTTGTTAGTATTCCAGTGAAGGAGATGCTACAGGTTAGAGTTGTTAGTGTTCCAGTGAAGGAGATGCTACAGGTTAGAGTTGTTAGTGTTCCAGTGAAGGAGATTCTACAGGTTAGAGTTGTTAGTGTTCCAGTGAAGGAGATGCTACAGGTTAGAGTTGTTAGTATTCCAGTGAAGGAGATGCTACAGGTTAGAGTTGGTAGTATTCCAGTGAAGGAGATGCTACAGGTTAGAGTTGTTAGTGTTCCAGTGAAGGAGATTCTACAGGTTAGAGTTGTTAGTGTTCCAGTGAAGGAGATGCTACAGGTTAGAGTTGTTAGTATTCCAGTGAAGGAGATGCTACAGGTTAGAGTTGTTAGTATTCCAGTGAAGGAGATGCTACAGGTTAGAGTTGTTAGTATTCCAGTGAAGGAGATCCTACAGGTTAGAGTTGTTAGTATTCCAGTGAAGGAGATGCTACAGGTTAGAGTTGTTAGTATTCCAGTGAAGGATTTGCTACAGGTTAGAGTTGTTAGTATTCCAGTGAAGGAGATGCTACAGGTTAGAGTTGTTAGTATTCCAGTGAAGGAGATGCTACAGGTTAGAGTTGTTAGTATTCCAGTATTCCAGTGAAAATGATCCTACAGGTTAGAGTTGTTAGTGTTCCAGTGAAGGAGATGCTACAGGTTAGAGTTGTTAGTGTTCTAGTGAAGGAGATGCTACAGGTTAGAGTTGTTAATATTCCAGTGAAGGAGATGCTACAGGTTAGAGTTGTTAGTATTCCAGTATTCCAGTGAAAATGATCCTACAGGTTAGAGTTGTTAGTATTCCAGTGAAGGAGATGCTACAGGTTAGAGTTGTTAGTGTTCTAGTGAAGGAGATGCTACAGGTTAGAGTTGTTAGTATTCCAGTGAATGAGATGCTACAGGTTAGAGTTGTTAGTATTCCAGTGAAGGAGATGCTACAGGTTAGAGTTGTTAGTATTCCAGTGAAGGAGATTCTACAGGTTAGAGTTGTTAGTGTTCTAGTGAAGGAGATGCTACAGGTTAGAGTTGTTAGTATTCCAGTGAAGGAGATCCTACAGGTTAGAGTTGTTAGTGTTCCAGTGAAGGAGATGCTACAGGTTAGAGTTGTTAGGATTCCAGTGAAGGAGATGCTACAGGTTAGAGTTGTTAGTGTTCCAGTGAAGGAGATCCTACAGGTTAGAGTTGTTAGTGTTCCAGTGAAGGAGATTCTACAGGTTAGAGTTGTTAGTGTTCCAGTGAAGGAGATTCTACAGGTTAGAGTTGTTAGTGTTCCAGTGAAGGACTAGGTTAGATTTGGTTGCCTCATCCAGACACCCGTGAAGGACAGATAGCGGCTGCCTTTGATTAGCCAGTCTGTGTTAGCTCTGCTGCAAAAAATAATCGAGGCATTTGGAATGAACACACACATACACCATGAGGAGAGATCAGATACTAATTAAGAGTCAATTAGCCTGCAGCCTGGTGGGTGATTGACCTCTCTAACGTGGGGATAGGGACCGCTCCCCCAGCTCATTTATTTACAGTCCCACTGACTCTCCTTCCTTTGTTTACCACACACTCTGACTGGATCCCTCTGTCAGAAACTGTCCTCCCTCATGCAGACCACAAACACACACACACACACACACACACTGCCACGGACCACTGGGGATGAAAAACAAAAACATGTCTTTGTGCCCACTTACCGTCATCATGGTTTGACTTTGAACACACTACTGATAAGTACAAGACAATGTTCTCTCCAGACAGGTCTCAAGAAAGCAATATATACACTTATCCAACATTTGCACTTTGCACTTCATGTGCCATTTAAAAAGAAGGGTCCATCCTCCCCAAGTTGTGTGTGGCCTTACGCAAAGTGTACTTGAAAGCAGCCACACTGTTTTTATTGCTTCTAACAAACCATTGCAGATACCCGCTCTGTGTTACAGAGGGTAGTGCGTACGGCCCAGTACATCACTGGTGCCAAGCTTTCTGCCATTCAGGACCTTTATACCAGGCGGTGTCAGCGGAAGGCCCTAGAAATTGCCGAAGACTCCAGCCACCCTAGTCATAGACTATTCTCTCTGCTACCGCACGGCAAACGGTACCGGAGCACCAAGTCTAGGTCCAAAAGACTTCTTAATAGATTCTACACCCAAGCCATAAGACTCCTGAACAGCTAATCAAATGCTATTTTTAAATATTTTTTTATTTTAGTAAATGCTTTCTTAACACTTATTTTTCTTAAAACTGCATTGTTAGTTAAGGGCTTGTAAGTTTGCATTTCACTGTAAGGTCTACTACACCTGTTGTATTCGGCGCATGTGACAAATAACGTTTGATTTGATTTGTGTTGATTTGCTCTCACACATTACATTTGTTTTTCCTCTTCTGCTTTCCTTTGAGGTGGACATTGTTCTTTGCTCTGGGGGGAAAATCAATGATGGTTCTCTAACTCCTGGCTCAAAACTCCCTGTGTGGACCTGTGTTGTTCTAGTTGGGTCGATGTGGTAGTTTGAATATAGAACACACTCTCTCTCTTTATTTAACCTTTATTCGCTCTCTTTCTCTCTGTCTCTCTCCTCGCTTAGTCTTTTCTCTATTTCTCTATTTCGCTCTCTCCTCTCTCCCTGTACAGTGCCTTGCGAAAGTATTCGGCCCCCTTGAACTTTGCGACCTTGTGCCACATTTCAGGCTGCAAACATAAAGATATAAAACTGTATTTTTTTGTGAAGAATCAACAACAAGTGGCACACAATCATGAAGTGGAACGACATTTATTGGATATTTCAAACTTTTTTAACAAATCAAAAACTGAAAAATTGGCCGTGCAAAATTATTCAGCCCCTTTACTTTCAGTGCAGCAAACTCTCTCCAGAAGTTCAGTGAGGATCTCTGAATGATCCAATGTTGACCTAAATGACTAATGATGATAAATACAATCCACCTGTGTGTAATTAAGTCTCCGTATAAATGCACCTGCACTGTGATAGTCTCAGAGGTCCGTTAAAAGCGCAGAGAGCATCATGCACAACAATGGACCTCAGGATCTCGTCACGGTATCTCTGTGCATTCAAATTGCCAGCAATAAAATGCAATTGTGTTCGTTGTCTGTAGCTTATGCCTGCCCATACCATAACCCCACCGCCAACATGGGGAACTTTGTTCACAACGTAGGAGGTGGCTAATGGCAGAGAAATTAACATTAAATGATCTGGCAACAGCTCTGCTGGACGTTCCTGCGGTCAGTATGCCAATTGCACACTCCCTCAAACCATGAGGGAAATATTTTATTTCAATTCATGAAACATGGGGCCAACACATTACATTTTGCGTTTATATTTTTATTCCGTGTAAATATATTCCCATCTCACCAAATAGTTGATGAAAACACACTGTTTTGCAATGAAGGTCTACAGTAGCCTCAACAGAACTCTGTAGGGTAGCACCATGATGTAGCACCACAATGAAGCCAGAGGTCAGCTAGTTTCCTTCCTGCTCTAGGTACATTGACTTCAATACAAAACCTAGGCTCGTGGAGGACGTCCTCCCACCTATCAGAGCTCTTGCAGCATTAACTGACATGTTTACCACACATTCAAAGGATCACAGAATTAATCTAGTGCTGAAAGCATACGTTACAGCTAGCTAGCACTGCCGTGCATAAAATATGGTGAGTAGTTGACACAAAGAGAGAGAAAGACAATAGTTGAACAGTTTTGAACAAATTCATTTCTTCAAAAATGGAGAAGTGAGAGAGCTAGCTATATATTTTGTTGGATTTTTTTCACTTACTTAGCTAGCGAATGCAGCTAGCTAGTTTATACTAGTCAAACACCCGGCTCAAAGAGAGACGGTGCTATGTTAGCTAGCTGGCTATGGCTATCCAACGCTGGAACTCTTCCAAGTGAAGGTAAGCTGTTGGTTTGATTAATTTATTGCCACCAGGGCCTGCCGGTGTAACTGTTAAACTGCTTGCTGCTAACTGTACAATGTACTCCATGATTGTAGCAGGTTTACTAACCCGTTAGTTCTAGTAGCTATGTTGACTATGACGTTAATATGGTGACAACGATGTAAATTGTGTGTAGCGGTTAGGGATTATTATATGATGGTTTGACTTGGAAAGATGTTTTTGCTTGGTCACAGACAGCTGACGTGTTGCGCACTGCAAAGTCCACAAGCGAAGGGAGAAGGTGACAGGAGAGCGCGTAGGAGAACACTGTCCAATTTATGGTAGCTATTACAGTGAAAGAATACCATGCTATTGTTTGAGGAGAGTGTATAATTATGAACTCAAAAATGTATTAATAAACTAATTAGGCACATTTGGGCAGTCTTGATACAACATTTTGAAACATGCAATGGTTCATTTATCAGTCTAAAACTTTGCACATACACTGCTGCCATCTAGTGGCCAAAATCTAAATTACGCCTGGGCTGGAAAAATACATTATGGCCTTTCTCTTGTATTTCAAAGATTACATTCTCCTACATTCATTTCACATTTCCACAAACGTCAACGTGTTTCCTTTCAAAGGGTATCAAAAATATGCATATCCTTGCTTCAATACCTGAGCTACAAGCAGTTAGATTTGGGTATGTCATTTTAGGCGAAAATTGAAAAAACGGTCCGATCCTTATTAACAGTTGGACGGAGGATTTTATTTATTTATTTATTCATTTATTTATTTATTTTCACCTTAATTTAACCAGGTAGGCCAGTTGAGAACAAGTTGTCATTTACAACTGTGACCTGGCCAAGATAAAGCAAAGTAGTGTGACACAAACAACAACACAGAGTTACACATGGAATAAATAAACGTACAGTCAATAACTTCTCTGGGATATGTGGGACGGTAGCGTCGCCAACAGCCAGTGAAATTGCAAGGCGCCAAAACAACAGAAATCCCATAATTAAAATTCCTCAAACGTACAAGTATCTTACACCATTTTAAAGATAAACTTGTTGTAAATCCAGCCACAGTGTCCGATTTCAAAAAGGTTTTACGACGTAAGCACACCAAACAATTATGTTAGGTCAGCACCTAGTCACAGAAAAACATAGCCATTTTTCCAGCCAAAGAGAGGAGTCACAAAAATCAGAAATAGAGATAAAATGAATCACTAACCTTTGATGATCTTCATCAGATGACACTCATAGGACTTTATGTTACACAATACATGTATATTTTGTTTGATAAAGTTCATATTTATATCCAAAAATCTGTTCAGTAGTTCCAAAACATCCGGTGATTTTGCAGAGAGCCACATCAATTTACAGAAATACTCATAATAAACATTGCTAAAAGATACAAGTGTTATTCATGGAATTTTATATCCACTTCTCCTTAATGCAACCGCTGTGTCAGATTTTTTTTTTTTTACACTTTACGGAAAAAGCACACCATGCAATAATCTGAGTAAAGTGCTCAGACACAAAAACAAGCCATACAGATATCCGCCACGTTGTGGAGTCAACAGAAGTCAGAAATAGCATTATAAATATTAACTTACCTTTGATGATCTTCGGGTAGAGGGGTAGAGGTAGCCAGGTAGAAAGCATGGCCAGCCGTAGAAAAATTCTTATTGAAATTATTGTGGATTTATCGGTGGTGACATTGTTTCCTTACCTCAGTGCAGTGGGCAGCTGGGAGGAGATGCTCTTATTCTCCATGGACTTTACAGTGTCCCAGAACTTTTTGGAGTTTGTGCTCAGGATGCAAATTTCTGTTTGAAAAAGCTAGCCTTTGCTTTCCTAACTGCCTGTGTATATTGGTTCCTAACTTTCCTGAAAAGTTGCATATCGCTGGGGATATTCGATGTTAATGCAGTACCCCACAGGATGTTTGGATCCATTTTCAGATAAGGCTGCAAAGCAAGGGTAGTTATAATGAGTGGCTGTTATGCAGGCTCCCTCAACCAACCACAGCTGGATAGACTATAACTTTTCTTTTGTTGAAAATGTTCTTTTTTACAGTTTGTTTTCAAGATGCAGGCCACAATCATATTGTACGGTCAGTCTCCACCTGGAGTTGATTCGAGGAAAGATGGAGGTTCTTTATGAAAGCATGACTAACCTGGTTTTCCTCCGTTAACTGTTAGCTCTCATTTTCCTGCTCTTCAGACGATCTTTGTTATTTCAGAATCTTGTCTGTTATTTTCTCTTCTCCCCTCTCTCTCTCTCTCTCTCTCTCTCCATCTTTATCTTGTTCTGTTCTGTCTTCGCTGGCTGTGGTCAATGTGGCTCCTCTGAATTTGCTCATCCTCTCTCCTCTCTCAATGTGTTTTTATTTTTTGTGTCTTTAGATTTCCGCTATGATTTAAGCTCAAGATGCTCAGTGAGTGTGCATGTGTGTGTGTGTGTGTGTGTGTGTGTGTGTGTGTGTGTGTGTGTGTGTGTGTGTGCGCTCCTTTACTTTTGTGTTTTAATCTTTGCCCTCAGCTGTGGCTGCATCTCTCACAGATGGCATGAAAGACATAGATAGCAACAAGATCCCTTTTGATGAGGAGGACTGACACACACACACACACACACACACACACACACACACACACACACACATCAAAGGTATACTCAGAGTTTTGACGTTGCCACAAGCAGCACCACCTACTGTATATTGTGATGAGCGCGATGCAAGACTTGGCTCTCACACAGTCACACAGAGTATCTACGCATGTTCACGGGTTCGCTTCACACTGCTTCAACACGGTAGCTATGGAACGTAAACAGCTTCAACACTCTTAGTTGTTGTGGAAATTGACCCACGACTTCTGTTTACTGTATGCATTGCTGAGTCAACCTTTAAAACTTGTTAGGACTGCAATCCCGTTAACGGGATTGATATGACAACAGCCAGTGAAAGTGCAAATTCAAACAACAGAAATCTCATAATTAAAATTCCTCAAACATACATGTATTTTATACCATTTTAAAGGTAATCTTGTTGTTAATCCCACCAAGTTGTCGGATTTCAAATAGGCTTTACAGAGAAAGCACCACAAACGATTATGTTAGGTCAGAGCCAAGCCACAGAAAATCACAGCCCTTTTTCCAGCCAAAGAGAGGAGTCACAAAAAGCAGAAATAGAGATAAAATAATCACTAACCTTTGATGATCTTCATCAGATGACACTCATAGGACTTCATGTTACACAATACATGTATGTTTTGTTTTATAAAGTGCATATTTATATTTAAAAAATCTCAGTATACATTGGCGCGTTATCTTCAATAGTTCCAAAAACATCCGGTGATATTGCAGAGAGCCACATCATTTTACAGAATACTCATTATAAATGTCGATGAAAATACAATTGTTAGACATAGAAATATAGATACACTTCTTCTTAATGCAACCACTGTGTCAGATTTCAAAAAAGCTTTACGGAAAAAGCAAACCATGCAATAATCTGAGTACAGCTTTCAGACAACAAAGCAGCCACAAAGATATCCACCATATTGGGTAGTCAACATTAGTCATAAATAGCATTATAAATAGTCACTTACCTTTGATGATCTTCATCAGAATGCACTCACAGGAATCCCAGTTCCACATTAAATGTTTGATTTGTTCGATAATGTCCATCATTTTTGTGCAAAGAGCTACTTTTGTTAGCACATTTGGTAAACAAATCTAAAGTCATGAAGCGTGTTCCCTAGTTGCAGACGAAATGTCAAAAAGTTCCGTTACTGTCCGTAGAGACATGTCAAACAATGTATGGAATCAATCTTTAGGATGTTTTTAACATAAAACTTCAAAAATATTCAAACTGGAGAATTCCTTTTGTCTTCAGAAAAGCAAAGGAACACCGCTACCGCTCATGTGAAATGCACGTGACCAGCGCGTGACTGCTGGTAGACCTCTGACTCATTCCTCTCTCATTCGGTCCCACTTCACAGTAGAATCCTCAAACAAGTTTCTAAAGACGGTTGACATCTAGTGGAAGCCTTAGGAAGTGCAACATAACCAATACCCCTCTGTGTATTCAATAAAGGCTGGGTTGAAAATCGACCAACCTCAGATTTCCCACTTCCTGTTTGGATTTCTTCTCAGGTTTTTGCCTGCCATATGAGTTCTGTTATACTCACAGACATAATTCAAACAGTTTTAGAAACTTCAGAGTGTTTTCTATCCAATATTAATAATAATATGCATATATTAGCAACTGGGACTGAGGAGCAGGCAGTTTACTCTGGGGACCTCTGGGCACCTTTCATCAAAACTACTCAATATTGCCCCTGTAGCCATAAGAAGTTAATTAAGAACTGCAGAAAAAGGAGGAAGAGGAGAGACATTTAAACAGAAACAGAGAGATAAATAAACCAAACATCTTATGTTTATAAGATGTTAATTAAACATCATTAACAGACTCCAGCAGCAAATTATACAGTATTAGCCTAGTATTTTGATATAGTCAGGACATGAAACACAGCCGAGATTGAGTTACTACCAAGTGCTGCTGTGTTCCTCAGCATTATGATGAGAGTGAGGCACTACCAAGTGCTGCTGTGTTCCTTAGCATTAGAATGGGAGTGAGGTACTACCAAGTGCTGCTGTGTTCCTTAGCATTAGAATGGGAGTGAGGTACTACCAAGTGCTGCTGTGTTCCTTAGCATTAGAATGAGATTGAGGTACTACCAAGTGCTGCTGTGTTCCTTAAGCATTAGGATGAGAGTGAGGTACTACCAAGTGCTGCTTTGTTCCTTAGCATTAGAATGAGATTGAGGTACTACCAAGTGCTGCTGTGTTCCCTAGCATTAGGATGAGAGTGAGGCACTACCCAGGCATGCTCTGCTACTCTGTTCCCTAGCATTAGGATGAGAGTGAGGTACTACCCAGGCATGCTCTGCTACTCTGTTCCCTAGCATTATGATGAGAGTGAGGTACTACCAAGTGCTGCTGTGTTCCCTAGCATTAGGATGAGAGTGAGGCACTACCAAGTGCTGCTGTGTTCCCTAGCATTAGGATGAGAGTGAGGTACTACCAAGTGCTGCTGTGTTCCTTAGCATTAGGATGAGAGTGAGGTACTACCCAGTGCTGCTGTGTTCCCTAGCATTAGGACGAGAGTGAGGCACTACCCAGGCATGCTCTGCTACTCTGTTCCCTAGCATTATGATGAGAGTGAGGCACTACCAAGTGCTGCTGTGTTCCTTAGCATTAGAATGAGAGTGAGGTACTACCAAGTGCTGCTGTGTTCCTTAGCATTAGAATGAGATTGAGGTACTACCAAGTGCTGCTGTGTTCCTTAAGCATTAGGATGAGAGTGAGGTACTACCAAGTGCTGCTTTGTTCCTTAGCATTAGAATGAGATTGAGGTACTACCAAGTGCTGCTGTGTTCCCTAGCATTAGGATGAGAGTGAGGCACTACCCAGGCATGCTCTGCTACTCTGTTCCCTAGCATTAGGATGAGAGTGAGGCACTTCCCAGGCATGCTCTGCTACTCTATTCCCTAGCACTAGGATGAGAGTAAGGCACTTCCCAGGCATGCTCTGCTACTCTATTCCCTAGCACTAGGATGAGAGTAAGGCACTTCCCAGGCATGCTCTGCTACTCTATTCCCTAGCACTAGGATGAGAGTAAGGCACTTTCCAGGCATGCTCGCCACTCTAATCCATTGCAATGGGATGCTAGTTTGCCAAGGCCATTTTCGGGGATTGGAAAGTTGTTGAAATATGAATGAGGGAATGTACTTAGATCTTTTTCTCCCCAAATCAGTTTCTCTTCCCTGTTAATATTTCACACTCTAATAAATCAAGGCCCAGTCAAATACACACATGATACACACACATCTAGTGCAAACCCTAAAGAAACCATACACAGATATACTCACACACAAGCAAATGCACTCACCCCTGCACACACGCACATATACAGTACATGCACACGCACCCACACTCACACACCCTCATACACCCTCATACAGTACATTCCTACACAGAAGGCACTCCCCACATGTCTTTCTGCTTGGAGTATCATTAATCATCCTCTATTTTAATACAGAATTATCATTCATAAAACTCTCAGCATTTGCCTCTTCCACATACACTGGGGCCAGATACACAATCCCAGCCCAGTTAGACTATCTCTTTCTTTCCATATTCATCCCTCCACATTCTGTTGAAATGCATCACATTAAGCACCCAGGGCAGCCATTTTTCTTGATTTGCCTGCTCTTATCTGTGACATAATGAATGTTACTGTGAGGAATCTCACAGCCGCACCTGCTGATGATGATAAAGGCATGGCAGGCGGCGTGCAAATACCAACCGTTCCGCCACCGCTGCTGCGCCGCTGACACCACCTGCCAGCACGCAATCTATACCCCAGTGACTCATGGCTATTAGGCACTCAGTCCCACAGCCCCGATGTTTCTTTATGAAATAACGTTGGGAGGTTTTATTACTATGCTTCACAGCTTAATGACTTGCCTTAGGTTGGAACATAATGTTCATTTTTTGTTTGTTTAGTTTGTTCACTTAGCCTACAACAAAGTATAACTTAGTTTATTACTTCATAAAGCTGTTTCCATGTAATTACAGCCGCTCCATTGGATAAACTACCTAAAGAGTTTTCTGCTCTGTTCTGGTTGTAGGCTACAGTAGGTTGTTTGTTATTATGGTTCCATTAGAACTTAGAAAGTGATTGTGTGTGAGTGTGACTGGCAGTGGTGATTGATTACGGCCTTTGAGATGAGTTCATTATTTTCAGTCATACTCATTTCTTGTTATTTCCCCCGGAGAGAGGAATCATCACAGTCATTTACTCCTCACTCTTTCTGACTTGTTGAAACACAGCCATGCTTAAGACTCAACAGAACCCTTGGCCGTGGCACTGCTAAGCATATGGCTGTTTCTCCTGTGAAATACAGGTAGCTATAGATTTCTACCCTCACTTAGTCACACTCATTAGGCTAAATCACGGTGAAGAATTAGCCTGTACAGTACCTTATTGTGTGATGCCCACTAAACAGATTGAGTATTAGAGAAATGACAGAAAGAGGGGATGATGGGGATGGAGGGCAGAGTGGAGGGAGGGATGGAATTGAGGAACAGATGGATATGTTTGTATCTATTACTCTCCATCTGTGTCCAATCAGATCCCGTTATTGAGAACTTCATGATGACTGCTGATGATATAGAGGAATAACCAATGTCAGCTGGTGCAGAGAGGAGAACGAGAAGATTGGGACCCGTGCCACTGACGTGAGTGTGTGTGTGTGTGTGTGTGCGTGTGTGTGTGAGAGTACACACCGGGATTGCAAATATTCACAGTTTGTGAACCTGTGCAGATGTATGTCCTTGAGTTAGCCTTTGGGGACACTCTGCAGTGGTTGTTGTGGAGGTCGTAATGGTTGTTTGCCTCTCCTGCTTTGCATATTTCATTGGGTAAAGTGAACAAGGTGATCTGGCACAGCCTTTGAGAACACATTCCCTCCTATTCTATGTCTGATCCCTGTTTTCTTCAGTAGCGGCTGGCATCGCCTCGCCAGCATGTGGTAGCCATTTCTGTCTGGTTTGTAAAGGCCACACTGGCTGGTGATGGAAGGCCTGACATTCTGGCAGTTCTCTCTCTGTAGAGTGAACCAGCCTGCAGAACAGCCTCCCTGTTGCTGACATTTTCTGGATCTAATAAGAGGATGGAATTTAAAATTGACCCCAACAACAATACACAGGTGCTTAACCCAGCATGCAGAATGCCAGTGCTTGGCAAGTTAAGAACAAATTCTTCATTACAATGACAGCCTATGGGAGAACAGTGGGTCAACTGACTTGTTCAGGAGCAGAACAATATATTTTTACCTTGTCAGCTCGGGGATTCGATCCAGCATCCTTTCAGTTATTGTCTCAACGTTCTAACCACTAGGCTACCTGCCGCCTGCCGTTGGGCTGTTGTGTAACGTCAGTGTAGCTGGTCCTGAATGGGACTGCAGTGAGCAGGTGTGGAGTCAGGACACCAGCTGATCCAGATGTTGCTGCTTCACATTTCTAGTGCTCTAACATTAGTCCCTGACATCTTTTTGCATATTGTTGTTCTGGCATCTGTAATTCTGAGTTGCGTGGCAGCTATGAGTTCAGCCAACGGCCTCAAAACCTATTCCACAGCAGGCTCTGGATCCCCGTTGAGGGAGGGAGGGAGGGAATTACAGGGCATTTAAGTTTTTAAAAAATGTTTAGGGATGGATACTGTTGATACCAATATCCCTGTGAGCCTCCCAGGACCATGTTGCCCAGGGTTAAGAACATAAACTGTAGATTAATGATACTACATTGTATTTTATAACACCCTCTGAAATGATTCCAAAGACCCTTTGGCCAAAATCAGTTTAATCTGTTGTTGTTAGTAATATTCATAATAAAAATGTAATATAAAAAATATATATCCGTATATATACAGTGGGGAGAACAAGTATTTGATACACTGCCGATTTTGCAGGTTTTCCTACTTACAAAGCATGTAGAGGTCTGTAATTTTTATCATAGGTACACTTCAACTGGGAGAGACGGAATCTAAAACAAAAATCCAGAAAATCACATTGTATGATTTTCAAGTAATTAATTTGCATTTTATTGCATGACATAAGTACCAACCAGTAAGAATTACGTTGCTCACAATGACCAAGAACAGAGAGCTGTGTAAGGACATCAGGGATAAAATTGAAGACCTGCACAAGGCTGGGATGGGCTACAGGACAATAGGCAAGCAGCTTGGTGAGAAGGCAACAACTGTTGGCGCAATTATTAGAAAATGGAAGAAGTTCAAGATGAATGTCAATCACCTTCGGTCTGGGGCTCCATGCAAGATCTCACCTCGTGGGATCAGCCCAGAACTACACGGCAGGACCTGGTCAATAACCAGAAGAGAGCTGGGACCAAAATCTCAAAGAAAACCATTAGTAACACACCACGCCATCATGGATTAAAATCCTGCAGCGCACGCAAAGTCCCCCTGCTCAAGCCAGCGCATGTCCAGGCCCGTCTGAAGTTTGCCAATGGCCATCTGGATGATCCAGAGGAGGAATGGGAGAAGGTCATGTGGTCTGATGAGACAAAAATAGAGCTTTTTGGTCTAAACTCCACTCACCGTGTTTGGAGGAAGAAGAAGGATGAGTACAACCCCAAGAACACCATCTCAACCGTGAAGCATGGAGGTGGAAACATCGTTCTTTGGGGATGCTTTTCTGCAAAGGGAACAGGACGATTGCACCGTATTGAGGGGAAGATTGATGGGGCCATGTATCGCGAGATCTTGGCCAACAACCTCCTTCCCTCAGTAAGAGCATTGAAGATTGGTCGTGGCTGGGTCTACCAGCATGACAATGACCCAAACCACACAGCCAGGGCAACTAAAGAGTGGCTCCATAAGAAGCATTTCAAGGTCCTGGAGAGGCCTAGCCAGTCTCCAGACCTGACTATAGAAAATCTTTGGAGGGAGCTGAAAGTCCGTATTGCCCAGCGACAGCCCCGAAACCTGAAGGATCTGGAGAAGGTCTGTATGGAGGAGTGGGCCAAAATCCCTGCAGCAGTGTGTGCAAACCTAGTCAAGAACTACAGGAAGCGTATGATCTCTGTAATTGCAAACAAAGGTTTCTGTACCACATATTCATTTCTGCTTTTCTGATGTATCAAATACTTATGTCATGCAATAAAATGCTATTTAATTACTTAAAAGCCATACAATGTGATTTTCTGGATTTTTGTTTTAGATTCCGTCTCTCACAGTTGAAGTGTACCTATGATACATATTACAGACCTCTACATGCTTTGTAAGTAGGAAAACCTGCAAAATCGGCAGTGTATCAAATATTCTCAAAAAAATAAAAAAAAGTATCTCCCACTTAAAAAGATCAGAGAGGCCTGTAATTTTTTTAAATCACATTGTAGGATTTTTAATTAATTTATTTGCAAATTATGGTGGAAAATAAGTATTTGGTCAATAACAAAAGTTTATCTCAATACTTTACCCTTTGTTGGCAATGACAGAGGTCAAACATTTTCTGTAAGTCTTCACAAGGTTTTCACACACTGTTGCTGGTATTTTGGCCCATTCCTCCATGCAGATCTCCTCTAGAGCAATGATGTTTTGGGGCTGTTGCTGGGCAACACGGACTTTCAAGTCTCTCCAAAGATTTTCTATGGGGTTGAGATCTGGAGACTGGCTAGGCCACTCCAGGACCTTGAAATGCTTCTTACGAAGCCACTCCTTCGTTGCACGGGCGGTGTGTTTGGGATCATTGTCATGCTGAAAGACCCAGCCACGTTTCATCTTCAATACCCTTGCTGATGGAAGGAGGTTTTCACTCAAAATCTCACGATACATGGCCCCATTCACTCTTTCCTTTACACGGATCAGTCGTCCTGGTACCTTTGCAGAAAAACAGCCCCAAAGCATGATGTTTCCACCCCCATGCTTCACAGTAGGTATGGTGTTCTTTGGATGCAACTCAGCATTCTTTGTCCTCCAAACACGACGAGTTGAGTTTTTACCAAAAAGTTATATTTCGGTTTCATCTGACCACATGACATTCTCCCAATCTTCTTCTGGATCATCCAAATGCTCTCTAGCAAACTTCAGACGGGCCTGGACATGTACTGGCTTAAGCAGGGGGATACATCTGGCACTGCAGGATTTGAGTCCCTGGCGGCGTAGTGTGTTACCAATGGTAGGCTTTGTTACTTTGGTCCCAGCTCTCTGCAGGTCATTCACTAGGTCACCCCGTGTGGTTCTGGGATTTTTGCTCACCGTTCTTGTGATCATTTTGACCCCACGGGGTGAGATCTTGCGTGGAGCCCCAGATCGAGGGAGATTATTGGTGGTCTTGTATGTCTTCCATTTCCTAATAATTGCTCCCACAGTTGATTTCTTCAAACCAAGCTGCTTATCTATTGCAGATTCAGTCTTCCCAGCCTGGTGCAGGTCTACAATTTTGTTTCTGGTGTCCTTTGACAGCTCTTTGGTCTTCCCAGCCTGGTGCAGGTCTACAATTTTGTTTCTGGTGTCCTTTGACAGCTCTTTGGTCTTGGCCATAGTGGAGTTTGGAGTGTGACTGTTTGAGGTTGTGGACAGGTGTCTTTTATACTGATAACAAGTTCAAACAGGTGCCATTAATACAGGTAACGACTGGAGGACAGAGGAGCCTCTTAAAGAAGAAGTTACAGGTCTGTGAGAGCCAGACATCTTGCTTGTTTGTAGGTGACCAAATACTTATTTTCCACCATAATTTGCAAATAAATTCATTAAAAATCCTACAATGGGATTTTCTGGATTTTCTTTTCTCATTTTGTCTGTCATAGTTGAAGTGTACCTATGATGACAATTACAGGCCTTTCTCATCTTTTTAAGTGGGAGAACTTGCACAATTGATGGCTGACTAAATACTTTTTTGCCCCACTGTATATATATATATACAGTTGAAGTTGGAAGTTCACATAGTCATTAAAACTCGTTTTTCAACCACTCCACAAATTTCTTGTTAACAAACTATAGTTTTGGCAAGTCGTTTAGGACATTTCCTTTGTGCAGGACACAATTAAATTTTCCAACAATTGTTTACAGACAGACTATTTCACTTATAATTCACTGAATCACAATTTGAGGGGGTCAGAAGTTTACATACACTAAGTTGACTGTGCTTTTAAACAGCTTGGAAAATTCCAGAAAATGATGTCATGGCTTTAGAAGCTTCTGACAGGCTAGTTGCTTGACATCATGGGAAAATCAAAATAAATCAGCCAAGAACTCAGAAAAAAAATTGTAGACCTCCACAAGTCTGGTTCATCCTTGGGAGCAATTTCCAAATGCCTGAAGGTACCATATTCATCTGTACAAACAACAGTACGCAAGAATTAACACCATGGGACCACACAGCCGTCATACCGCTCAGGAAGGAGACGTGTTCTGTCTCCTAGAGATTAACGTACTTTGGTGCGAAAGGTGCAAATCAATCCCAGAACAACAGCAAAGGACATTTTGAAGACACTGGAGAAAACAGGGACAAAAGTATCTATATCCACAGTTAAATTAGTCCATATGTCGACATAACCTGAAAGGCCACTCAGCAAGGAAGAAGCCACTGCTCCAAAACCAATATATAAAAGCCAGACTACGGTTTGCAACTGCACATGGGGAAAAGTATCGTACTTTTTGGATAAATGTCCTCTGGTCTGATTAAACAAAAATAGAGGAAAACGGGGAGGCTTGCAAGCTGAAGAACACCATCCCAACTGTGAAGCGCGGGGGTGGCAGCATCATGTTGTGTGGGTGCTTTGCTGCAGGAGGGACTGGTGCACTTTACAAAATAGATGGCATCATGGGGTGGGACAATTATGTGGATATATTGAAGCAACATCTCAAGACATCAGTCATGAAGTTAAAGCTTGGTCGCAAATGGGTCTTCCAAATGGACAATGACCCCAAGCATACTTCCAAAGTTGTGGCAAAATGGCTTAAGGACAACAAAGTCAAGGTATTGGAGTGGCCATCACAAAGCCCTGACCTCAATCCTATAGAACATTTGTGGGCAGAACTGAAAAAGTCTGTGCGAGCAAGAAGGCCTACAAACCTGACTCAGTTACACCAGCACTGTCAGTAGGAATTGGCCAAAATCCACCCAACTTATTGTGGGAAGCTTGTGGAAGGCTACCTGAAACATTTGACCCAAGTTAAACAATTTAAAGGCGATGCTACCAAATACATATTGAGTGTATGTGAACTTCTGACCCACTGGGAATGTGATGAAAGAAATAAAAGCTGAAATAAATCCTCTCTACTATTATTCTGACATTTCGCATTCTTAAAAGAAAGTGATGGAACATTTGTGTATATGTTCCATCCATTTATATATATATATATATATATATATATATATGTGTGTTGAGATCTGGCCACGGACCACCTGCAGTTCCTTACCCTGCTTGACCCCTGCCTCCTGCCCTAAATAGTGCACTACTTTAGAAACAAGCCTGAGCTCTGGTGAAAAGTAGTGCACTATATAGGGAATAGGGTGCTATTTGGGACACAGTCCAGAAAGTGCGCTACAGGATTTAAATGCTCCAAAGGCTCCTACCGCTCCTCCATTTGTCACTCTTAACTAGATCAATCTTCATCCAGTCATTGGGTGCCTTTGGAGGCGTTTGAGGGGTCACTGCCAATCCACACACACACACTCCCACACACACAGACATACACACACAGGCAGAGCTGATAATCTATTGATAGGATGATTTTGGGTCATTTAAAGCCATTACTGCCAGTCCTTTACTGCCAGACTCCTCCACTCCCCAGCTGACTACTGTTGGCCTAGCTGGCCCTACCGTAGCAGAGCCACAAACTCACACACGCTTGGCGCTAACTTAATCACATTTAACATCAGTCCTTCCACCCAGCTCCCACTCCCTCTGTCCCTGTGTGTGTGTTTGTGTGTATGTGTAATAATGGAGGCTGCTGAGGGGAGAACGGCTCATAATAATGTCTGGAATGGCGCTAACGGAATGGCATCAAACCATGTGTTTGATGTATTTGATGCCATTCCACCGATTCCGCTCCAGCCACTACCACGAGCCCTTCCTCTCCAATTAAGGTGCCACCAACCACCTGTGGTGTGTGAGTACGATCTGGCTGAGGGAGATGCCTTTTAATCTATTTCTGCATTTGTTCCCTGTTATTCCCCTCTCAGCCCTTTCTGTTCACCTATTTATTCACTTGATCCAATCTAATTTTTCTGAATTCAGTGAAAGCGGACATTACCCATCGTATTCAGCTCCCAGCCCAGTATCCATTGGGAGACATTTGGGTTTTATCATCAGGCATCCTCCATGATGGATTGCAGTAATCTGGCAGAAAAAAGGCACTGGTTTGTCATATTGGAGATGTGGGATCAGCTATTCGTAGTTTCTGCAGATGGATCCCAAATTACGCTGTGGCTGTCTGTGTAGTCTGTCATTCTGTTGCTACATTGCCATATTGTCTCTATGTGACAGGCTGACACGTTGCTATATTCTTTTCTCTCACCGCTAGCTAGTAATGGACATTCAGCACTATTTGGAATGACAGTAGGTGACATAGCCACCACACACTCTACACACACTGTTAGCAGTATAGAGGATAGAGCACTTAACCACAGAGACTGTTAGCAGTATAGAGGATAGAGCACTTAACCACAGAGACTGTTAGCAGTATAGAGGATAGAGCACCTAACCACAGAGACTGTTAGCAGTATAGAGGATAGAGCACCTAACCACAGAGACTGTTAGCAGTATAGAGGATAGAGCACCAAACCACAGAGACTGTTAGCAGTATAGAGGATAGAGCACCTAACCACTGAGACTGTTAGCAGTATAGAGGATAGAGCACCAAACCACAGAGACTGTTAGCAGTATAGAGGATAGAGCACCAAACCACAGAGACTGTTAGCAGTATAGAGGATAGAGCACCTAACCACAGAGACTGTTAGCAGTATAGAGGATAGAGCACCAAACCACAGAGACTATTAGCAGTATAGAGGATAGAGCACCAAACCACAGAGACTGGGGGCTTGAATTCATATGTGTCCTCTCCTTTGAACTGCCAGATGAATATGAAATGTCTCTCTCCGTCTGTCCTGGATAAGGACGTTTCAGACTTCTTCAGATAAATAATGCAGATAAATAAGTTATTAAATGATTATATTTTTACAGAGCTGTAAAACCAATACCATCCTCCAATAAAGGATCCACTTAATTAAAACTATTCCTGTTCCAATCAAATGTTTTTACTCCGTAGGCTCCCGCTGTTGCTATGTGGGTAGCAGCGAACTGAAGTGTGAACATCCACTGAGCTGAGGAAGGAAAGAACATGTTGATTGACTCGGAGGCTTGGAGATGCCAGGCTGAGGCTGGACAACCCAGAGGGAGTTTGGCAGTTGTATCCATGGTTTTATAAAAACGATCATGTGGATTTGGAGAGAAATACAGAAATACAGTGTAGACATTGTTCATGTTGTAAATTACTATTGTAGCTGGAAACGGCTTACATAGGCGTACAGAAGCCCATTATCAGCAACCATCACTCCTGTGTTCCAATGGCACGTTGTGTTAGCTAATCCAAGTTCATCATTTTAAAAGAAAACCCTTTTGCAATTTTGTTAGCACAGCTTAAAACTGTTGTGCTGATTAAAGAAGCAATAAACCTGGCCTTCTTTAGACTAGTTGAGTATCTGGAGCATCAGCATTGTGGGTTTGATTACAGGCTCAAAATAGCCAGAAACAAAGAACTTCCTTCTCAAACTCGTCAGTCTATTCTTGTTCTGAGAAATGAAGTCTATTCCATGCGAGAAATTGCCAAGAAACTGAAGATCTAGTACAGCGCTGTGTACTTCTCCATTCACAGAACAGCACAACTGGCTCTAACCAGAATAGAAAGTGGAGTGGGGGGCCCCGGTGCACAACTGAGCAAGAGGACAAGTACATTAGAGTGTCTAGTTTGAGAAACGTACACGTCACAAGTCCTCAACCGGCAGCTTTATAGTACCTGCAAAACACCTCAACGTCTCAACGTCAACAGTGAAGAGGTGACTCCGAGATGCTGGCCTTCTAGGCAGAGTTCCTCTGTTCCGTTGTCTGTATTCTTTTGCCCGTCTTAATTTTTTATTTTTTTGGCCAGTCCGAGATATGTATTTTTCTTAGCAACTCTGCCTAGAAGGCCAGCATCCCAGAGTCTTTCAAAAACAAGGATATTTCTAAGTGACCCCAAACCTTTGAACGGTAGTGTAGATACTGTCTATATTTTTATTTTATTTTGATGAAATTGATCCGAGGGCATACGGCTCGCGGTCCACCAGTTGCCCATCCCTGAATTACAGCTATAATAGCTAGGCATTAAATGTGTGATCCGTCTCACTCCGGGGAATACTCCCTCCCTCCCTCCCTTCTTCCCAGTGTTTAGATCACTCTTTAATTCTCATTTGCCTCCTCATTTTGATTATTTACTACGTGAGGGCTTTGGCTGCGGCACAAAGCCTCTGAGTGAAATCATTGGAGTATAGTAGCTTAAATTGTCTCTGTTTTCTCTCTTCCCAGTAGATGAGTCCCCTTGTTTTTTGTCCCGTACTCATTACCAACATGCCTCTGCGCTGCAGATTACACTCTGGCAGATTAATGCTGGCAATAAACAAAGCAAAACTCAAGCGCAAAGGGCATACCAGCAGACAACCTTTTAACAACGTAACTCCCGAAGCTGTTAGCTATCTGCGTGATCAACAGTTATTTCATTTCTTAGGTGTTATTTCACGGCCCGGTGCGCTCGCTGCCTAGTAGATATAAAATGTACTTATTCCGACCATTCTGTCAGGTCTGTATTTCTCTGTGTTATGATCTTAGGGCTACACTCTTGTAACCAGGCCAACAATCAAATCATTCCTGGTGCTGAGTGGTCAATAGTTTGTTATTAATCCTAGCATGAATCACTGACTCATAACAGACAGATCTTCACAGCTGAATATACCAAGTGATCAGGCTTTATACAGTTGAAGTCGGAAGTTGACATGCACTTAGGTTGGAGTCATTAAATCTCATTTTTCAACCACTCCACAAATTTCTTGTTAACAAACTATAGTTTTAGCAAGTCGGTTAGGACATCTACTTTGTGCATGACACAAGTAATTTTTCTAACAATTGTTTACAGACATATTATTTAACTTATAATTCAATGTATCACAATTCCAGTGGGTCAGAAGTTTACATACGCTAAAATGACTGTGCCTTAAAACAGTTTGGAAAATTCCAGAAGATGATGTCATGGCTTTAGAAGCTTCTGATAGGCTAATTTACATAATTTGAGTCAATTGGTGTACCTGTGGATGTATTTCAAGGCCTACCTTCAAACTCAGTGCCTCTTTGCTTGACATCATGGGAAAAGGCCTCAGAAAAACAATTGTAGACCTCCACAAGTCTGGTTCATCCTTGGGAGCAATTTCCAAATGCCTGGTACCAAGTTCATCTGTACAAACAATAGTACGCAAGTATAAACATCATTGGACCTCACAGCCATCATACCGCTCAGGAAAGAGACGCATTCTGTATCTTAGAGATGAATGTACTTTGATGCAAAGGTGCAAATCAATCCCAAAACAACAGCAAAGGCCATTTGAAGAAGCTGGAGGAAACAGGTACAAAAGTATCTATATCCACAGGTAAACAAGTCCTATATTGACATAACCGGAAAGGCCGCTCAGCAAAGAAGAAGCCACTGCTCCAAACCAGCCATAAAAAAAGCCAGACTACGGTTTGCAAAGATCGTACTTTTTGGAGAAATGTCCTCTGGTCTGATGAAACAAAAATAGAACTTCTTGGCTATAATGACCATCGTTATGTTTGGAGGAACTTATTGTGGGAAGCTTGTGGAAGGCTACCCAACACGTTTGACCCAAGTTAAACAATTTAAAGGCAATGCTACCAAATACTGGGAATATGATGAAAGAAATTAAAGCTGAAATAAATCATTCTCTCTACTATTATTCTGACTTTTCACATTCGTTAAAAAAATGGTGATCATAACTGACCTAAAACAGGGAAATTTTTACTAGGATTAAATGTCAGGAATTGGGAAAAAATGAGTTTAAATGTATTTGGCTAAGGTGTATGTAAACATCCGACTTCAAATGTATAAAGCTGTGGCCGTTTAATTATGGCTGTCTCTATCCCTCTATGATTGTCTCTCATTTAATTCATACACACATGGCTCCTTTTGTTAGGCATTTCACACCCAGCCCCAGCTACTTGTGAAAAGGCAAAGGGCCTTGCTCCCCGCAATGGATTAAACGGGGCATTTGTTGCAGGAAACCTTGCTCTTTAAACTCAGTAGGGAGGGCTCTGTCTGGAGCCCTTCAGTAGAGAACACTGACAGGATTGGACCAAAGCATAGGGGAATGTCAATACCACAGTGTAGCAGGAGAGAGTACAGACCAGGCCTGACCAGGTCCATACAGTACATACACTGTCCATGTCAACCATCATACCTGACATTCATGGTCATTATACATTTGCGTTTATATTTGTTTTACTAGACATCATAGTCCAGATCACATCTATGTTCGCTCTTTCATCCAGACAGGCTAGAGAGCTTAGATGGAGGACTGCCTGATCAGGTGTGTGGGGGACCTAACTGGGAAAGATGGGGCCTTTATGGAGGGGAGGAGGTGTGCAAGCTGTCGTGGAAATTTCCTCTATTTACCAAATCATGAGAGCAAACCACACACAAGTCAGAGTTAGTTACCACAAAGTCCATTTTTAATTATATGAGCTCTATCACAACCCTGTGACTCTCAGATCAATTCAGTGTCTATCAATGAATTCTCTGAGAGTCCCTTCCACATTTCAGCTGAGATCCTTTATAGCAAAGACACACACAGGATAAGACAGCATCAGCATAATTCATCGTTCAGCTTTGTCTCCTAAACTATGATATTTTCTCAAACTCAGAACCATAAACCAATCCTCCATATCAACAGGCATATATCAAATCCATCCTATCTCGACAAGATCACAGAGACACCCTGACTGGCACACAGACATTGTGGAGCCAAGAGATACACGCTTGACCTCTCCCCTCTCTCCGGCCCAAGCAACTTAGTCTTGACATAGAACAGATACTGCAACCACGCCACAGTATTATACAAAAATAACATTCTGATGAGAAGTAACTTACAAACATATGATGACTATAAAACATCTTACCTATGTTACCAACCAATTCTGATTATTCCCCAACAAAGCACATGACCACAATCCCGGAAAGGCAACTGACACAGCAAATGGTGGTAGCCTTTAAGTTAATAGGCTGCTAGTTAATGTAATGAATTGTTTGCTAGTTAATCAAGATAATGGTATGTTAGTTCATATTGTTAATTGGCTGTGAGACATGTACCTCTTTATCTTCCCCTTGGAACATAAAATATTCAGTGGTAACAGAATGGGCTGACACACATCATTACTGTGTCTCAGGATGCTCCTCCATGTAGCTTGACATATGGCTATACTCAGCCAAAATAAGCACTGTGTTTAGGTTGAAAGGTCACCGGAGCCAGGGGTACGGCTGGGAGTTAGCGCCACTCAGATGATTTATTTTCAAAACTTCTCCAAACTCCTTCAAGGTCAATGCTGCTCCCCCATGGAGAGATAGAGGGACTGATTGATAATGGTCATTATCACCATGGTGATGTAGCCTACTAAACACTCTAGACGGCTTTATTAGAGCTCAGACATCACCTCCGACAGCGTACACACAGCTGATGGACTGTGTGAGTGAGACGTGCCTGTTCCTACCTGTCCGTTTCTTCCTGTCTGTGATAAGGACCTGCCACATGTCCTCCACCCCTCACCCATTACTCACCTCCCATTAGCCCTGCAAAGACCATGACAGGTGAGGCGGGCCCCGGAGGAGCCGCCTTGGAGCCAGAGTTATAAAAAATAATGAGTGTGAATGTGTGACCAGATGTGATTGATGAGCCTGCAGCAGGCAGCGGATGTGGTCGTTCCCCTCACATGCCCACTACCCTCCACTCAGACAGCAGGAACAGAAATGTACCTGAGATAGACAGACTGCAACCGAGGGATGGCTAGACGCCACATTCTACATTCTGGGGGTAAAAGAAAGGGGGAAAATATAGAGAAAGGGAATGCAATTAAATCAGTATTCCCGTGAGAACATGACCTGAAGGCAACTTCCTCTTTTATTTGATGTCTCTCAGACATGCAGGCTGCTCTTTGTGACCCCACTGAGTACAGCCTTCAGGGGAGGGAAGAGAACTAATATTTTAGCAGGCAGTGTACCACTGTAGAAATGATCTAAACTAAAAGACACATCTCTATGTGCTGCACTGTACAGATAACAAAACATATTGTAAAGAATGTAAATAGGATAAAGTTGTGTCAGGGCTGTGGGATAGGCTGGACTGGGCTGTTCTGTTCTGGTCTGGGCTGGACTGGGCTGTTCTGTTCTGGGCTGAGTCGGGCTGTTCTGGTCTGTGAGGAGCCATTGGTGCTGAGTTCTGGTCATACTGCCAAGCTCCAGTTTAAGATGATGTATCACCCCTGGCTGCTCATTTACCTTTATATTCCAGCAGTCAGGAGGAGGACTGCTCCCCACAACATCCACATGCTCTTCTATTTGGTTAGCATTAACCATAACCTACAGTAATATACTGTCACGGCTGTCGTTGGTTGAAGAAGGAGTAGACCAAAACGCAGCGTGGTAAGTGTTCATGTTGTAAATTTAATAAACTGAACACCAAATACAAACGAACAAAAGAATAAAGGAAAACCGAAACAGTCCCGTATGATGGAAACACTGTAACGGAAAATAATCACCCACAACTCAAAATGGGAAAACAGGCTACCTAAGTATGGCTCTCAATCAGAGACAGTGATAGACAGCTGCCTCTGATTGAGAACCATACCAGGCCAAACACATAGAAAATGAAACCTAGACCTAAATCACAGAATACCCACCCACATCACACCCTGACCAAACTAAAAATAGAAACATACACAGCAATCTACGGTCAGGGCGTGACATATACTTGCAGGTCAAATACAAAAAATATATAGACTAACACAGTTGCAGAGAGGACAAGGAATAAATAATGCACGCTCTAGTATGCCTTTCAAGCCGTTCAGAAACAAGTACTCAACAATTCCATGGTATGAAGCAAGTTTGTTTCATAGGGGATTCAAATAGGTAAGATCATTGAGTTTGTGGCTGCAGTCCATCTACAGGCAGCATGTTAATGGATGAGCTCATTCAGCAGAGGTGAGGGCAGTGCTCTGTGCATGGCCTCCCCCGTGTAAAGTCAATTAAGCCTGGGGATGGAACTCTGCTCTCAGGTTATGGGTCACCGGGGATCTGGCACCAATCACAGCCTGGATTTAATTCCCATCCGGCCGGTATCATTTCCACTCAGGGGAGGGATCTTCTTTATAAGTCTCTCTCGCTCTCTCTCTCATTTCTTCTCTTTCTCTCACTCTCTTTATGTCCTCTTTCGATCTCCCCCTCACTCTCTTTCTCTCTCTGTCTATCTCTCTCTCTTTCTCTCTCTCTCTCTGTCTATCTTGCTCTCTCTCTGTCCATCTCTCTCTCCAGCTCTCTCGCTGTCTCTCCATGAACATAAATATCAGGCTGGCAGCAACAACAGCTATCTTGTGTCCTACTGTATCACCAATCACCAATATGCTAAACATGTTCTCTCATAAAATACATTATCTTATTTTTATTTTTGAATTTTACCCTTTTTTCTCCCCAATTTTAGTAGCTACTATCTTGTCTCATCGCTACAACTCCCGTACGGGCTCGGGAGAGACGAAGGTTGAAAGTCATGCGTCCTCCGATACACAACCCAGCCAAGACGCACTGCTTCTTAACACAGCGCCATCCAACCAGGAAGCCAGCCGCACCAATGTGTCGGAGGAAACACTGTGCACCTGGCAACCTTGGTGAGCGCGCACTGCGCCCGGCCCGCCACAGGAGTCGCTGGTGCGCAATGAGACAAGATTTTCCCTACCGGCCAAACCCTCCCTAACCCGGACGACGCTAGGCCAATTGTGCGTCGCCCCACGGACCTCCCGGTTGCGGCCGGTTACGACAGAGCCAGGGCGCGAACCCAGAGTCTCTGGTGGCGCCCTTAACCACTGCGCCACTGGGAGGCCCATAAATAAAATACATTATCGACTGGAATGGTAAATTAGGTTTGGATTGGGTGATATATACCGTTCCACAAAGTTTCACAACACATCACAGAAAAGGTGACATTTGTTTAATGTGTATGAACTATGTTTGGTTAGGGGGAAGTTGTGTAGTTTCACAGTGCTAACTTGGCTCTGACATTCAGGAAGAGGAATGCAATGCCAGGCGTGCGTACGGCGCCCAGGGGTGTAATAGTGTGGCTGAAGCCCTCCATAGTGCCAGGTAGCTACCTAGCCTTGCTTAGCAGCACTCTCTCTCTCTCTGAATTATTCATCTTAACAACAGAACCACTTAAATGCTGCAGCGTCGAGGGGGGGGGGGGGGGGGGGGGAGTGCACACCTTGCAACTCAAAGGCCTTTTTTCACACACTTTAATCCTTCCTCTCTGTATCCCTCTCTCATTTATTATCTCTCTCTCTCTCTCGTGCTGCTTTGGTTTACCATGAAAAGCCTTCTAAATTCACCCATAATGGAAATTGATTTGGCGAACAATAACAGCACATCACAATAGACTGCTTATGGAAGTGGAATTTAAGCTTTAAGCCTGGTGCCCCTCGCTGAGTGAGAACTGATAAAACCAGTTGGCTGGCTCTTAAAGCTTCAAATGTTAATTTACTCCATCACTTTCCACTTCTTCCCCTGCCTGCCAGCAAAATAAATGGGATGAGTGAGATAGGTGTCTTATTACCTGCTTATTCTATCAAAGAGAAATAGAGGAGAATCCAGTCATGTGTAGTACTGTACTGTAAGTAAGAATGAATACAGGCTTTTTCTCCTCTGGTTGTGTGAATAGGATTGCTGGAGCGCTATACTATGTGAATATATACGACAGGGTAGTCAACAGAAATACATCAGCATACATTATTATTGTATGCTCATTGTCAATAACTTGTCAATAATCAACTGACTGGCTTTCTTGATGTCTATAGTATTCTCTCTGGTATGCAATCTGGTTTCCGCTCAGGTTATGGATATGTCACTGCAACCTTAAAGGTCCTCATTGATGTCACCATAGCCCTTAATTCTAAGCAATGTTGTGCTGCTATTTTTATTGACTTGGCCAAAGCTTTTGATACAGTAGACCATTCCATTTTTGTGGGCTGGCTAAGGAGTATTGGTGTCTCTGAGGGGTCTTTGGCCTGGTTTGCTAACTACCTCTCAAAGAGTGCAGTGTATAAAGTCACAACATCTGCTGTCTCAGCTACTGCCTGTCAACAAGGGTGTACACCAAGGCTCGATCCAAGGCCCAACGCTCTTCTCAATTTACATCAACAACATAGCTCAGGTAGTAGGAAGCTCTCTCATCCATTTATATGCAGATGATACAGTCTTACACTGAGCTGGCCACTCCTCGGATTTTGTGTTAAACGCTCTACAACAAAGCTTTCTTAGTTTCCAACAAGCTTTCTCTACCCTTAACCTTGTTCTGAACACCTCAAAAAAAAAAATATTTGGCTTGGTAAGAAGAATGCCCCTCTCCCCACAGGTGTGATTACTACCTCTGAGGGTTTAGAGCTTAAGGTAGTCACCTCATACAAGTATTTGGGAGTATGGCTAGACAGTACACTGTCCTTCTCTCAGCACATATCAAAGCTGCAGGCTAAGGTTAAATCTAGACTTGGTTTCCTCTATCGTAATCGCTACTTTTTCACCCCAGCTGCCAAACTAACCCTGATTCAGATGACCATCCTACCCAAGCTAGATTACGGAGACGTAATTTATAGATCGTCCGTTAAGGGTGCTCTCGAGCAGCTAGATGTTCTTTACCATTCGGCCATTTGTGTGTGTGTGTGTGTGTGTTTGTGTGTAGAGGGGAGTTTTATGTTGCATTTATGTTAAATACGTATTTAATTACTTCTGAACTACAATCCATTGTAATTTGTAACAAGATACTTCGAGACCTGTAATTTGTATTTTTATTTTTTTTTAATTTGCGCTTCACAGTTTTGCGGCCCCATTTCACCCTGCATTGGTATCAGAAGTCTGATGACAATATGGTGTGATAAGACTGTCTTATAAATGTAAATGTAAATGTAAAATATAATGTTTTGAGCTCCGTCCCCCAAAACAATGGCAATTAATAATGCCCAGTGTGCTTTGCAAGTCTTTATTTGTACATTTACATTTTGGTCATTTAGCAGACACTCATATCCAGAGCGACTTAGTCACTTTATTCAACTAAGGTAGATAAACAACGACAAATCAAAGTCATAGCAAGTACAATGTTTTTAAAACCCTTACTGAGAATGTTGTTTTAGTGAAGCCGTGTATTGAAAATGTATTTTGGATTTGGAAAATTTGGGAAAATACTAATTAGCATCTTGTATTTCAATTTGATACATTTTCTTCAGAGTATTTTGTAATGGCAACAAGATAGTATATTATCCCATCTCTGTGTGCGTGGGTGTGTAACAAATGAGGAAAAGGACTTCGGAGCCCGTTACAATAATAGTTGAAGAAACAGGCATATTATCGTAGGCATATTTATCATAAAGCTCTTCAAATTAATGACAGCTGAACACATGAAGTCATGAACCATTCTCACTAGTGTACCCATCACAGCCACAGCACACTGCAGGCATAATGACTTGTCTCTTTGTAACGCTTCATTTTCAGATGTCTAACTGTTGTCTTCGGCATTAGCCAGGGACAGGCAACTCTTCAAACACAGTGGGAAGGTGTCTGTCGTCT
Source organism: Oncorhynchus mykiss (assembly GCF_057628025.1). NCBI lineage: Eukaryota > Metazoa > Chordata > Actinopteri > Salmoniformes > Salmonidae > Oncorhynchus > Oncorhynchus mykiss. Next base: position 86,734,476 of record NC_143033.1, read on the forward strand.
GTCTGGCGCTAACTAACAACAACTGACCTTTCATCACAGTGGAAGGTGGCTCTCTAATGGCCGTGTCATCTTTGACTTCACCCTGGGAGAGGCTGGTCGACATGCAGGCTGGGTCACGGCATGCCTTAGGGCGATGTCTTGCTCCCGGACGCTCACACTGTTTCTTGTGAATGCTAATAAGTTATGTTGGGTGGACGAGACGAAGGCAGGCGTCTAATTGGCAGCTCATCTCTGTTCTCCTGCTTCGTGCCCTGACTGCCCTGTGGACAGTGTCAGCTAACGTTATGTTAACATGGCAGGGTTTGACTCTTGTGACATTTCAAGACCGGGGTTCAATCAACTCCTTAGCGATTCATTTAAAATAACGTAATGAAGAAAGAGCAGCAACAGCATTTCATCACCAAAGACAACTTTGATGCTTAGTGGCTTGAAGAGTGCAATGTCAACAAGACCATTCTAGCCAAACTGATCAGAATAGACGGATGGGTGTGTATGAAGACCTGACAACAGCCAATGTTTTTAGTTCTGTATTGGCTTGTGCATATCTTTATTTTATTTGTATTTATTTCACCTTTATTTAACCAGGTGGTCAGTTGAGAACACCTTTATTTAACCAGGTGGTCAGTTGAGAACAAGTTCTCATTTACAACTGCGACCTGGTCAAGATAAAGCAAAGCAGTGCGACACAAACAACAACACAGAGTTACACATGGAGTAAACAAACACAAATACAAATACAGTCAATAATACAATAGTAAAGTCTATTTACAGTGTGTGCAAATGAAGTCAGATTAGGGAGGTACGGTAATAAATAGGCCATAGTGGTCTGACATATCGACTCAAACACTGCTGAGTATGAAGCAATCATGCATAACCACATCTGGTATTATAAGCAACATTGTCATTTACACTGCTTGAATATAGGTGCCGATACTCATTTTGGGTGCTGGTCCTTTTTATATTTAGGTGCTAATATTCTATTAGAGGAACAGGAGCTCAAGTAGTAGAACATTTGAGGTGCTGGTACTCAGTTCGGTGAGCTCCTGCCCAAGTCAAGAACTGGTCATTTATTAATAGCAGAGAGGATGGAGCTATTTTGAGAATGCTGATACTCATGGTCCATATTCTACCATCCTGTTTTTCAGAAAAGTAATGGCCTCGGTGCATGAGAACTCTGAGAAGTGTCTCTTTACTTTAGTTTGCTACTTTACAGGTATTGCCTGTAATCGCCCCTTGGCCAGGTACCAAAGTTATTTGATATTTCTGTGGTGGTGTGAGGAGTCATTACTCTCCTCCCTCTGGCAGAATGACTCGAGGCAAGCAGAAGTGGAGATAATAACTGAGTGGGCAGGAACAAGATGAAGGAGAGACAGCAGGGTCAGACAACTGTCTGAGGGGTACCAAAATGACAGAACCACCCTGGCAACTTTTGGTTGGCACTTCCCCCGTGGCGTGGCTGATGAGGTGGGGTAAGGTGTTAATAGGATGTTGACCTGGTCCTAGCCCTCCCTGTCACTCATTCAGTACATCATTACTGTTTCTAGAGACAGAGAGGGTCTGACAAGAAGCTCCAGAGAGAGGATGATGATGATGATGGTCCCTATTAGACAATCAACAACTTTAGAGGAGGAGAGTTCAGAGCACCATTACTACAGTACATCTAAAGGGAAGCAGTGTTGGGCAGTGCAGATACGCGTAGTCTGTGTTATACACACATTCACAGAAACTCACAGACATATCATGTTTAAATGAGCGCTGGGTAATTAAACATGATGTTACCTGCCCAGTTAGCTGGCGAGGGTTCCAAGGGAGCACTTGAGTGTGTGAATGGTTTGGGCTGATGCTTATTAACTCTAATGTAAGCTCTAATTAGCAGACAGAGATACTTTAGTCAAATGAACCAAGGTCATGCTGACGACCAAAACAACCTGTTTACTGGGATGCTACTGCATGTTGAATCCCATTCAATCTGCTTTTTGGTCTGTTAGGTTTGGACCAATGTGTTTTGACATTGACAGATTACTGTCTATGCTGGGACATGCTGCTGATGTTGGTATTCTCCATTCATGCAGGCTGGGTCCATATTGGTCTCTATACACTCGGGTATTTCTGTCACTATGCTATCAACCGGAGCCATCCCTGGTACAGTTAAGCCCAGTCCCAGTCAGAGACAGACACCGAGACACGGATACCTGCAAACCAAGAGTGATTTCTCTATGAATATGTATCCCCCGTCTCTGCGCTGTGGCACTGGCAGCTCTTAGCCCCTGATGTATCATTTAGATAGATTCATATCTGTGGAAGGAGGGAGCTGCTCTACTGAGGAGAAGGGGGTGTCTCATACTCCCTTTCTACCCACATCCTTATATCACCCTAACACTGTCCACCTGGACAATTACTCATGTCCAGAGAAGCACTCATACACTGGCCATCAGGGTTGGGGAGTAACGGATTACATGTAAGGGATTACCTAAAAATTATAACTGTAATCTGTTACGTTACCAGCAAAAATATTGTAATCAGATTACAGATACTTTTGAAAAACTAGATGACTTAGAGGATTACTTTTAAATCCAAAAAGCATGTTTGCGGAAAAAAATCTTTGACACTTCTCTTTCCTCAATGACATTCAAATCAGCATTGAAAAAAGACGCAAGTTTAAGTTTGTTCCACCTGAGTGAGTTTGATGGATCACGGGAAAAGACCTTGAATAGGCTTTTGTAGACTACCGTCCAAGCTTTGTCTTCCAATGGTGCGATTGCTGTCAGCATCCAAAGATGATCAAATTTTCATAAACGCAATGAGATAAGGATGACAGCAGTGGTGTAGTCTACAACGATACGGATATATCTTATTATTGATATCTACATAGCTCATTGATGTGAATCACGCTGCTGCTCTCTCATTTAGCTATTTGTGCCTTACGGATTGTTGTTGTTGAGGATTGCTGTTCACAAATCTAAATGTGTATTTGAACCCAATAATGGTTGATTTCAAGAACTTTAAGCTTCCTATCAATCATTGTTTTTGAAACCAGTGGACAGCCAATGAAAAATGCGCTCTTGCAAAAGCCGCATAGAGAGGATCCAAGCCTATGGAATAAAAGTGGGGCTTCTATTGCTCAATCTAATTCATGCTGATAAAAGAAACATCCTAATGGACACATGCTGAAACGTGCACACTTTTGATAGACTTAAAGGGGCAATCTGTAGTTACTACTGTCACACCCTGATCTGGTTCACCTGTCCTTGTGATTGTCTCCACCCCCTCCAGGTGTCGCTTATTATCCCCGGTGTATATATCGCTGTGTTTCCTGTCTCTCTGTGCCAGTCTTGTTTGCCAAGTCAACCAGGGGTTTTCCCCAATCTCTGTTTGTTTCTGGTCCTCCTGGTTTTGACCCTTGCCTTGCCTGTCCTGACTCTGCACCCACCTGCCTGACCACTCTGCCTGTTCTGACTACCAGCTTGCCTATCCCATTGTACTGTTTTGGACTCGGATCTGGTTTCTGACCCCTGCCTGGCCTGACCTCGAGACTGTCTATCGTCTGGTACTGTTTGGACTCTGACCTGGTTTATGAACTCTTGCCTGTCCCCGACCTGCCTTTGCCTACTCCATTTGTTATAATACATTTCGGAGCTCCTCCATCTGCTTCCTCTGTCTGCATTTGGGTCTCGCCTTGTGCCCTTATAGCTACATCCATTGTTGGACTTATAAATTATATACACACTACCGTTCAAAAGTTTTGGGTCACTTAGAAATGTCCTTGTTTTTGAAAGAAAAGCAAAAAAAATGTGTCCATTAAAATAACATCAAATGGATCAGAAATACAGTGCAGACATGGTTAATGTTGTAAATGACTACCGTAGCTGGAAACAGCAGATTTTTAATGGGATGTCTATGTAGGCGTACAGAGGCCAATTATCAGCAACCATCACTCCTGTGTTCCAATAGCTAATCCAAGTTTATAATTTTAAAAGGCTAATTGATCATTTAAAAAACCCTTTTGCAATTATATAGAAGTTTTCAGTAGTGCTCAAACATGCCATTCCGTGAGCGCAGCATTTTCTTTCCAACTCGAGTCAATGAGCCTAATCAGTCCTCATGACAACAAAATCATAAACAACAGAGTAGGAATGGCTAATAAGTCCTTAGTTTTGGGGTTACAATTTGGCTAATCTTTACTACTGTATTTCCAAGTCCTATTCTTGAAGATCAAGGGGTACAACATTTATTGGAATGACTGGAATTCTGATAGACTTTGGTTTTTAATGTAAAGATTTAATTTAATCATATTATTGTATGCAGTAGAAAGCGATGGGTTAGAAGAAGCCTGCATAACCAACCCATAAAGTAAAATTTAACATCCATATATGACCAGCTATGTAAACTATTACATTCATTTATCCTGCAATTGGTAACATACCTTTTTGTCTTCTTCTCATGCCTCTTAAGGGGAAAGTAATCTAAAAGTAACTGAATGTTATCAGATTCTGTTATTGAGTTTGGGTAATCCAAAAGTTACGTTACTGATTACAATTTTGGACAGGTAACTAGTAACTGTAACGGATGGCATTTAGAAAGTAGCCTACCCAACCCTGCTGGTCATGGAAAAGCCCTCTATTAAGAAGACTTACAGTGCCTTCAGAATGTATTCATACCCCTTGACTTATTCCACATTTTGTTGTGTTACAGACTGAATTCAAAATGGATTAAACATATTTTTTAAATCACACCCATCTGCACACAATACCCCATAATGACAAAATGAAAACATGTTTTTAGAAATGTTTGCAAATGTATTGAAAATGAAATACAGAAATATCTTATTTACATAGGTTTTGCCTGTGCTTAGTGCTATTTCTATGACTATTATTCATTTTTTCCTTCCCAATTTTGTCATATCCAAATGCGATCCAATTCCGATCTTGTCTCATTGCTGCAACTCCCCAATGGGCTCGGAAGAGGTAAAGATCGAGTCATCCCTCCTCCGAAACATGATGTGCCAAACTGCGCTTCTTAACACCCTCAAGCTTAACCCAGAAGCCAGCCGCACCAATGTATCGGAGGAAACACAGTTCAGCTGAAAACCGAAGTCAGTCTGTAGGTGGCCAGACAACCACAAGGAGTCGCTAGAGTGCGATGAGCCAACTAAAGCTCCCCTGGCCAAACTCTCCCCTAACCCGGACAACGCTGAGCCAATTGTGCGCCGCCCTATGGGACTCCCGATCACGGCTGGTTATGACACAGCCTGGGATCGAACCCCAGGCTGTAGTGATGCCGCACACCGGGAGGCCAGTATTCTATTTACTTTTAACTTTAAAAAGTCCCTAGTCGTTGCCAATGACAAGGATAAAATGATGCAGCCACCACCATGGTCGAAAATATGAAGAGTGGTACTCAGTGATGGGTTCTATTGGATTTGCCCCAAACACAACACTTTGTATTCAGGACATAAAGTTCATTTCTTTGACACATTTTTTGCAATTTTACTTTTGTGCCTTATTGCAAACAGGATGCATGTTTTGGAATACTTTAATTATGTACAGGCTTCCTTCTTTTCACTGATATTTAGGTTAGTATTGTGGAGTAACTACAATGTTGTTGATCCATCCTCAGTTTTCCCCTATCCCAGCCATTAAACTGTCTTCTGGCTTCATGGTGAAATCCCTGAGCGGTTTCCTTCTTCACGGCAACTGAGTTAGGAAGAACACCTGTATATTTGTAGTGACTGGTTGTATTGATACACCATCCAAAGTGTAATTAATAACTTCACCATGCTCAAACAGATATTCAATGTCTGCTTTGTTTTACCCATCTAGCAATAGGTGCCCTTCTTTGTGAGGCATTGGAAAACCTCCCTGGTCTTGTGGTTGAATCAATGTTTGAAAGTCACTGCTCGACTGAGGGACCTTAGAGATAATTGTATGTGTGGGGTACAGAGATGAGGTAGTCATTCAAAAATCATATTAAACACTATTATTGCACACAGAGTGAGTACAACGTATTATGTGACTTGTTAACTTGTTAAGCAAATTTGTACTCATGAACTTATTTAGGATTGCCATAAAACAAGGGTTAAATACTTATTGACATTTCAGCTTTTAATTTTTAATTACTTAGTAAACATTTTTAAGTACTTAGTAAACATTTTTAAGTACTTAGTAAACATTACGTAGTAAACATTCCACTAAGACATTATGTGGTATTGTGTGTGGGCCAGTGAAACAAAATCTTAATGTAACCATTTTAAATTCAGGCTGTAACACAACAAAATGAGGGAAAGGTCAAGGGGTGTGAATACTTTCTGAAGGCACTGTAACTGTAACCATTCTGAGCTCCCAGAACCACACTGATCCCAGACCAGAACATAGAAGGGCAGATAGGCCACCACTGCTTCTATCCAATAAGAAGGCTTGGAGTGTGTGACCTTGTTGATGATGTTCAAACAGCATTATATTCCTCAGTCCTTCTCTGATTGGTGAGGGAAAGGAAGGTGGGCTGATGGTTGTTATGGTGATTATTATCCATGAGCAGGGACCTCCCAACACCCATCTAATTTACATGTGTGCATCTTTTACACACCTGTCTCTAAATAAGCTGCACTGATTCTGCATTTTACGGCAGTCTATTATTCATATAAACCTCAAAGTCGCTATCTAGCACAGTGGTGTGACATATAACTGTGCCCATTTGTTTGATTTAATGAGAGGCAAAAGTTCAGTTTTTACTTAGAAAAATCTGAGCTTTCCCTATGCATTCCTTCTCATAATGGCATCTCAACAGTTTTCCTTGAACTGTTAACAATGTACTGAAAATGGGGATAGCGAATGCAGGTTTTTCCTCCCATGAACTCCATGCCACTAATGGCAGAGTGAGCACCGCTTTTAAGTGATTACAAGATAAAGTGCCCATGCTTTTTTCAATTCTCTGCCACTATTTTCCTTTAAGGCCTAATCTGGCCCTACTTTACCCAATATAGGAGCTGAAAAGTGCTTTCTCCACCTGACCGGAGCAGAGTGGAGCTGCAGAAAGCCTGTTATTAGCTGTTCTACAGAGAGTGAGGGCTCCACAGCCTGTAATGCTTCTGCTCATCCAGCCACTTGAAGGGAGAGGGAACAACAGCCACATGCTCCATTACACTGAAATGATAGGATTTGTCTCCAATGTGGCCCATTGCCGTGCCGTAAAGTGTATGCTCGTAAACACATTTTTAAAAGGCACAAGGTGCCTCTTCCAATTTTTGGTAATCATAGGAGAATGTGTTAGAAGGTTGTTGTGTGCCATTGGGATTGATCATGGATTTCTATCAAGGGCAAACAAGGGACAAATCAACATTTTGTGTTCCTCGTCTCCACATGAATCCTTAATACTTTACTTTTGTTACCGGCTCTGTTGTTGTCATTTGAATTTGCCTGTAGGGTGTTACAATCATTATCATATCTAGTTCAGCCTGCTGATTCCTTAATGTATTTAGAAGGCTATAAGGACAGTTCTTCCCTAAACCGCCTTATGGAATGTCATGGTACCAGTTTATGAGTAGTTAATGTATCAGTCCACCTCCTGATGCCCACCAGCCTGTGTGCATAACAAGTTCAGTACTAATCTCTCTCTCTCTCTCTCTCTCTCTCTCTCTCTCTCTCTCTCTCTCTCTCTCTCTCTCTCTCTCTCTCTCTCTCTCTCTCTCTCTCTCTCTCTCTCTCTCTCTCTCTCTCTCTCTCTCTCTCTCTCTCTCTCTCTCTCTCTCTCTCTCTCTCTCTCTCTCTCTCTCTCTCTCTCTCTCTCTCTCTCTCTCTCTCTCTCTCTCTCTCTCTCTCTCTCTCTCTCTCTCTCTCTCTCTGCAGGTGTTCACCAGGTATGGGAAGTGTTACATGTTCAACGCAGCGGAGGAGGGGAAGACGCTGCGGACCACCATGAAGGGAGGGACGGGGAACGGCCTGGAGATTATGCTGGACATCCAGCAGGACGAGTACCTACCTGTGTGGGGCGACACAGGTAGGCCCAACTACACCATACCTGACCCTCTCCATCCAAGTCACAATGTATCCATGTAGAGGGTGTTCAATCTGACTGTGTGGAGTTGATGACTGGTGTCCCCCAAGGTTATATATAGGTTATATGAGCCTCATTGAAAGCCTTGCTCACGTCTCAACCTGCGTGGAAGTGAAGACAGGGGAGTTGTTGAAGCACAGCATCAAGCCAAGTCATGGGCCCTCTAGCAGATAGACTATATTTATTATCCATATATAGAACATGTATCATGCTGTTTATTTCCCCCGATCAATTCTCCACATGTTCTTCTAAGATTAGCAGTGGGACACATAGGCTTCTCCTCAGCTGTCCCTTCCCATCACTGGTGTGTTTAAGTCTGTTGTTATAAGGCAGAGGCTAAGTCGCTATACAGAGGGGCACCTAGCAGCACAGTGAGAGTGTAGACCTCTTTGTAGAGTCTCCTACTGGGATGGAGGGCCCTGGATGGTGCCCTTGTTTATCCCTCTGTGCCTGTACGGATTAATTAGCACACAACCAGCTGGCTCAGTCCTGTCAGCAGATAACAGGGGGCTCATAACTTCCTCCTCACAGCTTCCTCCTCACTACTTCCACCTCAGAGAAGCAGGGCCTCAGTGCCTTTAGAGACTTAAATCAAGACCATTGGCTCCTAAGCAGAGGCACCGGACACACCGGGCACACCTGACAAACCGGACATACCGGACATATTAGACACACTGGACACACGGAACAGGGCTCCTACCTCAGCCTTTCTATTATTTTTCTCCCTCCCTATTTCTCTCCACCCCTCCTCTCACCCTCTTCTCTCTCTCCACCCTCCTCTCACCCTCTCCTCTCTGTCTGCCTGGCAAATGCCTGCAGTCAATCAGAGCTGCATCGTCTCCATGGTCAGGTTTGTGGCTAACTGTGTCCTGGGAGCTTTAGAGGCTAGAGAGGCAGCTTGTTTTGCTGCCATACTGTCATGTCTGGACTCACAGGAGTTATTTTTTAGTTCATAGGAAGTGGACAGTATCAGGATAGAACCATGGAGGAAGAGGGGGTGTTGACATTTGGCATGGGATGTTTATTGATCTGAAGAAGGGAACTCTTGTATTTTTGGTTCCTGGGTATTTTACTGTCAGCTAGGGGTAGTCAAAATCCACAGTTTCCTGGGCCCAGTTTTTAAAAAGTTATCGATCTAGATTTTTCTAGATCTAGATTTTCTTTTAAATGCATAGAAATGGAATGAATAAAATTGGCCCCATTCAAGTCAATGATTTGTCTGTTCAATTAATTATATTTCTATGCATTTAATCCTATCCGATAGATCAAATTCCAGATAATTAAAAAAAAACTGGGCCGTGTTCTTCATCTAGATTGGAGGAGCATCAACAGGAGCACAGTGCAGATGTAGGATCTTAATTTGAGCCAGTTTTCTACAGCAGGAAAATGATCTTGCAGCAACAGAAAAAGCAAACTATTATGTGGATTATAATTAATTGACTTCTTTGTGGGGGTTGATACATTTTTTTGTAAGGGCAAATCAAGTCTGACATTTTAAAGTGGAAATTACAAACTTTAGAAGCCTTTTTAAACATTGAATATACTAAACGTTTACATTTCCTACTGTGCAACAAAAGAGTGATCAAATGAAGATCCTACATCTGTAGTGTAAAGTCATTCTTGTCTTTTTCATTTATATTAATTAGACTAGATAGATTTTTTTAAATTATGACAGCAATCACTTTATTAGTCATTAACGTACACAACCCAACCCGTTTGCTATTACACTTAACTACAGATGTGCTATCTTAATTTGATCACCAGCGTAGGTGTGTGCGGTGTTTTAGAAATAGATATGCAGTTGCCTAGATACACTGCAACTCACATTGGCATTGGATTGCTCGGTGGAAGAAATAATGAGAGCTTCAGATTGTCTCATTTCCTCTCATGCATTAGCTGTCTTCGAGGGGCTGATCTCTCAAGTGCATCTTAAATATTTTCAGGGTTGTCAAGAAGAATTCAATGACGACTTGTCAAGTGATTAGGACCTCATCAAAGTCATTTTCTCCAACCATTTACTTTTACAAACATTTGAATAACTTTCATGTGAATTTAAAGAGAGATTTGCTGCAGGCGCAGTGCTAACCTCCAGCTCCACTTCTCCACTGTGTGTCTGATGAAACTCATTGGCTTCACCCCAAATGGCACCCTATTCCCTGTACAGTACACTACTTTGGGCCCTGCTCAAAAGTAGTGCACGATAAAGGGAATCGGGTGCCGTTTGGGACTCAGCCATTGCACTTGACCTCTGGCTTCTCCAATACCACACACTTTGTTATTGTTCACTGTCCTCAGACAGGAACACGTAACATATGGAAAGTATGCACATAGCTGCTATTGATTTCGACCTAAGGTTTTGCCCAGGGTGCATAATACAGTATCAACACTTACTACAACCACCTTTCACAGTATTAACAGGCTTCCTCTGTTGTTTCCAATCAATGTATTCCTTTTTTCGCTGTACTTTCTTAAGTCCCTATCGAACACAATGCGATCTTGGCCGTGTTTGTGTGGGATGTTGTATGGATTGTCCCTGTCTGCAAGAGAGGTCAACTGAAGTTCAGATTAGAAAGTGGAAGAGCCAGGCGAGTTTTCTCACTCTTCTCTTGATCTGAAGACTTGTTATCTCATTCTGCCGTTGGGTTAACTACTGAATTTTTGCAGGAGTGAGGAGTTAAACACTTAGCTTAGATAGTAGCTACTAACAATTGGATACCAGGAAATTGGGGAGAAAAAGGGGTAAAATTCAACAAAAAACAATATATATATATATATATATATATATATAAACGCAACATTTATTTTTACCTTTACCTTTAAGAACAAATTCTTATTTGAACACAGTTAAGAACAAATTGTTATTTACAATGATGACAACCTCCTGCGGGGACGGGGGCTGGGATTAAAAATATAAAATAAAAATATAGAACAAAACACACATCACAAAACTATTGATTTTTATACATTTCATTTAACTAGGCAAGTCAGTTAAGAACAAATTCTTATTTACAATAACGGCCTACACCGGCCAAACCCGGACAACGCTGGGCCAATTGTGCACCGCCCTAATGGGACTCCCAATCACAGCCGGTTGTGGTACAGCCTGGATTCAAACCAGGGTGTCTGTAGTGATGCCTCAAGCACTGCAATTAAGTGCCTTAGACCACTGCACCACTCGGGAGCCACTACATAAAGAGAGACCTTTGGTAGCAACACAACATGAAAACAGCATGGTAGCAACACAACATGAAAACAACATGGTAGCAACACAACATGAAAACAACATGGTAGCAACACAACATGGCAGCAGCACAATATGGAGCAGCACAAAACACGGTACAAACATTATTGGGCACAGACAACAGCACAAAGGGCAAGAAGGTAGAGACAACAATACATCACACAAAGCAGCCACAACTGTCAGTAAGAGTGTGCATGATTGAGTCTTAGAATGAAGAGATGGAGATAAAACGGTCCAGTTTGAGTGTTTGTTGCAGCTTGTTCCAGTCGCTAGCTGCAGCGAACTGAAAAGACAAGCGACCTATGGATGTGTGTGCTTTGGGGACCTTTAACAGAATGTTCCTGGCTGAAAGGGTGTTGTATGTGGAGGATTTATTTACATCCCTGTTAGTGGGCATTTCTCCTTTGCCAAGATAATCTATCCTCCTGACAGGTGTGGCATATCAAGAAGCTGATTAAACAGCACGATCATTGCACAGGTGCACCTTGTACAGGGGACAATAAAAGGCCACTCTAAAATGTGCAGTTTTGTCACTCAACACAATACCACTGATGTCCAACCAGCCTCACAACTGCAGACCCTGTGTAACCATGCCAGCCCAGGACCTCTACATCCGGCTTCTTCACCAGCGGGATCACCTGAGACCAGCCACCCAGACTGCTGATGAAACTGTGGGTTTGCACAACCGAAGACATTCTGCAAAAACTGTCAGAAACCGTCTCAGGGAAGCTTATCTGCCTGCTTGTCATCCTAACCAGGGTCTTGACCTGACTGCAGTTTGGCATTGTAACTGACTTCAGTGGTAAATGCTCACCTTCGATGGCCACTAGCACACTGGAGAAGTGTTCTCTTCACGGATGAATCCCGGTTTCAACTATACCGGGCAGATGGCAGACGTCTGCCATCTGCCCGGTACATGGCGTTGTGTGGGTAAGCAGGTTACTGATGTCAACGTTGTGAACAGAGTGCATCATGGTGGCAGTGGGGTTATGTTATGGGCAGGCATAAGCTACAGACAATGAACACAATTGCATTTTATCGATGGATTGAATGCACAGAGATACTGTGAGGAGATCCTGAGGCCCATTGTGCCATTCATCCGCCGCCATCATCACATGTTTCAGCATGATAATGCACAGCCCCATGTTGCAAGGATCTGTACACAATTCCTGGAAGCTGAAAATGCGCCATTTATTCCATAGCCTGTTGTCACGAGTCCCACCGAAGGTGGCTCCTCTTCCTGTTCGAGCGGCGCTCGGCGGTCGTCGTCACCGGTCTACTAGCTGCCACCGATCCCTTTTCCCTTTTCTGTTGGTTTTGTCTTATTGGTTACACCTGTTTCTTGTTTAGGTTTTAGTACCTGAATATTGTTCGGTTGTCAACTTCTGTGAGCTGGATGAAATTCCTTTGTTCTCTCTATGAAAACTCACTCTCTCTCTATACTGTCTGGCCATGAGGCAGGATTCTCCTCCAGGAATTTACGACCTGAGGTCGCAGCAGCCTGGATGTAGGAAAGACAGAGAGAGGGGGATGGTGCAGGGGGAGGGGGAATAGTGCTCGCTGTACCCAAAGAGGGCAATGTCATGACAGTGGGCAGAACTGAAAAAGTGTGTGTGAGCAAGGAGGCCTACAAACCTGACTCAGTTACACCATCTCTGTCAGGAGGAATGGGCCAAAATTCACCCAACTTATTGTGGGATGCTTGTGGAAGGCTACCTGAGACGTTTGTCCCAAGTCAAACAATTTAAAGGCAATGCTACCAAATACTAATTGAGTGTATGTAAACTTCTGACACACTGGGAATGTGATGAAAGAAATAAAAGCTGATATAAATCATTCTCTCTACTATTATTCTGACATTTCTTAAAATAAAGTGGTGATCCTAACTGACCTAAGACGGAATTTTTACTTGGGTTAAATGTCAGGAATTGTGAAAAACTGAGTTTAAATGTATTTGGCTAAGGTGTATGTAAATGTCCGACCTCAACTGTACCAGGAGTCATGTCGAGCTATCTAAGCATCAAAGCATTAAGATGGGTTGTTTATAATTACTAAACAAAGGGAAACACTAGCCTTTATAATTCATAATGTGCTATGAATGTAGCCAGGTAGATCTTAGGTGAAGGTTTTTCTTATATAACAGTATTAAGTTGAAATTGTTCTGAGGGATACTATAGAGTATCCCCAGGCAGCTCATTGTCTCACCTTTAAAACAATGAAAGTGAATGTTCACTTCCTCCCTGTCACCTACTTCAATTGGCTCAGCTATTTCCAGCATCCCACCACTACCAAATCTGTTCCAAAGTATTCCCACGCATAGAGAGTGTACAGAATATTGCTCTTTCCATGATATAAACTGACCACGTGAATCCAGGTGAAAGCTATGATCCCTTATTGAAGTCACTGGTTAAATCCACTTCAATCAGTGTAGATGAAGGGGAGGAGACCGGTTAAAGAAGGATTTTTAAGACTTGAGATAATTGAGATATGTATTGTGTATGAGGACCTTTCAGAGGGTGAATGGGCCAGACAACATATTTAGGTGCCTTAGAACGGGTTATGGTAGTAGGTGCCAGGCGGACCGGTTTGAGGTGCCAGGCGGACCGGTTTGAGGTGCCAGGCGGACCGGTTTGAGGTGCCAGGGCCAGGCGGACCGGTTTGAGGTGCCAGGCGCACCGGTTTGAGGTGCCAGGCGGACCGGTTTGAGGTGCCAGGCGGACCGGTTTGAGGTGCCAGGCGGACCGGTTTGAGGTGCCAGGCGGACCGGTTTGAGTGTGTCAAGAAATACAGCTCTGCTGGGTTTTTCATGCTGAACAGTTTCCCGTGTGTATCAAGAATGGTCCACCACCCAAAGGACATCCAGCCAACTTGACACAACTGTGGGAAGCCTTGGAGTCAACGTGGGCCAGCATCCCTGTGGAAAGCTTTCGACACCTTGTAGAGTCTATGCCCTGACAGACTGAGGCTGTTCTGAGGGCAAAAGTGGGTGCAACTCAATATTAGGAAGGTGTTCCTAATGCTCTGTACACTCAGTGTATGTGATCGTATACAGCCTCATAGTGATTGAGTTAACATTGATACACACACTCTCATGACTCCATCCTGACTCCCATCTGAAGCGTTGGATACTGTCGGAGAGCATAGATTAGCTACGTCCTTCATTTGTAACCATGAAAGAGAAGTCCTTGACTTTGATTTCTCTCTCATCTTTTCACAGACAAGCCAGGACAAATTTCTCCACCTCTTTCTCTCTCTATAACGCTCCATCCCTTTCTCGCTCCATGTTCTTTCTCCCCATTCCCTCGTGCTGCTATATCTTTCTCCTTCTGTCCTCCCTCTGTTTTCCCTTTCTCTCTCTGTCTCTTCGATTTGATTCTGATTCTCCATTGAGTTGTTTAGACTCTGATTCCTCATTGAGTTGTTCAGATTCTGATTCCCTATTGAGTTGTTTAGATTCTGATTCCCTATTGAGTTGTTTAGATTCTGAATCTCCATTGAGTTGTTTAGATTCTGATTCCCCATTGAGTTGTTTAGATTCTGATTCTCCATTGAGTTGTTTAGATTCTGAATCTCCTTTGGGTTGTTTAGATTCTGATTCCCCATTGAGTTGTTTAAATTCTGATTCTCCATTGAGTTGTTTAGATTCTGATTCTCCATTGAGTTGTTTAGATTCTGATTCTCCATTGAGTTATTTAGATTTTCCCTTCAGAATGCCGCCAAACTTAATTGGATTCACAGCTAATGAACTTGAATCATTACCTTTGGTGTTCAGAGGATCCTCGGCAGTAATACCCCTCTCCCCGCTCTCTTTCTCTCTCTCTCCGTATCCTCTCTCCCTCTAACAACCTGCCATCATCATCTCAGATATCCACCATGTTAGAAAAAAGAGGAGAGTGGAACTTCAAACAGAACCTAACACATGTTGTAGTTCTAAGGACCCTTCTCTCTCTGCTCTGTCTTATTAATTCAGCACTCTCAGGCTTCTCAACAGACTCATGGTGCTGTGAGGCCTCCCGAACACAACATGAGGTTGTTTTTTTAACAACAGGTCAGACAGCGGGTATGATCCACACTGGAGTGGAAAATACTCCTCCGATGCCTTTTTAGTGTTATTTGGTGATAATACACATTGACTTGTGCGTGTGTGTGGAAACTTGACCATGAAACACCCCTGTTTACATGAATGTCCAAATGAACAATGTTACTCATCAAATGCAACATGGAACAGCAGGCGTATTTCTAGAAGGAGGGCAGTGTAGTGTTAAACTTGCTGCCTGATCAAACACAGGTGGCTGGATCAGATAGGCTACAACATGGCAGATTGGCTGGGTAGTGTGGTGGGGGTCCACAGCTGTGGTGTATGGCAATTGGCAAATCCTCTGGCTGTGTGGGAGGTGTGTGAAGGATGGCGGGAGGGAGGGAGGTGTGTGAGGGGTGGAGGGAGGGAGGTGTGTGAGGGGTGGAGGGAGGGAGGTGTGTGAGAGGTGGAGGGAGGGAGGTGTGTGAGGTGTGGAGGGAGGGAGGTGTGTGAGGGGTGGCGGGAGGGAGGGAATGTAATGTCTGTGATGGAATAGCAGAAACAAGGTTGACCCCGGGCTATGTGGGAGACGTGAACCCTGGCAGCAGGGGCCCACACAAGATTAGATGTGACTGTTCTTATTTGATTTCATACACACATTCGTGGACACATACACACTATCTCGGTCTTTCTCTCTCTCTCTTTCTCACATACTCTCAGCCCGTTTTCTTCCTCTGCAACGACTGATTCTCTTATTCCCCTCTGCTCCGTGATTTCTCATTTCAGCCGGAGATGGAATCACAGCTGACACGCCCTGAAAGGAAGGCAAATTAAATACCATAGTCATTTATTTCGGAAGTCCCACTCAAATACATTACCTGTGGAAACGATGGTGATAAAAATGATGATGGCGGTACTGATGATGATTATTTCAATCACACTTTCTATCTGTCCATCTCATTCAGATCAAATCTGGTGATGGTGATTTGTTGTGTTCGTGATGGACTGTACAGTAAACTCACATAGCAGTGTGTGTTGATGCTCATATAATCCATGCCCTCCGTTCTCTCCCATCTAAATTAGTATTTCAAAAAGAATATACATTTTCCTCATAATGTACATGACACCACCATGATTACCCATCCATCCAACACGCCCCCATCTACATCGACGGGGCCGCAGTGGAGAGGGTCAAAAGCTTCAAGTTCCTCAGCGTGCACATCACTGAGGACCTGAAATGATCCCTCCACAGCGACAGTGTGGTGAAGAAGGCGCAACAGCACCTCTTCAACCTCAGGAGGCTAAAGAAATTCAACTTGGCCCTTAAGACCCTTACAGACTTCTACAGATGCACCATCGAGAGTATTCTGTTGGACTGTATCACCTCCTGGTACGGCAGCTGCACCGCCCACAACCACAGTGCACTCCAGAGGGTGGTGCGGTCACACTGTCTGACCTCCATGACATCTACAACACCCGGTGTCACAGGAAGGCCAAGAAGATCATCAAGGACCTCAGCACCCCAAACCATGGCCTGTTCACTCCGCTACCATCTAGAAGGCGGAGGCAGTACAGGTGCATCAAAGCTGGCACAAGAGACTGAAAAACAGCTTCTATCGCCAGGCCCTCAGACTGTTACCTCCACCCAGTACCCTGCCCTGAACCTTAGACACAGTCACTAGTCCCAGAGTACCACCCGGCACTCTGCCCTGAACCTCAGAGAATGCTCCCCAATGTACATAGTCATTGAACATTGGTCACTTTAATAATGTTAACATACTGTTTTACCCAATTCATATGTATATACTGTATTCTAGTCAAGGCTCATCCTATATAACACCTATTCTATTTTATTCTATTCATATACTGTCCATACTGTCTATTAGAGGTCGACCGATTAATCGGAATGGACGATTAATTAGGGCCGATTTCAAGTTTTCATAACAATTGGAAATCTGTATTTTTGGATGCTGATAATGCCGATTTCTTTAAAATAAAAAAATTACAACAAAAAATTACAGTTAAGAACACATTCTTATTTTCAATGACGGCCTAGGAACGGTGGGTTAACTGCCTTGTTCAGGGGCAGAACAACAGATTTTTACCTTGTCAGCTCAGGGATTCAACTAGTCCAATGCTCTAACCACCTGCCTCACGAGGAGCCTGCCTGTTACGCGAATGCAATAAGAAGCCAAGTTAAAACCTCTTATGGAGCATGTGAATTTTTTCAGCTTTTTGTTAAAAATCGCGCAAAATTTCAACGTCCTGCTACTCATGCCAGGAATATAGTATATGCATGTGATTAGTATGTGTGGATAGAAAACATTCTGAAGTTTCTAAAACTGGTTAAATCATGTCTGTGACTATAACAGAACGTGTGTAGCAGGCAAAACCCCAAGGAAAACTGTTCACAAAAAAAAAAAAAAAAATATCCCTCCGCCAGTCTCTGTATTGTCTATGGCAAGGGAAAATAGATAGGGCCCAGTTTACAGTTCCTACAGCTTCCACACGATGTCGCCAGTGTTGGGAATTGGGTTGAAGTTAATCCTTGGAGAAATAGGCACTTCCTGTCATCGAGTACACCGGGGGAAGTTATGAAAGAGAGAATATGGACCATGATTGCAAGACTTGCTGCTATTGAATACAGATCGCCCCGTGATCAATTTGATCGATTATTAACGTTTACTAATACCTAAAGTTGGATTACAAAAGTAGTTTGAAGTGTTTTGTCAAAGTTTATAGGCAACTTTTTTAATTTAAAAAAATGACGTTGCGTTTTGGAAAGCTGTTTTTTCCTGGATCAGACGGGCTTCATAAATGGACATTTTGGGTATACATGGACGGATTTAAGTGAAAAAAAGACCCAATTGTGATGTTTATGGGACATATTGGAGTGCCAACAAAGAAGCTCGTCAAAGGTAATGAATGTTTTATATTTTATAATCTGAAATTTCCCCTGATGTTGATCCCTGTACAGGGACCGCAGCCATAACAAGTTGCTAGCTAGCATTAAACGTATCTTATAAAAGACAATCAATCATAATCACTAGTTTTGTGTGTGATATTACTAGTTTATCTAGTGTGTCCTGCGTTGCATATAATCGATGGGGTGCGCATTCGTGAAAAAGGACTGTCGTTGCTCCAACGTGTACCTAACCATAAACATCAATACCTTTCTTAAAATAATGCACAGAAGTATATATTTTTAAACCTGCATATTTTGTTAAAATATATCCAGGTTAGCAGGCAATATTAACCAGGTGAAATTGTGTCACTTCTCTTGCGTTCATTGCACGCAGAGTCAGGGTATATGCAACAGTTTCGGCCGCCTGGCTCATTGCAAACCAATTTGCCAGAATTTTACGTAATTATGACATTACATTGAAGGTTGTGCAATGTAACAGCAATATTTAGATAAAATACGGAACGGTTCCGTATTTCACTGAAAGAATAAATGTTTTGTTTTCGAAATGAGAGTTTCCGGATTCGACCATATTAATGACCTAGGGCTCGTATTTCTGTGTGTTATTATGTTATAATTAAGTCTATGATTTGATAGAGCAGTCTGACTGAGCGATGGTAGTCACCAGCAGGCTCGTAAGCGTTCATTCAAACAGCACTTTAGTGTGTTTGGCAGCAGCTCTTCGCAATGCTTCAAGCATTGCGCTGTTTATGACTTCAAGCCTATCAACTCCCGAAATTAGGCTGGTGTAACCAATGTGAAATGGATAGCTAGTTAGCAGGGTGCGCGCTAATAGCGTTTCAAACGTCACTCGCTCTGAGACTTGGAGTAGCTGTTCCCCTTGCTCTGCATGGGTAACGCTGCTTTGAGGGTGGCTGTTGTCGATGTGTTCCTGGTTCGAGTCCAGGTAAGAGCGAGGAGAGGGATGGAAGCTATACTGCTACACTGGCAATACTAAAGTGCCTATAAGAACATCCAACAGTCAAAGGTTAATGAAATACAAATGGTATAGAGAGAAATAGTCCTATAATTCCTATAATAACTACAACCTAAAACTTCTTACCTGTGAATATTGAAGACTCATGTTAAAAGAAACCACCAGCTTTCTGAGTTCTGAGCAAGGAACTTAAACATTAGCTTTCTAACATGGCACATATTGCACTTTTACTTTCTTCTCCAACACTTACTTTTTGCATTATTTAAACCAAATTGAACATGTTTCATTATTTCTTTGAGACTAAATAGATTTTATTGATGTATTATATTAAGTTAAAATAAGTGTTCATTCAGTATTGTTGTAATTGTCATTATTACTAATACAATATTTTTTTTTTTTTTTTTTTGAATCATCAGATTAATCGGTATCGGCTTTTTTTTTTGGTCCGCCAATAACCGGTATCGGAATCGACATTGAAAAATCATAATCGGTCGACCTCTACTGTCTATACACACCAATTATAAATATATATATGACCCCTGCTTATATATTTATATAGGCAGTATGGATATTAATTTGATTTAATTGTATTCACTTTTTGGATTATGTGTGTATTGTTATTGTATTGCTAGATATTACTGTACTGTTGGAGCTAGAAACAGAAGTATTTTTCTGCACCTGCAAATCTGTCTACGCAACCAATAAACGTTGATGTGGTTACTACATTATTTCACAGGTAGAGTAGAATAAGAAAATGTGAACCGTCATATGTCTCCACCCAGAACAGACACAAGACATGCTGCTTTGGTGATTCAGTACTGGGACTTGCTTCCTGTCCTACAAGGCAGCCACACACACACAGCACCTGTTTGATTTCCTGTTCCACACATTACCCCGTCCCCATCCCAGACGTCACGGTGCGTTTCCTTTCTGAGTGCAGGTAGCTGTGTGATGGATGGCTGCTGGGTGATGCCGTGGTGGGCTTTGTGTTCTCTGTCACTTTAAAGAAGCTGGCAAACCCTGGGTGCCGTGCTCCCTCTGCTCAGTCTTTCACTGC
Organism: Oncorhynchus mykiss; assembly: GCF_057628025.1. Classification (NCBI taxonomy): domain Eukaryota; kingdom Metazoa; phylum Chordata; class Actinopteri; order Salmoniformes; family Salmonidae; genus Oncorhynchus; species Oncorhynchus mykiss. The sequence goes on from NC_143033.1 coordinate 86,754,740, forward strand.
TTTCATTGTTCCAGTCCAGCAGCCTGATTGAAGCTGCTGCCTGTCAAACATGGAGGAGGATGGGCGGCTTGATTGAATGCACAGCAACATAGCTGCCGGATGAGAAGACTGCGGAGAGAAAGTTATTGATTTGAATATAGCCTATTTTCCTCCAAACTCTCGGCGTGTTTGTGTGAATGTGTGTGTGTGTGTGCCCGTGCATGTGTGAGTGTGTTAGCACGTCTGCCTGTGGGGAATTTGTGTGCGTGTCTGGATGATGTGTGTCTGGAAGAGGGTCTCTATGCTTTGGCGAATGTCTTCCTGCCTGTGTCCTTGTAAGTGTCACTGTGTGTGTGCGTGCATTGTGGCAGCCCAGGGGAGTCAGAGGTGAAACTCACAAAGTAAGACAGCGGGAGACCAATTTGTGGTGCTTTAAACAAGGTAGTTCTTTCATAAAAGTGGGGGAAAATGGGGAGGGGAGAAATACAACTGAAAAGCCTCTCAGGTAACTGGTGGGCCACTATGTCCGTCATGGCGGCTCCTCGGACCGCCTGTGTCAATGAACAAAACAAAATAGAGAGAGAGCGATGAGTCCGGGGTTTCAATCCTTTCTACTTGTGCCGGGTGGTGTGCTACCCGGGATTAGGTAATCATCCTTCGGGACAGAGAACAGAAAGAGAGCGAGAAAGATGAGTCAAACATTGCCTAGTATCTTTGTCACTGAATCAAGGTGCTTATCATACTCACTCCGGTTCTTCTGAGGACTAGGCTGTCTGCCCGAGTGACTGCACCTCTACTTATACTCATTTGGGATAACGAGGGACAGGTGGGACCAATTCCAGGTGCCAATTGGTTGCCTGGACTGGGTAATATTGGTGTTGAATCATCAGCCTCATTTGGTGCCTGTAGAGCTGTCCATGGTGCTGACTTGATCTCGCTAGCCCTCTGGAGCTGACCAAGGTCCTGATCCTGCCTTTGAAGCTCCCTGATGGCCCCCGGGTTGCCACAGTATGTGTGTGCGCTTGTGCATGTGTGTGACTGGCTGGGTAACAGCTCTTTCATGTGTTTAGTTAAGAGACAGCCAGTGCTCCTCTATTTGATGTTGAGCCGAGGCAAATGGGCTGTCTTTCCACTGAGCGCATGTTATCCATATAGAGGAAGAAGGCAGGCAGGGAAGCATATGGCTCTCATTCACAGGCTCACCATTCATCTACTAAAGGTGATTCATAAAGGAATGTCACTGTCTTTGACTTTGTTCAAGTAAGTGTGTGTATATTGGGTACTTTTAAGTCTTTTGTGTGTGTGTGTGTGTGTGTGTGTGTGTGTGTGTGTGTGTGTGTGTGTGTGTGTGTGTGTGTGTGTGTGTGTGTGTGTGTGTGTGTGTGTGTGTGTGAGAGATAGTAACTATTAATCTCCCTGTGTGTGTCTATGTTTTCCCCCACAGAGGAGACAGCGTTTGAGGCGGGAGTGCGGGTGCAGATCCACAGCCAGGCAGAGCCCCCGTTCGTCCACGAGCTGGGCTTTGGCGTTGCCCCGGGCTTTCAGACCTTTGTTGCCACTCAGGAGCAGAGGGTAGGTGCCCTTTGACCTAAGTTATTACTGTACACACTGAATAGGTCTGCTTCAATCTTCCTGATACTTTTCACTTTTAGATTTCAATTTCAACCTCCTCCTGACTGGAGCTTATCTCTCCGAGATTAAAAACGTGCACTTCTGATAAAGAACGTTCTATTCAAGTGTGTGGGGGTGTGTGTGAGTGTGTGTGTGTGTGTGTGTGTGTGTGTGTGTGTGTGTGTGTGTGTGTGTACATATACAGTTGAGGCAGGAAGATTACAATACATGGATGCCAGTTGTGATACAAACCTTATCAAAACATAAAGGCCTATGGGCTAGGCTACACAAGGTGTGTGACTAGGATTTTTTTAATGTAGCTAAAAATGGCATTTTCTCTTGCCTTACACTGGGCATCATTCACAAGTGATAGTATATAATTCACAAGTGATAGGCTAATATTTTCACCCATCAGACTATTCTTGATTTAATCTTGTCTTTACATATACTAAATAATACACTACCGGTCAAAAGTTTTACAACACCTACTCATTCAAGGGTTTTTCTTTATTTTTACTATTTTCTACATTGTAGAATAATAGTGAAGACATCAAAACTATGAAATAACACATATGTAATTACATAGTAACCAAAAAAGTGTTAAACATATCAAAATATATTTAATATTTGAGATTCTTCAATTAGCCACCCTTTGCCTTGATGACAGCTTTGCACACTCTTGGCATTCTCTCAACCAGCTTCACCTGGAATGCTTTTCCAACAGTCTTGAAGGAGTTCCCACATATGATGTTGGCTGCTTTTCCTTCAATCTGCGGTTCGACTCATCCCAAACCATCTTAATAGGGTTGAGGTCGGGGGATTGTGGACCCCAGGTCATCTGATGCAGCACTCCATCACTCTCCTTCTTGGTAAAATAGCCCTTACACAGCCGGTGTGTTGGGTCATTGTCCTGTTGAAAAACAAATGATAGTCCCACTAAGCCCAAACCAGATGGGATCGCGTATCGCTGCAGAATGCTGTGGTAGCCATGCTGGTTAAGTGTGCCTTGAATTCTAAATAAATCACAGACAGTGCCACCAGCAAAGCACCCCCACACCATAACACCTCCTCCTCCATGTTTTACGGTGGGAAATACACATGCAGAGATCATCCTTTCACCCACAAAGACACGGCGGTTGGAACCAAACCTTTCCAATTTTGACTCATCAGGCCAAAGGACAAATTTCCACCAGTCTAATGACCATTGCTCATGTTTCTTGGCCCAAGCAAGTCTCTTCTAATTATCGGTGTCCTTTAGTCGTGGTTTCTTTGCTGCAATTCATGGATGAAGGCCTGATTCACACAGTCTCCTCTGAACAGTTGATGTTGAGATGTGTCTGTTACTTGAACTCTGTGAAGCATTTATTTGTATTTTCTGTATTTTCTGAGGCTGTCCATTATTACTCTAATGAACTTATCCTCTTTAGCAGAGGTAACTCTGGGTCTTCCATTCCTGTGGCGGTCCCCATGAGAGCCAGTTTCATCATAGCGCTTGATGGTTTTTGCGACTGCACTTGAAGAAACTTTAAAAGTTCTTGAAATGTTCCGCATTGACTGACCTTCATGTCTTAAAGTAATGATGGACTGTCGTTTCTCTTTGCTTATTTGAGCTGTTCGCGCCATAATAAGGCCTTGGTCTTTTACCAAATAGGGCTATCTTCTGTATACCCCCCTACCTTGTCACAACACAACTGATTGGCTCAAATGCATTAAGAAGGAAAGACATTCCACAAATTAACTTTTAAGAAGGCATTCCAGGTGACTACCTCATAAATCTGGTTGAGAGAATGCCAAGAGTGTGCAAATCTGTCAGCAAGGCAAAGGGTGGCTATTTGAAGAATCTCAAATACCAAATATATTTTGATTTTGCTTTACACTTTTTTGGTTACAACATGATTCCAAATGTGTTATTTCATAGTCTTGATGTCTTCAATATTATTCTACAATATAGAAAATAGTCAAAATAAAGAAAAACCCTTGAATGAGTAGGTGTTGTAAAACTTTTGACTGGTAGTGTGTATGTGTGACATTTGTTTTGATTTAGAATGGACCAATATCATGCACTTCTCTCTCTCGAAACCGCTTTTCCTGTGGTTCATTTTCATGACAGCCTGGTAGGCTATACTCCTGTTGTAAAGATAATCAATGTGCTTAATATTAGGAAAGTTGAGAAGTAAATATAGTAGGCCTATCCTATAGAAAGCTGATGAGATCCTCCTCTTTTTAATCGAGGCCATCACCCTATTTTCTCGTGCAATTGCATAGCCTATAGAAAGGTTGAGCAACATGATCTCATGGGCTCTCATGAAGTGTTTGATTAGATTTTCGATCACATTTGCATTGATGTCAGAGTGATTAGAGGGACAATAGAGTGCTGAGTACCAGGCAGTTAGTAAGTTTTGTAGGCTACTAATGACCATCAGCAGCATCAGAGCTTGGAGAAGCCTAATTACCGTGGAATTTGACTGCCTTCATGACTCGTGACCACCGGTGTGGCGCTAATGCGGTCACCACAACATCCCTAGGTCTGACCTCTTATCTCTGTCCACTCCCTGACTGGGAGTATCTTTCTTTATCACTCTGTCTTTCTCTCTGTCTCTCTCTCTCCCGTCTTCTCTCTCCCACTCTCCTTCTCTGACCCTGGAGATGTTTTTATCTAAGTTGCCAGGGAGTTGGCTGGATTGCCCTTGTCTTAGCTGACAGATTCCTGTCACGATTCATCTATTTGTCCTCATACTTCAAACGGCTTATGTCTCCAGCATTTACATGAGATGCCTGTTCTGCAATTAAAATCCAATCAAATCAAAATCACATTTTATTTGTCACATGCGCCGAATACAACCGGTGTAGACCTTACAGTGAAATGCTTACCTACAATCCTAACCAACATAGCAGTTTTAAGAAAATACCTACAAAAAAAGTAAGAGATAAGAATAACAAATAATTAAAGAGCAGCAGTAAATAACCTGGGTACCGGTACAGAGTCAATATGCGGGGGCACCGGTGTCGAGGTAATTGAGGTAATATGTACATGTTGGTAGTGTTATTAAAGTGACTATGCACAGATAATAACAGAGAGTAGCAGCAGCGTAGAAGAGGGGGGGGTGCAATACAAATAGTCTGGGTAGCCATGTGATTAGCTGTCTTATGGCTTGGGGATAGAAGCTGTTTAGAAACCTCTTGGACCTAGACTTGGCGTTCCGGTACCGCTTGCGCGTGCGGTAGCAGAGAGAACAGTCTATGACTAGGGTGGCTGGAGTCTTTGACAATTTTTAGGGCCTTCCTCTGACGCCGCCTGGTATAGAGGTCCTGGATGGCAGGAAGCTTGGCCCCGGTGATGTACTGAGCCGTACGCACTACCCTCTGTAGTGCCTTGCGGTCGGAGGCCGAGCAGTTGCCATACCAGGCAGTGATGCAACCAGTCAGGATGCTCTCGATGGTGCACCTGTAAAACCTTATGAGGATCTGAGGACCCATGCCAAATATTTTCAATCTCCTGAGGGGGAATAGGTTTTGTCGTGCCCTCTTCATGACTGTCTTGGTGTTCTTGGACCAAGTTAGTTTGTTAGTGATGTGATCGCCAAGGAACTTGAAGCTCTCAACCTGCTCCACTACAGCCCAGTTGATTAGAATGGGGGCTTGCTCGGTCCTCCTTTTCCTGTAGTCCACAACCATGGACTGATAAAGCAGAAAACCTAGACAGTACCTTTAGAAAGTATTCCCACCCCTTGACTTTTTCCACATTTTGTTGTGTTACAGCCTGAATTTAAAATGGATTCATATTGAGATTTTGTGTCACTGGCCTACACACAATACCTAAATGTTTTTTGAAATTTGTACAAATTAATTGAAAATTAAAAGCTGAAATGTCGAGTCAATAAGTACTTAACCCCTTTGTTATGGTATGCCTAAATAATCTGATGAGTTTTACAGTTTTGACTTAAATCTGCTTGAAAATCTATGGAAAGACCTGAAAATAGTTGTCTCTATGATCAACAACCAAAATGACAGAGCTTGGAGAATTTTTAAAAGAATAGTGGAGAAATGTTCCACAATTGAGGTGTGGAAAGCTCTTATAGATTTACCCAGAAAGACTCACAGCTGTAATCGCTGCCAAAGGTGCTTCTACAAAGTATTGACTGAGGGGTGTGAATACTTATGTAAATTTATATTTATGCATCCAATTTTCAATACGTTTACAAAGATGTCAAAAAACGATTTCATTTTGTCACTATGGTGTATTGTGTGTAGATGAGTGGGAGAAAAAAATCTATTGAATCCATTTTGAATTCAGGCTGTAACACAACAAAATCAGAAATAAGTCAAGGGGTATGAATACTTTCTGAAGGCACTGTACATATAAAGAAGAAACTGTACAATAAATGTATAATAAATTGTATAACTCCCATCATTTAAAAAAGGGCATGAAGAAGGAAGATCCAAAACATGTTCAGTCATTTCCAGAAACAACTCACATCCTGAAAAAGATTAGAGGAGGAAAAAGAAAGAAGAAGTCTGCCAGCGATAAGCATACAGAGAAGATCTACTGTACAGCGGCAGACAGACAGGCAGGCAGGCAGACAGGCAGGCAGACAGACAGACAGACAGACAGGCAGGCAGGCAGGCAGGCAGGCAGGCAGACAGACAGGCAGGCAGGCAGGCAGACAGACAGACAGACAGACAGGCAGACAGGCAGACAGACAGACAGACAGACAGACAGACAGACAGACAGACAGACAGACAGACAGACAGACAGGCAGGCAGGCATGCAGACAGACAGACAGACAGGCAGACAGACAGACAGACAGGCAGGCAGGCAGACAGACAGACAGACAGACAGACAGGCAGACAGACAGACAGACAGACAGACAGACAGACAGACAGACAGACAGGCAGGCAGGCAGGCAGGCAGGCAGGCAGGCAGGCAGACAGACAGACAGGCAGGCAGGCAGGCAGACAGACAGGCAGGCAGGCAGGCAGACAGACAGACAGACAGACAGGGGACTCTGGAGGCCTCCAATCATGGTGTGGCCAGGCAGGCCCCATGGGCCGTAGAGCTCCCAGCAGTCTCAGCTCTGTCTGTGACTGGCTCTGTGTGACTGACTGGCACAACATCATCATCCTTCATCCTCCCTATTGCACCAGCACAGTGGGAAACACAGTCAATTTAGACACCAGCTAATTAACTCCACTTTGCACTTTGAATTCAAAGATTCCCCAGACTTCCTACTGTGGCTTGGCCCTTGTTGTGTTCCTGCAGCGTGGCACAAATTTAGTTCCTGACTGAGCCAGCCCGAGGACATCTTGTGAGACGCCATGTAATGACCATGCTTATAATCAGGCTGAATATAGCCGATATGTCTTAATGATTAGCAGTACTGTGGGAACTTTGTAAAAGTACAATGGCTGCCTGTGGTCATTGGTGTGCGATTGTAATCAGATCCAACCAGACAGCTCAATTGTGAGGCGGAGCTGAAGTCATGCACTCAAATGAACTCGTATTATTACTTCCAGATTAAAGCCACTTCATCAAAAAATAAATAAGTGCACAGAAGCCAAAGAACACAGCCACTATAGGCACTTAATAATGCATGAACACAGACACACACACACACACACACACACACACACACTAGATTGCCTGTGTTCTTTAATAATCCTCTGTATTTTCTCAGTATTTTAAGTGTTGGGGAGTTTTAAATATTAAAGTGTTCTTTGCTATGCTTTCCACAGAAGTCACAAGGGCATTCCCATGTCTGTAAATTACTGTTCTATTAAAGAGCCTGAGCCTCTCTCCCTCCTGTGTCTTCTGGATGGGTCTCAGTAACGTATTTTTGGTCTTGGCAACCTAGTGTCCACGGGAGAGGGATGAACTGATATACTATACTGTACTGGTTCGTTAATAAAACTCCAGACTCACAGCTCCGATTTTCAACAAAATCCCCAAAGTTAGCAAATCCATGTAGAGCTCCCAAAGCCTAATTCCAAATCTAGAGGCGACAACTTTAATTATGCCCCTTGTTGATTCAACTGTTGATTAGTTTCTAATATGCTTTGCTGACGTGCATCCCAATGGCAGAGTGTGTGGTCATTGATGAATAATGTGTAGGGAGGGGCAGAGAGGGTCCTGGCTGTCATTGGAGTGTATTTAATCAGGTCATCAGATCACCCCATAGTGGGTGACGACACCTATCTACTCTGATGATTTGATATTTGATTACAGCAGGATAATAGTGTTGTACATCAGCCACTCCAATTAGGACAAGAGGAAAGATTAGCAGAGGTATGAAGGTGATGGGAAAGGTGATGGACTGACTGCTGCTGAGGAGCACCTGCCTCTCATCTTAATGAAATTGACAGTGCTGGGAAAGTCTATCTTCCTAGAAGTGATGAACAGCTGGCCTTTAGGGAATACTTTTTAATTGTGAATGGAGACCTACAGGAGCGTGGCCAGACCTACAGTATATGAGTGAGGCCAGGGCTAGTTTGAAATGTTTTGATTTGTTGGCTTCATTAGTCGTGTTTCAATCGAGCTGTAGTGGAGCAGGTTGAGAGCTTCTTGAAGTTCCTCGGTGTCCACATCAACAACAAACTAGAATAGTCCAAACACACCAGACAAAGCCTATTCCCCTTCAGGAAACTAAAAAGATTTGGCATGGGTCCTGATGGGTCCTGAGATCCTCAAAAGGTTTACAGCTGCAACATCGAGAGCATCACTGCCTGGTACGGCATTTGCTCGGCCTCTGACCGCAAGGCACTACAGATGGTATTGTGTACGGCCCAGTACATCACTGTGGTTAAGCTGCCTGCCATCCAGGACCTCTACACCAGGCGGTGTCAGAGGAAGGCCCAAAAAATGGTCAAAGACCCCAGCCACCCCAGTCATAGACTGTTCTCTCTACTACCGCATGGCAAGCGGTACCGGAGTGCCAAGTCTAGGACAAAAAGGCTTCTCAACAGTTTTTACCCCCAGGCCATAAGACTCTTGAACAGGTAATCAAATGGCTACCCGGACTATTTGTATTGTGTGCTCCCCCAACCCCTCTTTTATGCTGCTGCTACTCTGTTTATCATATATGAATAGTCACTTTAACTATACACTCATGTATGTACTACCTCAATTGGGCCGATAAACCAGTGCTCCCGCACATTGTCTAACCAGGCTATCTGCATTGTGTCCCACCACCCGCCACCCATCACCCGCCAAACCCTCTTTTACGCTACTGCTACTCTCTGTTCATCATATATGCATAGTCACTTTAACCATATCTACATGGACATACTTCCTCAATCAGCCTGACTAACCGGTGTCTGTATGTAGCCTCGCTACATTTATAGCCTCGCTACTGTATATAGCCTGTCTTTTTACTGTTGTTTTTATTTCTCTACTTACCTATTGTTCACATAACACCTTTTTTGCACTGTTGGTTAGAGACTGTAAGTAAGCATTTCACTGTAAGGTCTACACCTGTTGTATTCGGCGCACGTGACAAATAAACTTTGATTTGATTTGAAAATCAACGTCTCGCTTGCTGATATCGAGGGAATTCTGTGTTCGAGTTAACAACAGCAAACTAATCTGGATGCATGGATACAGTATCAGTCTCTGATTGGAGGGATTCTTCTCCAATGTTATCTGTGCTAACAGACATTCCACAGCCAAATCTGACCTGGAAGGATAAGGATTATTTTGGTCCAAGAACTGGTATTTGGCTGAGGAAACTGCATCTCCCACAATGCAGGGGGCGCTGGGTGATGGATGCTGAACGGAGAGTAGCGGCACGGCTGGAGAGGGCCGCCTGCGTGCAGGGCAGATGGGCGCTCACACAGCTCCTCCTGGTGTCCCTATCTCCTCATCTGCTGTTCCCGTCTCCAGAGCCATGGGGGTGGGGTGGGGGCGAGAGGGGGGAACATTTGGAGATTTTGTGTTCTTGGAAGCTGTTGTGAGTTTTCACAGCGAGAGACTGTATCTGTGAATGTGTCCCACTCTGCCCAGTCTTTTGGCCAGACCTTCCTTTTGTTCCTCTGTCATCTAGCCTGCTGTGTTCTAGAGGGCATTTTGGAACCTCTCTCTGATGGCTCTAAATCACAATAACACCATGACATCTCCCATGTGTCTATGGGAGTTTTAGACTTCAGCTGAGTGTTTTTCTCTGTCACTCTCTGTCTCTCTGCTCAATCCCCCCACTGTGTCTCTCCTGTGTTGTAGCTGACCTACCTGCCTCCTCCGTGGGGAGAGTGTGAGTCCAAGGCCCTAGACTCTGGCTTCTTCCAGGTCTATAGTGTGACAGCTTGCAGGATCGACTGTGAGACACGCTACATCGTGGAAAACTGTAACTGCAGGATGGTGCACATGCCCGGTAAGAGCACACACTTTCTTTCCCCTTTTCACACTAAACAAAACATGTGGATAGAGTTTATAATATAGCATTGTCTGGGCCATGGGCAAAACAAAAACAATTGTTTGGGCTATGGGCCATGTTTTTTCATCAAGGACTATTTGAAGACATAGAACAAAGTGAGGAAGGTTTGATAAAGCACTTACAGTAGTTGTTGTGGTTGATAAAGTCATCTAAAGTCTGTGGTGGGTTTGAAAAGGTCAAAGAGCTGTAAGGTGTAAGGTCAAGATTTGTGTTGGTGTATTAAAGCTTTCTGCTCCAAGGCTTGTCTATCACCTTGCTCTATTTCTCTCTCTCACACTCTCTTTAGGTGTGCTAGATTTTTGCATGTTGCGAGTCTCCTTGACTGCTTCCACAGTAGGGTTGCAAAGGGAGGGTGTGTTACTGGAAACGTTCACAGTTGACCACTAAACTATCAGAATTTTGGTGTCTTTCAAGGATTTTGTGTAATCTATCATAAATAATCTATTGGCCCTTTTGGGGACTCCAGATTATCCCAGGTGTTATCTATGGCCCTCTGTGTGGTCATGTCACATGCAGAATATATGACATCATTAAATAATATGATTTTAAAATATCAACAAAAACTAAATAAATATGACAAAGCTGTAAAACAATATCGTAAATATAAACCATCAATTTAGGGAATACCAATGGTGTTTAATATGAGAGTTTCATCATAATACCCTTTATCATTTTTTTACACACTTTAATTTATTTTACTATGTAAAATACAATATGTATTTGTTGTCAATGTTTTGGTGTCAAATTGGTGGCAGTTGTGAAGAAAAGTCAATAGTTGGAAGAGTTACAGAGTTAATTGAAAATAATGCTTAGATGTTTAGATGCTTTTTTAATGAATTAGGCTATTTTCTCTTGACCCATATGGTCTAGCTACTAGAAACTCATGGACAATATGGACACAGATTTATGTTATTCAACTATAAATGACCAAAGTTACGATAGATTGCCATAGATTTTCTGTTAATTAGCCCAAATTACTGAAGACTCCGGTAACTTTAGTAAATCACTGATAGCTTTGTAACCATATTCCACAGAAATCTGAGCTGTTTACAGTTTGTTTTTCTCAAACTCGTAAGTCATTCAGAGGTACTACATTTCATAAATATATCGATCAGAAAAGCTGAATCTGAACTTTCCTCCCCTTCCTTCTGTACTCCTGCTGTCCTTCTAGGTGATTCTCCATTCTGTACACCTGAACAGTACAAAGACTGTGCAGAGCCTGCCCTTGGTAAGTCCACGATATGAATGCACACAAACGCACACGGTTACATGTCTTTTTGTTGAAGGTACTACGCAGCGCACAGACCCCCCTCGCGCATTCAACATCGTCAAGTTTCTTTGTAGGCCTTTTTGGCAGGAAAACTGTGACGCCAGCTGTTTCGCCTGTTTCTGTTTCTGTTTCTGAGTCTTTAATTAAAGAATGTGAAAAAATGTTTGTGTCTGTTTGCTGCTTTTTCATTAAATCATGCATAACTGTTCTTTATGTGGCCTAAAATACATTTATTTAGGCTATAGCAGTGCTCACCAACCGGTTGATCGCGATCAACTGGTCGACCTCCAAGGCATTCCTAGTCGATCACCAAACATTTCTGTAAAAAACCCAACAATAAAGCCTTCGTTACTATTTTTTTTTGTTTCTCGCTGTTGGCGGTAGATACAGTTGATTCAGCAGCCCTAGCTCCGGGAAGGCAAAGTGTCCCCATTTTTAATCATTTCATGATTCTGAAGGTAGAACTCCAGCTACCCAGCAGGCCCCAGAGAGCAAATCAAGTGCACCTATAAGCCTGTTTTTATGAGTAAGTACATTACATGTTTAAGATGCTATCCAGCACTGTCAACACTTTGTTCAACATTTTTATGAGCCATAAAATGTATATTCTCCCTACTTCCACTCACGCTATAACCAGCACTGCATCTGCAATAGATGAGCGTAGCAAAGTGTTCCGATAAACTTGCCTTGTTATTATTAGCGGCTTGTGTCTTTTTTAATATCTGGGAATACTTCACTTTCTCTGGTCATAGGAGTAACAACATGAGTTGGTGCATGAGGCAGAAATAATGCCGTGTGAATTGAGTTTTTCCATCAGCTGAGGGAGGGAGAGAGGAGGGACGGTATTGTTGAGTTGAATGAGAGGCAGCCTCACCGCTGTTCCCTCCCTCCCCTCAGACTGACTATCAGATGCTGGCCATCAGTCCAGTTAAAACATATATATATATATATTATACTCACTCAGCTGAGGGAGGGAGAGAGGAGGGACGGTATTGTTGAGTTGAATGAGAGGCAGCCTCACCGCTGTTCCCTCCCTCCCCTCAGACTGACTATCAGATGCTGGCCATCAGTCCAGTTAAAACATATAGACTTATTATACTCACTCAGCTGTGCCTCAAAAGTAATCCAACAAATGATCCTGTACCAGTGTGATCATATACCATTTAAAAATACATATAATTTCAAAATTGGCAGGGCAATTCAAGCATAGCCAATATGCTGTGATAATGTATTGGGCCTATAGCCTACAGCACAAACGACATTGCTACAGCACAGTTTTAACTGGTTAATGTTGCATGGGCTTAAGTGTTTTAAGTCTGTCACGTCCTGACCTTAGTTCCTTTGTTATGTCTTTGTTTTAGTATGGTCAGGGCGTGAGTTGGGTGGGTTGTCTATGTTCTTTTTTCTATGTTGTGTTTATGCATTTGGCCTGGTATGGTTCTCATTCAGAGGCAGGTGTCGTTAGTTGTCTCTGATTGAGAATCATACTTAGGTAGCCTTTTCCCACCTGGGTTTCGTGGGTGTTTATTTTCCGTGTCAGTGTTTGTTTCCACACGGAACTGTTTCGGTTTCATGTTGTCGTTTATTGTTTTGTTCAGTGTTCTTATTAAAAAACCAAGATGAACACTTACCACGCGGTGTATTGGTCCGATCCTTGCTACTCCTCAGAAGAGGAAGAGGAAAGCCGTTACACTAATATTCTGCTTAAAAAGATCTTGCACCACTACCCTCCTCATTCCTCATTCTTAGAGGAGGTCAGAGAAAGATACAGTGGAACCCGAATTTATCCTCTGGGTGCATGGAAAAAATATCCAGCTGTATGAAGGCTACCCCTACAGACAGGAACGGCAGACAGCAAATAAGTCCTTTTGGAAGTGCACCGAATATCACACTTTTGAAATGCCGACATCGCATAACCCTGAATGATGAGGTTACAGTGTCTGGATACCTGGTTCTTTCAGCTCCCGGAACATCAACCGGAGGACCCCCTGACATACTTTCAGACAACATGGGTTGGGGAGAAAGTCGGACTCATTGGAAGAAAGCCAATGTTTCCCATATGTATGGCTTGTTTAACATAATAATGGCTTTTGAGCATCATGCTCAAGGCCAATAAAATTGTTGCTAATATGCTTCTTCCTATTTATTTATTTTCTGAATGTTGGCGCTGCTACGATGCTGTCCTGCAAGACTTGGCAAAGACCAACCATGGAGAGGAGAGCTGGCATTGAACTTTTTGGTTGAATCTTGGCGCTACCCACCGCACCATTTGGAAGTTCATCGAGGCATTGGAACGACAGCAGCAAGGAGGTGAAATGAGAAGGGAGCAGCAACTTGCTGGCATTCCACCGCCATGGCAAAGACCCTGCTACCACAAGCAACAGAAGGATCTGAAGTCGCTGGTTGAGAAGTAGCCAACACCACGACTCAACTGATGGAGTCTTACCCGAAGAGCGTTGCCTACACTTTCAAGTAGCAGTTGTGAATACTCCAAAATCCATCTGAGAGAAATGAGCACCTAGTCTACTTGGACACTTCTTCAAGTTCAACCCTTTCAATGACTCCAAAATCCTTATGAGACCAGAACACTAAGCACATTCTTGGATGATTTGCTTGTTTTTATGGCGCTTCATTGTCATGTAGCCTACTAATATTTCAGGCCTACTTATTTTTGCCCCATCATTTTTAGTATTTTGCTAAGCTTTTTTCTTGATAAATAAATGTTTTATAGTAAATAGTTGGTGTTAGTGGATGGTGTAAAAACTAGAAAAGGCCATGATTTACAATGAAAATAGATTGTAGGAACTAGATATAGGTCTAGATATAGTATAGGCTGTTTTTAGACTTCAGCCTTTAATATATCCAAATGAATGAATTGATATCCACTCAGTGGTCAGTTTTTTTAGGTACATCCATCTAGTACCGGGTCGGACCCACCTTTGCCTCCGGAACAGACTGAATTCTTTGGGGGATTGAACCGTTGCTCAATTGGTATCAAGGGACCTAACGTGTGCCAGGAAAACATTCCCCATACCTTTACACCAACGCCACCAGCCAGTACCCTTGACACCACGTGACTCACTGTCTGTAGGATGGTGCACCTAACAAACAATATTCTACCCATATGAACACATTTATTTTAGGCTATAACTGAACCAATTTCTGTAGGCAATATTGCCAAAACAACAGGGATCATCAACTAGATTCAGCTGCAGGCTGATTTTTTTTCTTGAGCGGATGGTTTGGGGGCCGGAACATAATTACAAATCATTTGTAGATTGCAAATTGACCGCAAGAAGCCCAAACAAATATGTTTGACTAAAACATTTCAAACCTTGCTTACATTTGAATGCGATGTGTCTCTTTATTACGCATGGGAATACTTAGGAAAATATTGTTAGTTAACATACACAACATTGTTTCACATTCTTTAATAACAGACTCCTAAACACAATCACACAACAGGCTAGAGTGCAGGCTGTGCAGCACACTTCACAGCTTCCCCGGTGCTTCACAGCTTCCCCGGTGCTTCACAGCTTCCCCAGGAAACTCGTAGTCTCAAGTGGACTAAAGAGTAGTGTTCGTGGTAAAATATTATGCGTTGCTGCAGTGCTTCGTATTAATAGAATACTTACTGGGAGTGCAACACCTCCCTCCTCCTCTCTCTCACTCATCCTCTTGCTGTTGCTGTTTGGTTTGATTTGGCAGAAATGATTTGACATCATAGCATTCCTGTTTCTCCATGGGCTAGGGGACATAAAGATAGCATGAAGGAAAGCCATAGGCACATTGTGTCAACACAAGTGTCTTATCATTTCCCAAAATATTTGACACATTTTGTATTATTGATCATTCATAGAGAATACAGAGGTTCTCTCGTTTTGCTGGTTGACCCTGGTATTTAGGATTTGCTCAGCTGTTTTTTTTTTTCCTCTAGAAAAGCCAGGTCTAGAAGCCTCCCTCGGTTCATTTTACTTTCATACTGTACTGTATAGATTACAAATAAGGAATCTGTGTTTATCTGTGTGTATTGAGAGGAGGGGGAGCTGTATGCATTCACATATAGAATCATCATTCACATACAGTAGGATCATTCACATACAGTAGGATCACTCATATACAGTAGGATAATTCACATACAGTAGGATCTTATTTTGTGCCTAAGCCCATCTATATTGAACTGTTATTTTCTGTAAAACTGGGATATTGACTTTTTATTCTCACTTCTCCTTTGTCTAATTTTTTATTAGGCTGTTTTTATATAATAATTTATACCTTTACCTTTACCACAGACTCATACTTTACTGAAAGGATAAATGAAAATCAGATGAGACATGACCTTGTTTATTTCTCTAAATGAACTGTATTGAAAAGTGTGTGTGTTTTGTGTAGTAGGGGTGTCTAACTCCCCTGCTGATATCATTATTAAGGGGAGGCGTTCTTTCATTCTGTTAACTACCGAGCAACATACACACACAAACACTGGCAATTATTACGCTTTGGCCCTGGCTCGTCCATTGTAATTAGGCAATGTGTCTCAAATAAAGAGGAAATGAAGCCAAGGTATGCTATACTGGGACTGTGGAGAGTTAGAGCTAGAGTACCCTCTTGTGCTTGGTCCAGCCTGGCCAGCTCCCTCTCGCTCCCTCCCTCTCGCTCCTCCTGAATTGGTTTTATTTGAAAGGCCTGTGCTTATTCCATCCAAACACACAGACCCAATAATTCTATGCAAATCAGTTCCTAGTTAGACTGTGAACCAATTTGATATACCCACTGCACCGTTTTCACTTAGTAAAGTTTGAAGTTGTTCTTTTTTTAAACCAATGTGTCAGTCAGGAAGTTTGGGAGACAGAAACAGTGTGGCTGCTGTTTTAATGGAAGACAGCTGCATCTGTTCTCACTGGAGGGTCCTGTGACTAGATCACAGAGGAACACAGAAATCTTCTCTGTGCCTAATTATACACACTGAGGAAAACACAGACATTTGTTGTCCTGTGAAATGTCGACTTGGATAGCATTGCCCACAGTAACGTGATCATACAATCACATTACTAGCGTAATCGTTTTCGAAATGCGGTCTCATTGCTAGATGAATGACAGAAGATCCTCTCATCTCACATAATGGTTTTAAACCAAACATACAACAAAAAGGATTAGCTCGTCTCCAGGTTGAACAACTGCTAGTTTAAATGTAACATTCTGTTCACAGCCAAAGACAGCTTAATGGAGAGTGTTAAGTCATTAAAAACACTGTTTCTTAATAAGCTTGGAAATATGAAATAAAGCAGATGATTTGGTTAGAATAATTGTTTTTGACAGAGATGAGACGGTGGATAGAGAGAGAGAAATAGAGAGAGAAAGACGATAGAGGGAGAGAGAACGAAGGAAATAGAGAGAGAGGTAGGGAAGAAGAGGAAAGAGAGTAAGATTGTGATGTGGGGAGAGAGAGAAATAGAAAGAGGGAGGGAGTGTATAAATCAGGGTTATGAATGCACACTGCTACCCGGATCCAATAACCCCTTATTTGAATGAGAATGAAAAGCGACTGAGGTGCCATATTGAATTTCCTGTTGCAATTACGTGACCACTTGGCCCTGAAGGCTATTAGTAATCCAAGGGAGACTCCGCCCTGCCCAGGGCGAGCTGGGGAGACTGCCATACTATTGTCATAGTGAGAGATTAGGGTTGGGAGATCAGATTTGATATTTGTATGCATTAACGGAACCTAGCAGCAGGCTAGAATGTGTTGAGAATGTGAGTGAGACTGGTTATTGTCAGAGGAAATTGATAGGACCAGATAGATTAGACTAGTATTTTTATACTTCCAGGAATGGATAGAAATGTCTGGAAAATTCATAAAACATTCCTGTGTATTTCATGAGGGCATTTACAGTGTCCACAGTTGTTGAGGCTAGTAGTTCATTTACAATCGGTAGAAACTATGAGAATAGAAAGGTTCAGAGCTTTTGTGAAGCATCACAGCACCGTTGAAAAAATATATGGCAAATAGAAATCCAATATAGATGGTGTGAAGAGATAGTTGGGAGGGATTTAATGGAAGGGTGGGACTAATAGCAACAAGATAACAAATGTAAAATATGCTGTGTCTGTAAAATGTATATAGGTTCAGAACTTTTGTGAAACAGCACAGTTAAAAATATATGGCAAATGGAAATCCAATATAGATGGTGTGAAGAGATAAATGGGAGGGATTTAATGGAGCTGAAGGGTGGGACTAATAGCAACAAGATAGATAACAAATGTAAAATATGCTGTGTCTGTAAAATGTATATAGGTTCAGAACTTTTGTGAAACAGCACAGTTAAAAATATATGGCAAATAGAAATCAAACTGGATGAACATTAGAAATAGATCAAATCAAATCAAATTTGTATTAGTCACATGGTGCTGAATACAACAACAGTGAAATGCTTACTTACGATCCACAACTAACAAGGCATTTTTTTTAATTTTTTTATATATATACATTTTTTATATTTTTTAAATAAAGAATACGAATAAGAGTAAGAAATAAGTGTAACAAGTCATTAAATAGCAGCAGTAAAATAACAATAGTGAGAATATATACAGAGGCGTACCGGTACAGAGTCAATGTGTCGGGGCACCAGTTAGTTGAGGTAATATGTACATGTAGGTAGAGTTATTAAAGTGACCTTGCATAGATGATAACAACAGAGAGTAGCAAAGGTGTAAATAGTCTGGGGAGCCATTTGATTAGATGTTCAGGAGTCTTATGGCTTGTGAGTAGAAGCTGTTTTAGAAGCCTCTTGGACCTAGACTTGGTGCTCCTGTACCACTTGCCATGAGGTAGCAGAGAGAACAGTATATGACAAGGGTGGCTGGAGTCTTCTTCTGGCACCGCCTGGTATAGAGGTCCTGGATGGCTGGACCCTACGCACTACCCTCTGTAGTGCCTTGCAGTCGGAGGCCGGGCAGTTGCCATACCAAGCAGTGATGCATGCAACCAGTCAAGATGCTCTCGATGGTGCAGCTGTAGAACCTTTTAAGGATCTGAGGACCCATGCCAAATCTTTTCAATCTCCAGAGGTTTTGTCGTGCCCTCTTCACGACTGTCTTGGTGTGCTTGGACCATGTTAGTTTGTTGGTGATGTGGACACCAAGGAACTTGAAGCTTTCAACCTGTTCCACTACAGCCCCGTCAATGAGAATGGTGGCATGCCTGGTCCTCTTTTTCCTGTAGTCCACAATTATCTCCTTTGTCTTGATCACGTTGAGGGAGATGTTGTTGTCCTGGCCCCACACGGACAGGTCTCTGACCTCCTCCCTATAGGCTGTCTCGTCGTTGTCGGTGATCAGGCCTACCACTGTTGTGTCATCTGCAAACTTAATGATGGTGTTGGAGTCTTGCCTCGCCGTGCAGTCATGAGTGAACAGGGAGTACAGAAGGGAGCTGAGCACACAACCATGAGGGGCCCCTGTGTTGAGGATCAGCGTGGCGGATGTGTTGTTACCTACCCTTACCACCTGGGGGCGGCCCACCAGGAAGTCCAGGATCCAGTTGCAGAGGGAGGTGTTTAGTCCCAGGGTCCTTAGCTTAGTGATGATCTTTGAGGGCACTATGGTGTTGAACCCTGAGCTGTAGTCAATGAATAGAATTCTCACATAGGTGTTCCTTTTGTCCAGGTGGGAACGGGAAGTTTGGAGTGCAATAGAGATTGCATCATCTGTGGATAACCAAAAAGGTGTTTAACAAATCAAAATATATTTTATATTTAAGATTCTTCAAAGTAGCCACCCTTTGCCTTAATGACAGCTTTGCACACTCTTGGCATTCTCTCATCCAGCTTCATGAGGAATGCTTTTCCAACAATCTTGAAGGAGTTCCCACATATGCTGAGCACTTGTTGAAGATTTTCCTTCACTCTGCGGTCCAACTCATCCCAAAACATCTCAATTGGGTTGAGGTCGGGTGATTGTGGAAGCCAGGTCATCTGATGTAGCGCTATCATTTGTTTTCAACAGGACAATGACCCCAAACACACCTCCAGGCTGTGTAAGGGCAATGTGACCCTTATAAGGAGAGTGTCCAGCAAAGCTGTCATCAAGGCAAAGGGTGGCTACTTTGAAGAATCTAATATATAAAATAATATTTTCACTTGTTTAACACTTTTTTGGTTTATATGTGATTCCATATGTGTTATTTCATTGTTTTGCTGTCTTCACTATTATTCTACAATGTAAAAAATAAAGAAACACCTTTGAATGAGTAGGCTTGGCCAAACTTTTGACTGGTACTGTACACATTTACAAAAAATCTATATGATTGGAAATGATAAATACAATTATATTGATGGAAGCTACAATCTATCTGCAATATTAAATCTACCCCATAAAAAAAATATCAGTAGCAATTACACTAACCACCCTTCAGTATGTACAAATAGATCATCCTGGAGGCAGAAGGATCAACATTTATTTTCTCCCATCATTATGTTTTTAGTACACTGTCCCAGGTAAAACATGTATACTGTTAAATAGACTCTGACATTTCTGCTAAGTGCATCAAGACGTACGGCCATTCTGAAGTATATACTGTAGGGAATGCTGTTGAGATGGGTGTGTGTTTGTGTGTGTACCCTCAGTTGCCCTCAAACTAAGGTCAACTCTCCCTCTCCTCCCTCTCCTCCCTCTCCCCATCCTCACCTATTCTCTTCCTTCCATCCCTTCATCCTCTCCTTCATGTCTCCCTGTCTTCTCTACTGTAGCCAAGTTGTCAATGCTGGAGAGTAGCAACTGCATCTGTAGGACACCATGCAACATGACACGCTACAACAAGGAGCTGTCCATGGTCAAGATCCCCAGTAAGACCTCAGCACGCTACTTGGAAAAGAAGTTCAACCGCTCTGAGAAATACATCACGTAAGTACCTGCCTATAGGAGGCTCCAGAGGAACAGATGAATGCATTAGAAGGAAAAATGTAATATACATCAGCCTACAGTATCACATGTATTATATGTAGTCATAGTAAGGAGGGTGTGGGTGGAAAGTGAAGATATTACACTGAGATGTCTTTGACGCTCAGACTCATGGGAAAGAGAACTGGAAGCCTGCTATTGAAGAGATCTGTCATGTTATCATATAATGGGATTTTGAGGATAATAACAATAGGCATTCTCTAGTGGATGCAGTCATCAGTTGAGATGCTACTCTACTAATGACATTGTATGGGACATGTGGTTCAGTGTGAAAGAATAAGTACCCTTACTTATGGCTATTGCTATAGCAGGTATAGTAGCCCTGTATGTCTATTTCCCCATTGACAGAACGATTAACACACTTTGAAAAGACTGATGGTAAATAAAATGTTCAAATAATACAATAAAAAAACGGATGTGTTTAGACTGATGACCTGAACAATGACTGATGACTGACCAGTTCATTGATTGATAGTTAAATAGGATGACAATATCAAGATAAATGTGTTGTCTTCTCTTTAACACGATTTAAGTGTTATCTGATCTTATCGATGTCTCTCTTTCAGGGATAACATCCTAGTCCTGGATGTGTTCTTTGAGGCCTTGAACTATGAGACCATTGAGCAGAAGAAAGCCTACGAAGTGGCAGGCTTACTGGGTATAATCAACTCTCTAGCTATTATTGACCTATCTTCTTCCCCTCTCTCACGCGCACGCTCTGGCTCTCGCTCTGGCTCTCGCTCTGGCTCTCTCTCTCCATCTCCTCTCTCGCTCTCCATCTCCTCTCTCTCTCTCCATCTCCTCTCTCTCTCCATCTCCTCTCTCTCTCTCCATCTCCTCATCTCCTCTCTCTCTCTCCATCTCCTCTCCATCTCCTCATCTCCTCTCTCTCTCTCCATCTCCACTCTCTCTCTCTTTCGCTCTAAAATTCAAATTAAGATACATTTAATTAAATAAAAAAGAAGATCATAAAAAGAAAAAGAAAGAATGGCTAATAAATAAAGAACAACATGTACATGGATGATGGTTATACACTATATATTACTATATAGTGTATATATTACGGTCAGTTATATTCAATGTAAATACTTCAGGGAATTAATGGTTATGGGAAGTCAGGCTATGGCAATCATCCTCAGGCTATGGCAGTCATAAACATACTGTATCTGTCAGTAATGTTTGCGGTTTCTCCCTCCCCCAGAATAATGTCATTAGTAAATGCACAGAAGTTGGGAATTGATTGAGATATTTTCTTGGAAAAAATGATCTTATTCGGGAGTATTTCTCAGGAAAAAGTGCATCTCTGTCTCTACCTCCCCTGTAATGCAGTGACCACATAGATGCTCTTCTTCGGGTAGCCATGTCTTTTTGTGTCTCCCTTTTTCTATAGCCAGTTGGTGTTCCCTGAGCCTGTATTTGGTCAGGATCTGTCTCTGTTTTGTATCTCTGACAGAGTAGAGATATTCTGCATTTTTGTATTCTGTTTTGAGGGCCAAATAGCAATTTAGTTTATTCAGTATTTTGTTTCATTTTCCCAATTTGTCAAATAGGAGGTTTTCATTTCTGTAACAATGTGATTGATTTCCCTGTGTGTTTGGATAATAGAGTTGTTTAGTGTTTTCAATAGCTGGCGTAGGGGATTCTTTTCAGGGTTCAGCTCTTGGGTTTCCAGTGCTTGCTAGCTCTCTCTCGCACGCACGCTCTCTCTCTCTCTTCTCTCTCTAACTGTGTATTGTTGATCTTCCAGGTGATATAGGTGGTCAGATGGGTCTGTTCATCGGAGCCAGTATCCTTACCATCCTGGAGCTATTTGACTACGCCTATGAGGTCAGACATAGAACACACACCATGTAGAAACTTCCAAAGACACACACATTCTCACAAACACATTATCAAACACTCTCACAGACAGTTATGTTTGGCGGAAGAAATAATAACTAAAAAATGAATAACAATTCATATCAGAGACACCCGTCTAATAGGTTACACACACATTTCTCCACAGACTCAAGGCCAATCACACACACACATATTCACATTCACATTTCAATTGTTGAGACGAAAGAGCCTTGCCATATATCTGTCTGGGCTGAGTGATTGAGGTGCGTGATCAGTCTTTTTCGTTGGTCTCTCTCTCCTACTGCTTTGGTCTGCTTGGAGCTCTGCCAAGGACAAACCAGTCATTCTGTGCCCTCTGGGCTTTAGAAATACACATGAAAAGTATTTTTTTTCAAACCTTTCTCATGTTTTAATGGGGAGCCTGTGCGGGGTGTTTTGTCACAGACAGAGAGTGCTGCTGCTCTGGCTGTGGTTTTAAAGACCGCCACTAAAATAACAGCCACGGTGATGTTTGGCCTTGAGTCAAGATATTATTACAGATGCTGATGCCTAGTCACTTTACCATGCCTTCATGTACATATCTACCTCAAATACCTGGTACCCCTGCACAGTGATCCTGTTCTGATACACCATGTACATAGCTCCATTCTTGTGTATTTTATTCCTCTTATATTACTAGTTTTCTTTTTATTAATATTTTTTAACTCTGCATCGTTGGGAAGAGCTCGTAAGCAAGCATTTCATGGTAAAGTCCACACCTACTGTATTATTTATGGTGCCAATTATAACAGTTCAAATTCACCTTAAACTAAATTGGTCATAGGTTACCACAGCATGTAAAAAGCACACTTCATGAATCATTTTGTGATACTGTATATGTCCTGATGACCCTGATAATGTGTGTTACATATATATGTTGTCAGGTGGTGAAGGACAAGTTGCTGGACCTACTGAGCCGAGACGACGAGGAGGAGAGCCACGGAGAGGACGTGGTAAGGTCATGAGGTTAATCAGATGACAAACTGGACTGTCACACTGTTTGGAAAATATTTTATATTGTATTTATGGCTTAGCATCCAGCCAAACCTCAATAAGATTTATGTTATTCTGTGCCAGACAGCTATCCCAATGTAATTCTCAGTTATTGACAAGAAAGGAGATGAGATCTCTCCAACTGAATCTTGTCAAAATGTCACTCAGTGAATTTTTATTTTAATTAACCAGGTAAGTTGAATGAGAACACATTCTCACATACAGCAACGACCTGGGGAATAGTTAAAGGGGAGAGGATGGATGAGCCAATTGGATGATTAGGTGTCCATGATGGCATGAGGGCCGGTTTGCGTATGTAGCCAGGACACCAGGATTAACACATCTACTCTTACGATAAGTGCCATAAGATTGTTAGTGACCACAGAGAGTCAGGACACCCTTTTAACATCACATCTTAAAGATGTCACTCTGCACAGGGTATATCCCCAATCACTGCCCTGGGACATTGGGATATTTTTTCAGACCAGAGGAAAGAGTGCCTCCTATTGGCCCTCCAACGCCACTTCCAGCAGCATCTGGTCTCCCATCCATGACAAACCCTGCTTAGCTTCAGTGGCAAGACAGCAGTGGGGTGCAGTGTAGATGTGGCATGTGTATAAGTGTACTACACGCATATGTGTGTGTGTCACCCTACTTCAGAGTTCCTGTGACCCGATGGGGAACCACTCGGAGGCCATCAGCCACACGGTGAGCGTCCCCTTACAGACCACCCTGGGCACGCTGGAGGAGATCGCCTGCTGAGCCCCCAGCCCAGCTCCACACACACACCAGGCAAGGCCACTGTGAGCCACTACCACACGGGGAGCCAGTGAGCAGCAGCCTCTTCCACAGGCTACTAGGACAGAATGATGGGGTGGATGGGTGGCTGGTCAGAGGAAAGGGTGGCTGGGTTGGGCTAGACTGGGCTGGACTGGGCCTCCCCTCCACACTGTCACTGCAGCACTAATGGGGATTAAGGAGCTGTCACCTGGACTTACTGGTGCTCTCTGTTACTGGAACTGTTACTGTACTGTTGGAGGAGGACAGCCACCTCCCCTCCCCCTCACATGCTCATCTACCTGACTCATAGGTCTTCTCCAGTTCACAGACAGACAGACTGCACTGTAAACCTAACGGGAAGGGACTCATCTCTGTCCTAGACATGTGTATTCACTAGTCACCCATCGGTCAGTACTGCCAGACATTGTACCATAACAGTTGCTGTGAACTGTCCAAGTTGCATGCGCTGCTTCCTCTCGGAGACGGTTTCTCTCTTTGGTGATGCTGATTGGCTGACGCTGGACTGCAGTGTTGCTTTACTGTACATTTGCCCTGTCTCTCTATCTCACTCTGTCATTCTCTCTCCGTCTCTCTCCGTGGCCTATGGGATGAGGCCAGCTATAGAAATAGAATGTATAGATTGAACATGGTTCACTATAACATATTTCATATGACACATCCATCTAAGGCAGTTTCATTTTGTTGATGCACTGTTTTCTTAGGCGGCAAGTTGTATATCTACGGGAAGGGCTGTTGGGACTGTATTTGCATTCATATTGGGAAAACATGAGCATTCTAAAGAATCAATTCCAAAATGACTGTTTTGCATTCGGTTATTTATTTTGTTGTCCGTTCTATTGATTCCACTCCTATCAATTTACCACAAGGTGAGTACCCCGAGGGAAGGCAAGGTACTGAGCTGCTTCTCAACAACATATTAAACAAGTGCCATATTCCTATGTGTAAACTCATGTAAATGATTAAACGCTTGCCTCTTGGCGGCAGCGCCTCAGTGGGGTAAAAGCACTCATTGATGACTGAGGCTGAGCCAAAACCAGAGAGGTGGAGTATGACATTGTTTACCTGGCAGAATACAAGCAGAGTACAAATGTCGCTCATAAATGAACATGCTGAGGGGGTTTATTTTCATTTCAGCTGCATGATGTGGGTGTGTTGTCTGGTGAGAACCGACGGACTCACAACTCATCATATTTTACATAATGGACTTGGCCCTTACATAGAGATAGCCCAGCTAGAAATTGAATTGAATTGAAAATTGAATTTCCATGATAATCACGGTTCTATTAATGGAAATAATGTTAGGACGATAATAATTGCACTGATGTAGATTCAGATGAGGGGAAAGGATGTTCTGATTCATTTGAGGATACAGGGTGCGTTGTATTGTGGTGTTAATATTGGTGTTGTAGTACGAAAAACCAAAACGGGTACGAGACAGTGTTCTGTCCTGTCTACAGTGGATATGTTATTGAAGAAGGACTTACATGAACCGACTTATGACTGGTTGACATTTTGATTTGACGCAAGTACAAATTTGCTAACAGAGCAGGATAATACTAACACAAGGGATTCAAATAATCAAGCCCAACATGTAAAGCCTGTCTTTTTCAGAAACGGTAGCCGGCAGACTTTGCCGGGACTATTGTCCATCTCTGACTGAAAGACACAATCTTTGTCAAATTGGAGGTGATTTTAAGCCCAATATTTTTTTAATAGACGATAGCCCCAACCAAACACATTTAATAACCAGTTAAAATCAAACTCACCAAACCATGGGTGGTGTGAAAACCACAGGAGGTGTTTTTCTGCTCTCAAAAAAAGTGACAAAGGACTATCCAAAGCCCTGACATGAAACGCTGACTGGTCTGAGTCCAACTCAAAAAGGATTTGGTTTGTTTCGTTAACACCCCTCCCATCTAGTGCCATCACACTAAAAAGGGCCATATTGCATCACTATGATATGACGAGTACATCCATCCAGAGTAGCAAATCAAATCAAATTTTTATTTGTCACATACACATGGTTAGCAGATGTTAATGCGAGTGTAGCGAAATGCTTATCAATTAGCCATGATTATCCAGACAGCCGGCAGGTAGCCTAGCAGTTAGCGTGTTGGGCCATTAACCGAAAGGTCGATGGTTTGAATACCCAAGCCGACAAGGTGAAGAATCTGCCGATGTGCCCTTGAGTCAGGCAGCTAAACCTAATTAGCTCCAGGGGCGCCGTACTACTATGACTGACCCTGTAAAACAACACATTTGACTGCATCTATCCGGTGTATGTGACAAAACTTCTACTATGTCATCGTTATAATGTACAGTACAGGTGGGAATGAACTCCAAGTGCTTTGTGAACTATGATTTCCTGTCTGTTGTTGACCTGCTGTGTGTAATCTAATCTCTCATGTATGGCTTATCATGTCTCCTTTAGCAGTGACCTCAGCCATCTCCAGGGGCGGACTTGCCATCTGGCATTTGCTCGAAATGCCAGATGGGCTGCTTCATTTTTAGCCTAGTGGGCCTGTCTAACAGAACATTTTTACTTTGCTAAATTATCATTATCTGACCTTGAGGAAAAATATGGACCGGTGTGAGGACCTCAAGGAAAAAAATGGGCCAGTGTATTGCAAATGCAAATGCCAATTTCTGGTCCCAGTCCTCCCCTGCTTCTCACCTACTGTATAGATCTGTCCATGGAGAGAGGTGAACTACTATGGGACACATACTGAGTCTCAGTGAAAATGCCACTGGTTGTTTCTTCTCTTTTGGTTTCTATTGTTATTGCAGGACTGCTTTTTCATTTTGTGATGCAGCGTACAGTATGTGTTTTTAATGTGAAACGATTAAAAAAAAAGTTTTTGCTGCGGGGTCCTGTCGTGTTTGCCTTCTTGTGTAGACGTATCACTCATTTCGTCATAGCTTTGTAAGAGGATCCATCGTGCAGAACACAAGCATAATACTCTGTCATACAGTGCTTGTGGTTTGTGGGGAGGGGTGGGGTGGGAGCTTGGGAAAAGGCATCAGCGCCTACAGTGTGTTGTGGTGATAGAAATGTAAAGGGGAGATCCTATTTCACTCTGACATCTCTACTACACAGACTTAATGTGCACTGAAATGTCCTCCTCTCAGCTCCCAGTGATAACAGCAGTCAGGACACCAGAGGACTCCTCCAAGCAGAGCAGTACTAGTAGACAGACTGAGGGAGAAAATTCACTTGAAAGCCATTTTGTGCTGCTGGTCAGGTTCTATTTTGCATCAGCACTCTCCAGGAACTCCTGCAAGCTATTTGCTCTGTCTGTATCAGGAGCTGTGTCTGTCTTCCCTCTGGGTGCCCTGTTGTTCCATTAATACAAGTGTCTTATAATATTAGAGTTCAACCCCAGGATCTACAAATCATATTATTTATGGATGACAACGTCTTACACAACACAAATGTTATGCAGTTAATTTAGCTCATGCTGCTGATACAGTGAATTGTGTGTGCACTTACTTGTAGAGTATTGCCAGAAAAAGCAATCTGCCAGCAGACGGTGACCTGAGAATATTTACACATTGATTAGGTTGATTGATGTGTAATTAAGGAACTTTGTTACCTGTATAGATTTTTTTGTGTGGATGTGTTGTTCAAACCAGGGTTAATCAGAGAGAACCTGTGTGTGTTCATGACTTTGTGATGAAACAATATGACAACCATTTTTGCCCAGGAGGTACAGTATCAACACATGAGCCAGTGTCTAAGCTGCAGTGTCCTCTCAGAGACAGAGACAGGCCTGGGTTCATCCGGAGTTCACTGGGCATCTTTTCGGCTTTAGACAGACATTGCCGGAGGTCCTTCGGTGGAGACTGTTTTCATGCAAGGCAGGGTGGAAATGTAGAGGCAATTTGCCACTGCTTAGAAACCTTGACACAGAGACCTATAGATTCGTACAAAGTGAACGCATAGTGTGAGGCAGCAATTCTAGATCATCTTGAAAGACCTAATTAGGGCTTAGATCATGAGACTGCTGTTGTTATCATTTTTGTTTACCATGGTGCTTGATATTTCTTTTGTTGCATAGAAATAGATTTTAAATAATCTGTTGGTAATGTTGAATATCAATATTTTGCCAGCAGCACATGATAATTTTTTTTTGAATCTATCACATGCAACACATCTATTCAGGCTCTATTCAGGCTCTATTCAGGCTCTGACAAACAGAAGGTGTGATGGGTCCACACTCAAAATGATGTCGCATAAAAAAACCTTACTTCATTTTTTGATTTATTATTATTTTCACAGAGCGCGATAGTCCCCTTTTGATTATCTATTCAAGCTCTGCTCAGAGTTAATTCATTTCCACATGGATAGAGATACCATCAGTCAGCCGAGAAGCAGGAGGCAGTGGGCTGGGGAGTTACAGAGGAGGGAGATAAGGTGAGTGGGGAAGATAGAAAGACATGGGGAGAAAAAGAAAAGTCAAACTGAACAAAGCCACTAGTACAGGTCTGGCCATGCCGTTATCATAGTTTGCTAAATAAAAATAGGCAGGAGGAATATTTCAACATTACAAATTCAAACTCTTGTGTTGTGCCAGTCAGTCCACAAACTGACAGAGTGAGAAGTAATGAACCTGAGATACACCACCGTATTAGGGTTTTCAAATACACTACCTGATCAAAAGTATGTGGGCACATGCTTGTCGAACATCTCATTCCAAAATCATGGGCATTAATATGGAGTTGGTCCCCCCTTTGCTGCTATAACAGCCTCCACTCTTCTGGGAAGGCTTTCCACTAGACGTTGGAACATTGCTGCAGGTTCTTGCTTCCATTCAGCCACGAGCATTAGTGAGGTTGTGCACTGATGTTGGACGATTAGGCCTGGCTCGCAGTCGGCGTTCCAATTCATCCCAAAGGTGTTCGATTGAGTTGAGGTTAGGGCTCTGTGCAGGCCAGTCAAGTTCTTCCACATTGATCTCGACAAACCATTTCTGTCTGGACCTTGCTTTGTGCATGGGGACATTGCCAAGGTGAAACAGGAAATGGCCTTCCCCAAACTGTTGCCACAAAGTTGGAAGCACAGAATCGTCTAGAATGGCATTGTATGATGTAGTGTTAAGATTTCCCTTCACTGGAACTAAACGGACCTAGACCGAACCACGAAAAACAGCCAAAAGACCATTATTCCTCTTCTGCCAAAGTTGACATTTGCAGTATGGATTGTGGCAGGTAGCATTCACCAAGCATCTGCCAAACCTAGATGAGTCCATCGGATTGCCAGATGGTGAAGCATGATTCATCGTGCTGCAGTCCAATGATGGTGCGGTTTACACCACTCCAGCTGACGCTTGGCATTGCACATGGTGATCTTAGGCTTGTGTGTGGCTGCTTGGCCATGGAAACCCATTTCATGAAGCTTCCGACGAACAGTTCTTGTGCTGACGTTGCTTCCAGGGGCAGTTTTGAACTGAGTGTTGCAACCGAGGACAGACCATTTTTACACATTTCAGCACCTGGTGGTCCCGTTCTGTGAGCTTGTGTGGCCTACCACTTTGCGGCTGAGCCTTTGTTGCTCCTAGACATTTCCACTTAACAATAACAGCACTTACCATTGACAGGGGCAGCTCTAGCAGGGCAGACATTTTAGGAACTGACTTGTTGGAAAGGTGGCATCCTATGACGGTGCCACGTTGAAAGTCAGTAAGGCCATTCTACTGCCAATGTTTATCTATGGAGATTACATAGCTGTGTGCTAAATTGTATCAGTTGTCAGCAACGGGTGTGGCTTTTATAGCCGAATCCACTAATTTGAAGTGGTGTCACATACTTCTGTATATATAGTGTACTTACTCGCACAACTGATATTGGTATCATAATAGCATTTCTTATCCAAAGACAGCTTAAGGTATGAAAGCTCTTTACATTTCCTGTTTATCAGAATATCTGCCATTTGCTGCCAGCGTGGGATCGAAGGAAAAGTTCAAACTTGAGTCATACAACTCGAAATCATCCGTTATTTACATTACACTATTTCAATTGTTTGTGACTCACCTTGGCAGAAGTTCATCCTTCATGCCTGAAACCGAATTAATTCCTTTATTCAACGTGACTCACTTGTGGTTTGTCAGAATGAATGAAGGATTTGTTCATCAGGCCATGACAAATAACCTCCACTATAGATAGGAACTTACCTGCCACTGGGCACAGATGTCATTTCAACGTCTAGTTTTGGTTTAAATTTGGTTGAGTTGTCAACTAACATGAATTTATCTTGAAATCAACAAAACATTTCACCATGTCATTGGATTTAGGTGGAAAAAATTAATTCCCTGACGTTGATGACTTCTCGCAAATCCAATCAGTTTCCCACTGGGATTCAACATCATCAGATTACTTTTTTTGTTAAAATGAGCGAGGAAACAATGTTGATTCAACCAGTTTTTCCCAGTGGGCAGCCTCATGCTGCTCAATGTATTGTCCGTGCCTTTACAAACACCTCTGAGACAGTGAGGAGTAGTTAGATAGCAGGTGCCTGGGAGACTGCTGTTGAATAGGGTGACTTTCTCTCAGCCATGACCACGTCACTAACCAGCCTGTGCTTACAGCCGCCCAGTGGTAATCAGCCTATCCCTTATTCCACCCAGCAGCTTGTCTCCTCTGACCAGAGGTTGAGTCATATTTAATCACTTGTCGCTCCTGTTTATGGCTTTGAAGAGCTGATCGCAAATGTAATCACAACCATAGACTTAATGGGCATCTTTAATCTTAATGAGGCCCAGGGAAATCAATGGCATTTGGTACAGGCAATGAAGCACTCTCCTAATGAAGGAAAGGGGCACCCACTTGACCAACCCCCTAGCATAGAAGGATTGTCACAGTCACTTTGCCTCAGGGACCATTTCTGCTAATGCCAACATTAGGATGGTAATATACAAACCAACTTCGACAAAAATTCACCAATACTGGATTTTTAGGTAGACTAGCTCAGTTTTTACCTGATGCACGTTGAGAGCCCCACAAGCAGCAGTGAAAGGTTCTGGGCCTGATGACCTGGTTAGCAGAGCTCTTTGATATTCAATATTAAGATAATGAGACAAATACAAACTATCCAGTCAAACCTTTTAGTTGTTTGGTACTTCTGCCATCTAGTGGCCATCAGTCATAATGTAAGAAATACATTTATGAGCCTGCTAACTGAAAGCCTCATTAAATTTGCAGCCCCAACAATGGGAGAGCATGAGAAATCTAATGGTTTTACTTACATATTGCTGTCCTTTTCACCAATATTCACATTTAGTGTGCATCCCTCATTTCAACCAGTTTGCTGTAATATTCCCTCATGACATCATGGGTCTCAACCCAGCTCTTGGTGGAATCCACAACAGATCTTGGTGGATCTCCACAACATCAAATTCACTCTCATCACCACCAATAGTGTGAGGGACATGCTCAATCTATCCAATGGTGTGGTAACCATAAGCTCCAAAATGCTGCAAGGTAATTAGTGGACGTCATAACCTTGGGAGGGGCCCTTACCAGGTACTGACAGTAGGGCCAGCTGAGCCTGGGACTGGCGTAGGGCAGGGACGTCGCTCCCTTAAGTTCGTAACACTCACAAACTACCCAAATAAAAAGCAACAAAGAAAGCCTTAGCAATAATGATTTATATGCAATTATATTAATAACAACAATAAAAGCGTAATGTTACTTGCGTAACCCAGGTTCTCTGATATTATGAATGAGATATCACACATGGGATTCACCCGAATCTCAGAAGCTTGAAGAACCAATTACACACAACTGTTGGAAACAAACAGGTCAAGTGCCGAATGAGGTGAGCCCCTCCCCTCATTATAAGGAGCCAATTGCCTGCCTCCGATCATTCTCAACCATGCTGAACTTCCTCACACTCTTGCGAGTAAGGGTATGCAGTGAGATATCTCACTCATATCAGAGAACCTAGGTTACGCAATTAACCTTGAGTTATCTTTCAATTATTTGTTTCGATATCTCATGTGGGAGATAGCCGACTCGCAAATCGTATCGCAAACATGCTTTCCGAAGCCAGGTAGTCTCAACATATCAACCCTCAGAGGCCCCAACACTGAAGACAGTATGCGCCAAAGAAGGTGCAGTGATGTCAAGCCAGTAGAAAATCAAATATATGAGGGGATGCCACAGGAGGTTGGTGGCACCTTAATTGGGGAGGATGGGCTCATAGTAATGGCTGGAATGAGTTTGATACCACTCCATTCCAGCCACTTATGTTCCATCCTCCCCTCAGCAGCCTCCTGTGGGGGATGCCCAACAAGCTGTATCGCAAATATCCTGTAAGGAGATACCCTTGAACAGTGACCAAGAGGTACTGTAGCCATACCCCTGGTGGAGTGAGCCCTCAGGCCCTCCAGAGTCTGTAACCCCTTGCTATTATAGACCAACATAATAATTCCACAATCCAATTGATGAGAGAGAGGTCTCACCCTAGCAGGGAGGTGCCCAGGACACAAAGAGTTGTTGCTCTTGTTCAAAGCTCTCGCTCAAACTAGGTATATGCACAATGCATGTACTGGACACAAACAGTGGAGATGCTCTTCTACCATAGAAGGGAAGGGCGGCAGGTGGAAGCCACAAGCTCCAAGGTGAAACAAATGTAATTGCCTCTGACCTTAAGCATAAATGTGAGGTTGGGCAACAAGGAAACCTTGAAAAAACCCAATTAACTTAATCATGTAACAATTAACTCATTAGGATCTGGGGCACAACGAGAGCGATTTGTTAAAGAGTTACCATCTCCCGAATTAAACTCTCAAAAGGTCTTTACCTATCACATCTATAAACAGTCAACTTATTAATCATAACCTTGTATCATATCATCATTCTGAACAGTCATAACCTCCTTGCATCTGTAAAAACCCCAGCCGTAGTTATGATTCAGTACTATACAAATTGGTATAATTAATTATTTACTAGCTAATTAAATGGGAACACAGGATAAACATACACACTCTGCACCGGTTAATGACTGGAGACGTAATACGCTGAAAACAGCTCCCTAGCGGAATGACAACAACATTGATGCTTGTTAAAGTAGAGATGGAGAGGGAGAGAGAGGGACACTTCACATTGGTACATTCCGAAACTACTCTCACCAACAGTAACCATATAAACTCAGCAAAAAAAAGAAACACCCCTTTTTCAGGACCCTTAGTAAAAATCCAAATAACTTCACAGATCTTGATTGTAAAGGGTTTAAACACTGTTTCCCATGCTTGTTCAATGAACCATAAACAATTAATGAACATGCACCTGTGGAACAGTCGTTAAGGCTCTAACAACTTACAGACGATAGGCAATTAAGGTCACAGTTATGAAAACTTAGGACACTAAAGAGGCCTTTCTACTGACTATGAAAAATACCAAAGGAAAGATGCCCAGGGTCCGTGCTCATTTGCGTGAACGTGCCTTAGGCATGCTGCAAGGAGGCATGAAGACTGCAGATGTGGCCAGGGCAATATATTGCCATACTGTGAGACGCCTAAGACAGAGCTACAGGGAGACAGGAAGGACAGCTGATCGTCCTCGCAGTGGCAGACCACGTGTAACAACACCTGCACGGGATCAGTACATCCGAACATCACACCTGCGGGACAGGTACAGGATGGCAACAATAACAGCCCAGGTTACACTAGGAACACAAAATCCCTCCATCAGTGCTCAGACTGTCTGCAATAGGCTGAGAGAGGCTGGACTGAGGGCTTGTAGGCCTGTTGTAGGCAGGTCCTCACCAGACATCACCGGCAACAACGTCGCCTATGGGCACAAACCCACAGTTGCTGGACCAGACAGGACTGGGAAAAAGTGCTCTTCACTGACAAGTCGCGGTTTTGTCTCATCAGGGGTGATGGTCAGATATGTGTTTATCGTTGAAGGAATGAGCGTTACACCAAGGCCTGTTGTATCGATTTGGAGGGGGAGGGTCCGTCATGGTCTGGGGCAGTGTGTCACAGCATCATCGGACTGAGCTTGGTGTCATTGCAGGCGATCTCAATGCTGTGCATTACAGGGAAGACATCCTCCTCCTTCATGTGGTACCCTACCTGCAGGCTCATCCTGACATGAACATCCAGCATGAAAATGCCACCAGCCATACTGCTAATTCTGTGCGTGATTTCTTGCAAGACAGGAAGACAGTGTTCTGCCATGGCCAGCGAAGAGCACGGATCTCAATCCCATTGAGCACATCTGGGACCTGTTGGATCGGAGGGTGAGGGCTAGGGCCATTCCCCCCAGAAATGTCCGGGAACTTGCAGGTGCCTTGGTGGAAGAGTGGGGTAACATCTCACAGCAAGAACTGGCAAATCTGATGCAGTCTATGAGGAGGAGATGCACTGCAGTACTTAATGCAGCTGGTGGCCACACCAGATACTGACTGTTACTTTTAATTTTGACCCCCCCCCCCCCCTTGTTCAGGGACACATTATTCCATTTTGGTTAGTCACATGTCTGTGGAACTTGTTCAGTTTACGTCTCAGTTGTTGAATCTTGTTATGTTCGTACAAATAGTTACACATGCTAAGTTGGCTGAAAATAAACGCAGTTGACAGTAAGAGGACGTTTATTTTTTTGCTGAGTTTACTTGGGGTTCGCCGAGGTCTCTCGGTGAACAGGGCAGCCTTAGAAAGGGGATTGGGCCTTTGAGGCATGCTTGTAAGGTTCTGATTGTCCGAAATGGTTCCAACAACTCTTCTACGGTTGTCCTTCTTCGTAGTTGACCGGTATGAAGTGACTTGTCATGTAGTCCTGAACACAACTACAGAGTTGACCTTTCTTCCATTCACTCATGAAGAGGCTTCTTTGAAGATAGGCTAGCCAGCCATATCGATGGTTTGAGCAGAGTAAGAGGATGGTCCTACTTAAATTCACTTTTTAAGATACTTTACTTAACCACTTTAAACCCACAGCAGCAGCTTCACGCTTTTCTGGTCCCATGTTTTTTTTTCTTAACCCATCATTTATGGATTTTGCTAGAAAGGGCAGTTCCAGCAGGCTGGCACACTCCCTGACCCTCACTCTGGGGCGGTGACTACTCACTGTGCAAAGTTCATGGAAAATAATGATCTTATAGTTTCTTAAATCACATCCCTCTCTTAACAAAAACACTTTCATAATGTACTATATTACAACGCATAGTAAACTTCATATATGAAGTGGGTATACTTTCCAAATGACAGTATTTCCTTTAAAACATGTTTAGTGACATTGCAAAATAACAAAAAAAATGACATTAGTGTTCTATAGATCGCCTCTGACCATTCCCCACATTCTACGTTAGAAATATTGTTCCAGTATTCACTTTTGAACATGTTAGAGTTTCAGCGTGAAAAAGTCTGCTGAGACAAAGCACATTCCTTTGGTGAATTTTGAGAGCGCAGGCCTGAATCTTCTCCCTTGATTTATAACAGGGCATGAGTTGTTAATCCCAACCAAGTCTTTCCTTCCCCTTCTATGGGTGAGAGGGGGTATGATTGAAGTCATTCATTGCAAACCTGATCTGACCTATTTTGGATTCTCGTGGACAGTCATCACACAGAAGTGTAGCTGCGTAAAAGCCTGTCATCAAGCATGTTGCATGTTTCCCAGTTGAAAACGTTTGCACATATATTCTGACAAAATTGTGTGACGTTTTTGTTCGTTTTAGTGTTCGGACGTCCCCCCCCCCCCCCGAGAGGCAAGTCGAAATTCGATAGCCAAAGTCTACGCCCTTTTATCTGTAAATGGTGGGAACTATGGATGGGAATCTTCAATTAGGTGTTTGTTGTCATTCAACGAGAGAGGACTAGTTTTCATGCATTTTTTTTTCACTTGAGAAATACTGCACCAAACATCTTAGTTCAATGTAAAATGGCAAAAAATGTCAAAATTAATTGATTTATCTTCGATTAATTTGGACTATTATGAGGACGTGTATACTGGCTATTTGTTGCTATTGCGTCTCAAGAGGGACAAACTATAATATTGCTGCTTTCAACATTTTCAAGCGAAGGTCTTAAGGGAGTATGCGAGGCACAGACATTCACATTTGCAAGTTCTGCTAGGAGCAAACCAAACCTGTGTTTGCAGCCTCCTTAACGCCGCGTCTCCTTCTCCCCACACGGTGTTTGCCCACTCCAGAGCTCTCCCTGAGAGGCATGAGACGAGGGCAGACACTCTCTCCCTCTCCGAAGGAGCTGGGTGCACAGTGGCCAGGTAGAGGTCCAGTTGTAACAGGAATCCCTGGCACTGTGCTGCCGTCCCATCATACTCCCTGGGAAGGGAGAGACGCATCCCACTGGGACTGGTTCCGGACAGGACGGGTAGAGGTAACCCCGGTTGCGCTGGTCGAGGCACTGGAGAGACTTCCTGTCTCTCCCAGCGGTCCATGGTCTGGACAACGCAATCCATCATGGCACCAAGATGAGCACTCCTCGACTCCTCTGACCGGGGTCCCTGCTCCTGCTGACTCCATGGTTGGGTGTGTAATTCTGTCAGGGTGTGTCCGGGAGGCGAAGTCAGGTGCAGGAGAGTAGAGTGTAATAAACAGGCACACTTTAATTCCGGTCCAAAAATGACAGCCCATAAGAACAATAACGTGCCAAAAACACGGAACATAGGAAAAGTATAGCGCCTGACAAAATCCACATAACAATAAACAATTACACACAAAGACATGGTGGGGAACAGAGGACTGAATACATTATGGAATGAAAACCAGGTGAGTAATGGAACAAGACAAAACAAATGGATATATGAGAAATGGAGCGGCGATGGCTAGAAAGCTGGTGACGCCGATCGCCGCCCGAACAAGGAGAGGAGCCGACTTCGGTGGAAGTCGTGTCAGTGGTAAGGGGCTGTTTTCTTAAAGGAGAATTACTATAAACTAACAGGGTGGAAAATGATATCAGGGACACACAGAACATTTGTAATAAAATAAATACAATAATTTTAACTAGGACTGTAAAATAATGAAGAAAGGTTTTAAATACAGAATAATTTTATGGCTTATATCTATTTTAAAATTTGACGAATAAGACCTGTGGAGGTGGCAAAAATGCCTACATCCACTGAAAAAAAAGTATTCGATATGCGAACATTTCCCTTCAAAATCCATATTTGTGTTTTCAAGGTAAAGGACACCTGACCTTATATTTAAAGCATTTTAGAATCAACATTTTAAACTATTTTACAATAAATACAAAGTGATATTTCTTGGGGACAGAAAAGGCACCGCATGTTAGGATTGACATGACTCAGCCATGGTTTGTTGGGCAAAGCCTATGGAGAAAGAGCTGTTGTAGGGTTTTAGAGCAACGCTGAAAACAAGGTCTGTGGTAAACATAGGCTTAGGAAATCTTATACCTTTTGTTCTATGAGATAATCTTCATCAGCAGACCTCTTTTTCAGTAATTATGTCATCAAAAATATCACATAAATACTTCAAAATCCAAAGTTCATGTTAGCAGACTGATATTATCTCACAGAACAAAACATATAAACTCTCCTAAGCCTGTGTTAACCTCAGACCTTGTTTTTTGCGTTTATCCCAAAACCCTTTTCTTTCTCCATTTCCCCAATGGCTGAACGAACCAGAGGTAATCCATTTCTGGATTTTAAACTACAAGCTGGTGGGCTCTATATAGAGGTAAGAAAGACATCGATTTTGAGACCACATGTTATATTTTCATACTTTAGTATATGCTTTTCATATTAATGGGAAATACCTCTAAAAAAACAAGCATATCACTAAGCGTACCGCAAGCTTTCTATTTTCAAAGCTTTTTCAAAGCTTTTTAGATTTAATTCAGCTTGTGGCACGCTAATTTAGCCTTTTGCGACTCGCGGAAACACATTTTTAGATGACCACCAGAGCTAAAATCCTTAAAAGTTGCTGTGAGAAAGCGGCACCGCCCTGTCAACATAGCTCAGTGCTTATTATCGGAAGTATTAGATTATGAAATCTGACTTTTTGGATAATGTTAATGATATGTTAGAGAAAGACCCCACTGAACAATTCTGAACATGAAGAATCATATTTGTTTTGGTAAAATGTATTTTATAGCATAAGGAAGTGAAATTGCACATTGCGTTCAGCCAATCAGGTTGCAGTAGTCTTTTGTTTACCCCTGGCTGAACACTAGGTGCAACATCAGGAAATAGCATTCCTAGGCATTAGCCACTCCAGCACAACTCTGACATCACGTAAATAAAAACAATGAAACTGCTATACAGTTGTCGGTTACCGTGCATTAAGGCAGAACTGATTGAATACAGCCCTTGCTGAGAGTGAGTGCAAAACCAAAAATCAACATACAAACAATGTATGTTCTTGTGATTGTGTCAGGTTGAATGTGTTTATACCTGGTCATGTCATTATGGGGGTAGAGACATTTTAATTGCACTTTTACAAATGTCTGTACATATTACATTAATAACAAGACGCCAATACATTCTAGAACCCACAGGAAAAAGATTTCTAGAACAACAAGTGTAACA
The DNA here is from genome assembly GCF_057628025.1 of Oncorhynchus mykiss. Lineage (NCBI taxonomy): Eukaryota > Metazoa > Chordata > Actinopteri > Salmoniformes > Salmonidae > Oncorhynchus > Oncorhynchus mykiss. The sequence continues at coordinate 86,793,161 of NC_143033.1, forward strand.
TAGAACAGCAACAATGGTCCACTTACAAGATGGCAGCAGTTCAAATGATCAACGTTTATAAAAGGACGGTGGACGAATGAGCATCAAGTCAGACATTCTTTTGCCCTGAGTGACAGTGATTGTGTGTGTGTGTACACGTGTCTAGATTTCATTATTCTCCATCAGACTTGGGTCAGCTAGTTGGAGAGTTAGATCTGAAAGAGAAAACACAAACTGGAATTAATACATGAAACCAAGTAATACAATTGACTGGGGATCAATAAAGTTAATTTAAATGTTATATCCCATGACTGGAAAGTTCTCACGGAGGTAGGAGGCACCATTTCGTAGAAATAGAACATATGTGTAACCTATATCATATGTATTACATATATGTATGCAACCTTACCTCGGAGAGCGGGCGGAGGACGTGTGGGCTTTATCAAGTTACTCTGAGAGAGAGCCTGCACCATCCAGGAGAGGGCACTAGAACAGTACTCCAACTGGGAGAGAGACAGAGAGAGAGAGAGGGTGAGAGGGGTGACCCTGATGGATGGACTCTATACAGTGCTGAGCAGGCAGATTCAACAGCTGCAGTCCAAATGTTGAGGGAGACGTGCGTGCACAGATACACACTAAGCCCCCCCCCCCCCCAAATGAAGAACCACTGAAACTTCAGGCACGTGTCTCGTTGCCACTGCGCAGATACAGTTTGTTTGAGAGAGAGCTGCGGGCAGCAGCCCAGGCTGACACTGACCTCTGCCTCCAGCATTCTTAGCCTGTGGCCGTGGTCCCGGATCTCTGCCATCTGCTTTAGGACACTGTCCACCCTTCAGACACAACCGCAACACAGAATAGCAGTCAATTCACATATCACTTCTCAATCAATTTAGGAAGTGTATTAATTAGTTTGATTCATGAATTTAAAATGTCATTGGCCCAATCCCTAACACAGGAAGACAATCAATCTACACCATTCTATTCATAGGCCAGATCAAGCCGAGCTGTTAACTGAAGCTGTTAAATGAATCTGGCATTTAGTCGATGACATAAATAAGTGGACGAAGGTGAGAGATGGAGCGATGTCTGACTTGACAGAGGTGCGTTTGAGTCTCTCCGAGTCTTTCTCTCGCTCTCGTTTGTTCTGGGCAGACAGTATATTCTCCTTCTGGATGGCCTCCCATGTGTTCAGTCTACTGGCCTGCCTGCCACGGATATCCAGAACTGAAGAAGGGATAGAGGAGGCGGAAAGAGGGAAGAACAAAGAAAATGGGAAGAAGAGAAAATGAGAAAAATACTCTTGAAGGACAAGGGAAGTAGACTTCTAAAACACTGGAAGTCCAATACTTGAAGTGAATTATCTGATCATTGGTCTCCCTCCCCCAGTCTCTAACCAAAGTGTTTGATCTTGACAGAGGGGATCATGCGGATGTGTCTCTTGATGAAGAGGTGGAGGTGGGAGAGGATGATGAAGGGTGGAGCCAGACAGGGTCTAGAGTGGTACTCTGCGATCAAGTTGTAGCGCTGGAACTTCCAGTGGGTGTCACTGTGCTCCTGCACTTTGGAGAATGTGTAACTACAGGAAGGAAGGAAGGAAGGAAGGAAGGCAAGAAATGGTTAACAGGCAGAATATCAGGGAAGTGACTCCCGCTCATATAACAAATGATTGATTTTATTATACTTTTTGGTTAATGATGTTTTGGGCCCCAATGACACACATGAAAAAAGAGCCAGAAAAAGATATGGCATTTTGACACCACAAACATGCAGGGCTAGTATCAAATAAGACACTTGATAAGTCTATCAAGTTGATTAATTTAAATACAGCAACAGTAAGGAACTAGAGATAAAGATAAGATAAGATAAAATTAATATAAGATAAAAGATAGATAAGATAAGATAAAATGAATTCAGCCCACGGATTAAAGAGGCCTATTGAATGAGTGATGATCTCTCAAGGGTACACACAAATAGAGTGAAAACAGGCATATGGGGGGGGGGGGGGGGGGGTGCTAGATGGGAAAGAGGAACAGAGAGTGAAAGAGGGACAGAGTGTGAAAGAGGGACAGAGAGTGAAAGAGGGGACAGAGAGTGAAAGAGGGGACAGAGAGTGAAAGAGGGGACAGAGAGTGAAAGAGGGGACAGAGAGTGAAAGAGGGGACAGAGAGTGAAAGAGGGACAGAGAGTGAAAGAGGGACAGAGAGTGAAAGAGGGACAGAGTATGAAAGTGGGACCGAGAGTGAAAGAGGGACAGAGTATGAAAGTGGGACAGAGAGTGAAAGAGGGAGAGAGTGAAAGAGGGACAGAGAGTGAAAGAGGGACAGAGAGTGAAAGTGGGACAGAGTGAAAGAGGGACAGAGTGTGAAAGTGGGACAGAGAGTGAAAGAGGGACAGAGAGTGAAAGTGGGACAGAGAGTGAAAGAGGGACAGAGAGTGAAAGAGGGACAGAGTGTGAAAGTGGGACAGAGAGTGAAAGAGGGACAGACCGAGAGGGTCCGTTACCTGAACATGGCAATGAGCAGGTTGACCAACAGGATGTTGGTGACCAGCAGAAAGATGACCAATAAGATGACCACCAGCCAGTTAGCATAGGTACTCGTGCAGGGCTCGGCCCCTGCCTCGATCAGGGTGACGTTATTGGTGCACTCTATCCCCTCCTCCAGTTTATCAGCTACAGACAGACAGAGGGAGAGGAGGGAGGGAGACGGTGAGAGTTCAAAAGAGATGAGAAGGAGCAGGGGGAGGGGTGTGCAGAATAAATATTTAAAATGGTACGACAAAGAGGGTAGATTGGGCAGAGGTTGGAGGGAATTTAGATGGGATACAGAGATAGAGGAACCGAGAAAGAGAGAGGCAGGTATACACATACACACTGAGTATACAAAACATTAGGAACACCTGCTCTTTTCATGACATAGACTGACTCGTGAATCCAGGTGAAAGATATCCCTCACCTGCTAAATCCACTTCAATCAGTGAAGATGAAGGGGAGGAGACAGGTTGAAGAATGATTGTCAAGCCTTGAGACATGGATTGTGTGTGTGCCATTCAGAGGGTGAATGGGCAAGACAAAATATTTAAGTGCCCTTGAACAAGTTACGGTAGTAGGTGCCAGGTGCAACGGTTTGTGTCAAGAACTGCAATGCTGCTGTGTTTTTCACGCTTAACAGTTTCCGGTGTGTCAATAATGGTCCACCACCTAAAGGACATCCAGCCATCTTGACACAACTGTGGGAAGCATTGGAGCCAACATGGGCCAGCATCCCTTTGGAACACTTGACACCTTGTAAAGTCCATGCCCTGACAAATTCAGGCTGTTCTGAGGGTAAAAAAATGTGGGGTGCAACTCAATATTAGGAAGGTGTCCTTAAATGTTTATTACGCTCAGTGTGCATACAGGTATATACACAGGTAACTTCCAAAATAAAGGAAACACCAACATAAAGTGTCTTAATAGGGTGTTGGGCCACAACGAGCCAGAGCAGCTTCAATGTGCCTTGGCACAGATTCTACAAGTGTCTAGAACTCTATTGGAGGGATGCAACACCTTTTAATCCATGAGAAATTCCATCATTTGGTGTTTTGTGGACACACACACACACACATTAAATCTCCTATCCTCCTTTCAGACCCCTCTTTCAAAGTCACAGATCTCTTCTAGCCATGGTAGCCAAAATAATGGCCAACTGGGCATGTTTGTACATGACCCTATGTATGATTGTATGGTAATTGTTTAATTAACTTAACTTATACAGTACTTTGTATCCCTCATTTACACAAGTGTTTCCTTTATTTTGGCAGTTACCTGTACTATGTTACATGCAAACCACATTCGTACACAAACATTAACACACCATCCATTTCATGAATGGGGATATGTCCAAATATGTGCAGGTATGGCCTGTAGAACACTCGGCGGAAGATCCAACCGGGACGAGGATCGTAGGAGTAGAGCAGCGCCTGATTGGCTACGCCGTAGGCCATGAGCCACACCGCCAGGAAGAAGAGGAAGAAGAAGACGTCCTTCATCTGCCAATCAGGAGGGGAACAGAATATTAAGGGGACAAAATGACATTGTCTGTTTTCTCTAGTGCAGTTTTTAAAACTTGTTTTTGGATATTAGTTGTCGCTGCCAAAACCAGCACCTGGATCTAGACCATAGACAGTGCTTTGCAAAAGTATTCAGGCCCCTTGGATTTACAAAGTGGGATTAAAATAGATTTATTTGTAATTTCTTGTCAACAGTCTACACAAAATACTCAAAATGTTAAAGTGGGAGATTTTCTCTTTTATAAAAGAATAATAGAAATTATATATATATATATATATATATATATATATATATATATATATATATATATATATATATATATATATATATATATATATATATATATTCCACTTTGACAGATTATTTTGAGTAAATTGTTGTCCAAACAAAATTACAATTAAATCAATGTTAATAAAATGTGAAGAAATCCAAGAGGTCTGAATATTTTTTGCTAGACAGGTTGGGGACTCTACTTCCCAAAATACAGTTTTAGCATGGCAGCGCCAATATGGACTTTCACCATTTTTAAGTAGTCAAATGGGTGGGACTTCCAATTGGTTAAGAAAGGATTACATGATTCCATCCGGGTATTAGGAGGGATCAGACAATGAATTATACTTGTGAGCAAAGATTCCAAAATTGCAAGTTGAATTAAATCGCAAACCGTGGCTATTTACCTGTTCAAACAACAAACTCAGGGTGGTTTGTGAGCACCTTTTCAGTTTGTTTGTGAACTCATAGAAGTTGTAAAAGGAAATTGACTACTTCAAAATGGAGATGGCCTCGATGGCGCTGCCTATGCTATCAGACTCAATGACACACACACACACACACACACACACACACACACACACACACACACATACACAATGCCTTCGGAAAGTATTCAAACCCATTGACTTTTTCCACATTTTGTTACATTACAGCATTATTCTAAAATTTATTAAATGAAAAAAAAATAATCTACACTCAATACCGCATAATGGCAAAGTGAAAACAGGTTCTTAGAAATGTTTGCAAATGTATTAACAATTTTCTATTTACATAGGTATTCAGACCCTTTGCTATGACACTCGAAATTGAGCTCAGGTGCATCCGGTTTCCATTGATAATCCTTGAGATGTTTCTACAACTTGATCGGAGCCCACCTGGGGTAAATTCAATTGATTGGACAGGATTTGGAAAGGCACACACACCTGTCTATATAAAAGGTCTCACAGTTGACAGTGCATGTCAGAGCAAAAACACTCGGAGTGTGGTGTCAGGAAAACAACCTCTCACTCAACGTCAACAAAACAAAGGTGATGATCGTGGACTTCAGGAAACAGCAGAGGGAGCACTCCCCTATCCACATCGAAGGGTCAGCAGTGGAGAAGGTGGAAAACTTTGAAGTTCCTGGGCATACACATCATAGACAAACTGAAATGGTCCACCCACACAGACAGTGTGGTGAAGAAGACGCAACAGCGCCTCTCAAACCTTAGCGGGCTGAAGAAATTTGGCTCGTCTCCCAAAACCCTGACAAACTTTTACAGATGCAATCGAGAGCATCCTGTCGGGCTGTATCACAGCCTGGTACTGCAACTGCACCGCTCTCAACCACAAGGGTGGTGCGGTCTGCACAACACATCACCGGGTGCAAACTTTGAGGTAAGCAACACTGAGGCATGCATGAGAGCATCAGCTGGTCCGGACAACTGTGTGATCACGCTCTCCGTAGCCGATGTGAGTAAGACCTTTAAACAGGTCAAAATACACAAGGCTGCAGGGCCAGATGGATTACCAGGACGTGTGCTCCGGGCATGTGCTGACCAACTGGAAGGTGTCTTCACTGACATTTTCAAAATGTCCCTGATTGAGTCCGTAATATCAACATGCTTCAAGCAGACCACCATAGTCCCTGTGCCCAAGAACACAAAGGCAACCTGCCGAAATAACTACAGACCCATAGCGCTCACGTCCGTAGCTATGAAAGGCTGGTGATGGCTCACATCAACACCATTATCCCAGAAACCCTAGACGCACTCCAATTTGCATACCACCCAAACAGATCCACAGATGATGCAATCTCTATTGCACTCCACACTGCCCTTTCCCATCTGGACAAAAGGAACACCGATGTGAGAATGCTGTTCATTGACTACAGCTCAGCGTTCAACACCATAGTACCCTCAAAGCTCATCACCAAGCTAAGGATCCTGGGACTAAACACCTCCCTCTGCAACTGGATCCTGGACTTCCTGACAGGCCGCCCGCAGGTGGTGAGGGTAGGTAGCAAACATCTGCCACACTGATCCTCAACACTGGAGCTCCCCAGGGGTGCGTGCTCAGTCCCCTCCTGTACTCCCTGTTCACCCATGACTGCATGGCCAGGCACGACTCCAACAACATCATTAAGTTTGCTGACGACACAACAGTGGTAGGCCTGATCACTGACAACGACGAGACAGCCTATATGGAGGAGGTTAGAGACCTGGCTGGGTGGTGCCAGAATAACAACCTATCCCTCAACGTAACCAAGACTAAGGAGATGATTGTGGAGTACAGGAAAAGGAGGACCGAGTACGTCCCCATTCTCATCGACGGGGCTGTAGTGGAGCAGGTTGAGAGCTTCAAGTTCCTTGGTGTCCAGATCAACAACAAACTAGATTGGTCCAAACACACCAAGATAGTTGTGAAGAGGGCATGACAAAGCCTATTCCCCCCTCAGGAAACTAAAAAGATTTGGCATGGGTCCTGAGATCCTCAAAAGGTTCTACAGCTGCAACATCGAGAGCATCCTGTTGCCGGTTGCATCACTGCCTGGTATGGCAATTGCTCGGCCTCTGACCGCAAGGCACTTCAGAGGGTAGTGTGTAAGGCCCAGTACATCACTGGGACAAAGCTGCCTGCCATCCAGGACCTCTACACCAGGCGGTGTCAGAGGAAGGCCCTAAAAATTGTCAAAGACCCCAGCCACCCCAGTCATAGACTGTTATCTCTACTACCGCATGGCAAGCGGTACCGGAGTGCCAAGTCTAGGACAAAAAGGCTTCTCAACAGTTTTTACCACCAAGCCATAAGACTCGTGAACAGGTAACGAAATGGTTACCCAGACTATTTGCATTGTGTGTGCCCCCCCAACCCCTCTTTTACGCTGCTGCTACTCTCTGTTTATCTTATATGCATAGTCACTTTAACTATACATTCATGTACATACTACCTAATTGGCCCGTCCAACCAGTGCTCCCGCACATTGGCTAACCCGGGCTATCTGCAATGTGTCCCACCACCCGCCAACCCCTCTTTTTACGCTTCTGCTACTCTCTGTTCATCATATATGCATAGTCACTTTAACGATACCTTCATGTACATACTACCTCAATAAGCCTGACTAACAGGTGTCTGTATATAGCCTTGCTACTCTTTTTTCAAATGTATTTTTACTGTTGTTTTATTTCTTTACTTACCTACACACACACACACACACACACACACACATACTTTTTTTTAGAGCCTGTAAGTAAGCATTTCACTGTAAGGTCTACCTGTTGTATTCGGCGCACGTGACAAATAAACTGATCTGAAACTACATGCCCTCCATGACACCTACAGCACAGGAAGGCCAAAAAGATTGTCAAGGACAACAACCACCCGGGCCACTGCCTGTTCAACCCGCTACCATCCAGAAGGCGAGGTCAGTACAGGTGCATCAAAGCTGGGACCGAGAGATTGAGAAACAGCTTCTATCTCAAGGCCATCAGACTACTAAACAGCAATCACTAACTCAGAGAGGCTGTTGCCCACATTGAGCCCGATCACTAACTCAGAGAGGCTGCTGCCCACATTGAGCCCCAATCACTAAAGATATAAAACTGTATTTTTTTGTGAAGAATCAACAACAAGTGGGACACAATCATGAAGTGGAACGACATTTATTGGATATTTCAAACTTTTTTAACAAATCAAAAACTGAAAAATTGGGCGTGCAAAATTATTCAGCCCCTTTACTTTCAGTGCAGCAAACTCTCTCCAGAAGTTCAGTGAGGATCTCTGAATGATCCAATGTTGACCTAAATGACTAATGATGATAAATACAATCCACCTGTGTGTAATCAAGTCTCCGTATAAATGCACCTGCACTGTGATAGTCTCAGAGGTCCGTTAAAAGCGCAGAGAGCATCATGAAGAACAAGGAACACACCAGGCAGGTCCGAGATACTGTTGTGAAGAAGTTTAAAGCCGGATTTGGATACAAAAATATTTCCCAAGCGTTAAACATCCCAAGGAGCACTGTGCAAGCGATAATATTGAAATGGAAGGAGTATCAGACCACTGCAAATCTACCAAGACCTGGCCGTCCCTCTAAACTTTCAGCTCATACAAGGAGAAGACTGATCAGAGATGCAGCCAAGAGGCCCATGATCACTCTGGATGAACTGCAGAGATCTACAGCTGAGGTGGGAGACTCTGTCCATAGGACAACAATCGTATATTGCACAAATCTGGCCTTTATGGAAGAGTGGCAAGAAGAAAGCCATTTCTTAAAGATATCCATAAAAAGTGTTGTTTAAAGTTTGCCACAAGCCACCTGGGAGACACACCAAACATGTGGAAGAAGGTGCTCTGGTCAGATGAAACCAAAATGGAACTTTTTAGCAACAATGCAAAACGTTATGTTTGGCGTAAAAGCAACACAGCTGAACACACCATCCCCACTGTCAAACATGGTAGTGGCAGAATCATGGTTTGGGCCTGCTTTTCTTCAGCAGGGACAGGGAAGATGGTTAAAATTGATGGGAAGATGGATGGAGCCAAATACAGGACCATTCTGGAAGAAAACCTGATGGAGTCTGCAAAAGACCTGAGACTGGGACGGAGATTTGTCTTCCAACAAGACAATGATCCAAAAGATAAAGCAAAATCTACAATGGAATGGTTCAAAAATAAACATATCCAGGTGTTAGAATGGCCAAGTCAAAGTCCAGACCTGAATCCAATCGAGAATCTGTGGAAAGAACTGAAAACTGCTGTTCACAAATGCTCTCTATCCAACCTCACTGAGCTCGAGCTGTTTTGCAAGGAGGAATGGGAAAAAAATTCAGTCTCTCGATGTGCAAAACTGATAGAGACATACCCCAAGCGACTTACAGCTGTAATCGCAGCAAAAGGTGGCGCTACAAAGTATTAACTTAAGGGGGCTGAATAATTTTGCACGCCCAATTTTTCAGTTTTTGATTTGTTAAAAAAGTTTGAAATATCCAATAAATGTCGTTCCACTTCATGATTGTGTCCCACTTGTTGTTGATTCTTCACAAAAAAATACAGTTTTATATCTTTATGTTTGAAGCCTGAAATGTGGCAAAAGGTCGCAAAGTTCAAGGGGGCCGAATACTTTCGCAAGGCACTGTACATGTGATATGAGTAATGTATTTTACACCAACTAATGCACCTTGCCTATGCCGCTCGGCCATCGCTCATCCATATATTTATATGTACATATTCTCATTCGCCCTTTTAGATGTGTGTATTAGGTCGTTTTTGGGAATTGTTTGATTTGTTAGATATTACTGCACTGTTGGAACTAGAAGTCCAAGCATTTCGCTACACTCGCATTAACATCTGCAAACCATGTGTATGTGACCAATGAAATTTGATTTGATTTTATAGTAGAGTGGCCAGACGGAAGCCACTCCTAAGTAAAAGAGCACATGACAGCCCGCTTGGAGTTTGCCAAAAGCCACCTAAAGACTCTCAGACCATGAGAAACAAGATTCTCTGGTCTGATGAAACCCAGATTGAACTATTTGGCCTGAATGACAAGTGTCACGTCTGGAGGAAACCTGGCACCATCCCTACGGTAAAATATGGTGGTGGCAGAATCATGCTGTGGAGATGTTTTCAGCAGCAAGGACTGGGAGACTAGTCAGGATCGAGGCAAAGATGAACGGAGCAAAGTACACAGATCCTTGATGAAAACCTGCTCCAGAGCTCTCAGGACCTCAGACTGGAGCAAAGGTTCACCTTCCAACAGGACAACGACCCTAAGCACACAGCCAAGACAATGCAGGAGTGGCTTCAGGACAATTTTCTGAATGTGCTTGAGTGGCACAGCCACAGCCTGGACTTAAACCTGATCAAACATCTCTAGAGAGACCTGAAAATAGCTGTGAAGAAATGCTCCCAATCCAACGTGACAGAGCTCGAGAGGTTCTGCAGAGAAGAATGGGAGAAACTCCCCAAATACAGTTGTGCCAAGCTTGTAGCATCATACCCAAGAAGACTCGATGCTGTAATTGCTGCCAAAACTGATTCAACAAAGTACTGAGTAAAGGGTCAGAATAGTTATGTAAATGTAATATTTCAGTTTAACTTTTTTTTAAATGTCTAATAACCTGTTTTTGCTTTGTCATTATGGGGTATTGTGTGTAGATTGATGAGGGGAAAATGTATTCAAACCATTTTAGAATAAGGCTTAACTTAACGAAATGTGGAAAAAGTCAAGTGGTCTGAATACTTTTCGAAGGCACTGTATACACATACATATATACAATACCAGTCAAAAGTTTGGACACACCTACTCATTCCAAGGTTTTCATAATTTTAACATTGTAGAATAATAGTAAAGACATCAAAACTATGAAATAACACATATGGAATCATGTCGTAACCAAAAAAGTGTTACACAAATCAAAATATGTATATTTTATGTGAGATTCTTCATCTCCACCCCATCTCATTTTCTTTCTCTCAAATTGTAGCAAACTTGCAACATTTTCTCTATGCCCATTGCAAAATGTGTAGAATTGCAGGAAATGAACTCTAAAACTAAATTTCGCTAGGGCTCCCAAAAAGCTTTAAGGCTAGGACTTTGACTACATGTTTGTGGGTACGCAGAGCCCCTCATTACCATTTTTTTGTGGCCCTCACAACCATGAAAGTTGTCAATCCCTGATCTAGATGCACTGCAGTAAAAAGTGTTTTATCCCTCTTTTTAGAAAGCCCTCACCATTTTTTCAACGATGATGATCTTGGGTCCCAGCTGTTTGTGGATGGCGAATATGTGGATGAGACGGAGGGTAAACACCATGTAGTCCACAGCCATCACAGCCCGGCCAAATTCATAGGACCATGGGAACATTCTAGAACACACAAAAAACACATGGTTATAGTCGGTTCTGAATGAAAGTTGAAAATACTTATTTTTCGGATGTTGAAAATACGTATTTTCCAGCAGGAATCAGGAGGATAGAATTATGGTCCGATTTGCCAAATGGAGGGCGAGGGAGAGCTGTATATGTGTCTCTGTGTGTGGAGTAAAGGTGGTCTAGAATCTTTTCCCCTCTGGTTGCACATTTAACATACTGATAGAAATGAGGTCAAGCTGATTAAAGTCCCCGACCACTAGGAACGCCGCCTCTGGATGAGCATTTTCCTGTTTGCTTATGGTGGTATACAGCTCAATGAGCGGGGTTTTAGTGCCAGCATCGGTCTGTGGTGGTATGTAGACAGCAGGCTGGTAGGGCTAACGTTAGCAGGCTAGTTGGCTAGCAACCTTGCAAGCTGATTTGTAACAATACAGTCATAAAGTATTTGCTTGTAAGTTGTCTGAAAATGTAATTGAAACTAGTAGTCGTGTGTTGGAATGTACATTACTGGGAATAGCATGGCTTGCCGGGTCCTTCATATAAATGTCACACTCCACAAAAACATTTTCCAATATTGACTTTGGCACTCTGATCGGTTTTATATAATAACTTGAAAAACAGAAAAGCGACATGTAACTTCACATTGGGACTTTTGATGCGAATACTAATGCAAATCCATATGTTACATGTGGTTACGTTTAAGCTACCTACCCTTTAAGGCGGAAGGTAAAACCGAATCGTATATGGATGTGGCTGTAAATACTCATCATTCTCCACCAGGCATTGTTTTTCAATAGGACACAGTGGAATTATAGTGTAGTGTAGAATGCACTGCTGAAATAACTGGGTTGTATATAACAATATATTCCACTATCTGATGAGCTGGTGAATTTCAAGCAGAGAGACAGGCAATACTGAATCAGTTGACAAGTCACGTAGAAAAGGTGATCTTGTACAATGTTTCATGAGGTAGAAAAGGCATACAACATCATTCTACGTTTTTACAGCAGCCAACTGCGTTACAATACCCCTATTTCTGATCATTTGTCCTACGTATGTTTTTATTCCATTTTACCTTTATTTAACTAGGCAAGTCAGTTAAGAAAAAATTCTTATTTTCAATGACGGCCTAGGAACAGTGGGTTAACTGCCTATGTACTGTATAAGAATAATGAAACTAAGACTGACATATTTCTCAACATGCTCAAAACCTGCCATTGGATACAAATGATTGTATAAAAAAACAGTAATATATTGTATGGAAAATGATATTTACCATGTACAATTTGTTTTTCTTCTTCAGTACTTCAAAAATAACCGTTTTGAAATGTTTATCTTGTATTTTTTGCTATTGGATTAAATGGTAGTTAAAATTACTAAATGGTGAGCCTATAAACTGATAAACTTTGTTTTCATGGTATTTCACAGACAAAACTTTGATTTTGCATGAATGACTCAGGTGTGAAAGATGTGTGAAACCCTAATGAATGCTCAATCAAAGGTTCTGAACATAAGACAGGGAGAATTACAAGTGTTATCAGCTTAGAGTTTTGTACGTACCAGAGTTTTGAAAAATATACCACTTACATCTGGAAAAGGTGCCAAAGTGATAGAAAAAAAACGAATATTAGAAATGTTAAAAAGCTGTTTACATCGACACAGACACAAACACGTGCACATACGTAAAAACACACACCTGCAGCACATGCCCAGTGCAAAGAGTGAGATAGCTGTGATGTCACACTTATTCCACATGTCCTGGATGTAGAGCTTCATCCTCTGATATAAAGTAGTGCTGCCCCTGAAGAATGTCTGATAGAGAGAAGGACAGAAAGGGAGGGAGAGAGCAATAACAATTATTTTTATCTCCAAAATTAATGGCAGCCTTAATAAAGATGACCAAAAAATACATATTGAGCTATATATACACACATAGAGTGCTAAGAAAAGGTATTTGCCTCCTTTCAAATTTTCTTCACTTTTGCATATTTTGGATGTTGAACATTCAACCAAAAGCTAATATTAGATCAAGGGAACCTGAGTGAACAAATAACACAACAATTACATACTTATAAAATGTGTTTCATAAACAAAGTTAGCAAACTGTGTGTAAAAGTAATTGCCCCCTTACACTCAATAACTGGTTGTGCCACATTTAGCTGCAATAACTCCAACCAAACGCTTTCTGTAGTTGTTGATCGATCGCTCACGTCGAGAAAAAAAAGAGGAAGGAATTTTGGCCCACTCTTCCATGCAGAACTGCTTCAACTTGGTTGGTTATTACTGCATTGTCGGAACTAGAAGCACAAGCATTTCGCTACACTCGCATTAACATCTGCTAACCATGTGTATGTGACAAATACATTTGATTTGAACTCAGCGACATTTGTGGGTTTTCAAGCATGAACTGCTCTCTTCAAGTCCTGACACAATTGGGATTAGGTCTGGCCATTCCACAGTAATAACCTCATACCAACGGTCAAGCATGGTGGTGGTAGTGTGATGGTTAGGGAATGCTTTGCTGCCCCAGGACCTGGACAACTTGCCTTAATAGAAGGAACCATGAATTACACTCAGTATCAGAGAATTCTATAGGAGAATGTCAGGTCATCCGTCTGTGAGCTGAAGTGCAGCTGGGTCATGCAGCAAGACAATGATCCAAAACACGCAATCAAGTCTACATGAAAATGGTTAAAAAGAAACACATTTGAAGTTTTGGAATGGCTTAGTCAAAGTCCAGACCTAATCCCAATTGAGATGTTTTGTCAGGACTAGAAACAAGCAGTTCTTGCTTGAAAAAACACAAATGTTGCTGCGCTAAAGACATTCTACATGCAAGAATGGGCCAAAATTCCTCCACAGCGATGATCAACAACCACAGGAAGCATTTGGTTGCAGCCATTAAAGGTGGCACAACCAGTTATTGAGAGTAAGGGGGCAATTACTTTTTCACGTAGGGGAATTGGGTGTTGCATAACTTTGTTAATTAAATAAATGAAATATGATTCAAGTTTTGTTGTTATTTGTAAACTCAGGTTCACTTTATCTCATTTTAGGTTTTGGTTGAAGATCTGATAACATTCATTATGAAAAATACAGAAAATATGAAAGGGGGCAAATACTTTTTCACGGCACTGTAGAGAGTGTGAGAGCAAGAGGAAGAGCGATTCAAGTTCCTCGGTGTCCACATCACTGAGGACTTAACATGGTCTTCTCAACACAGCAGGAGGCTGAAACAATTTGGCATGGCCCCTCAGATCCTTTTATAGCTGCACCATCGAGAGCATCCTGACTGGTTGTATCACTTGCATGGCAACTGCACCAACCTCGATCAGAAGGCCCTACAGAGGGTGGTGCGGACGGCCCAGTGCATCACTGGGGAACGTACATGACAGGCGGTTTCTGAGAAAGGCCCCAAAAAATTGCTGAAGACACATACACACACTCACCACCACGCACACACACACACTCACCACCACACACACACCACCACCACGCACACACTCACCACCACGCACACTCACCACCACGCACACTCACCACCACGCACACACTCAGCCTCGACTTATTGTACCCCTTTTGGTCCACCAGCTTCAAACAGCTGTAAAAACTATATTTTGTCTTATTGAAAATATATTTCACAGCGATATAGATGGTACAATGATTTCCACTAGATAACACAGCCACAAAGTCGGAACAGCTTTCCCAGTTTGACAACAGATGCCACTCTGGTGGGAGATATGAATAGGCAAATATCACAGCCGATCACAACACTTGCAGATAAGTAATACTGTGAAACACTATCATTCCGCTATTAGCAGCAGATACAGTATTTAATAGACATTTTCTGAAATTACAATGCAAAAATTTGACAACAAAAAAATCCCGTATTGCACCTTTAACAAGTAATACAACAAAATCTCACAAAGAACCTGTAAAAATGATTGGCTAGGGTCCCTGTTTTCAATACTTTGTGCACCCCCCGCTGCAAGGATAATGGCACTTAGCCTTTTTCCATAATGTTTTATGAGATTGGAGAACACATTGAGAGGGATCCATCTTCCATACAGAATCTTTCCAGAACTTTGATATCCTTTGGTCTTTGTATAACGACTGCCCTCTTCAATTCAAACCACAGGTTTGTCCAGAGACCGATGTCAGCTGCAAAACGTTGATTTTGTGGCAAATTAACCATTTCTTTGTGGAATTTTGATAAATGCATTGTCTTGATGGAAGATCCCCTTACGGTCAAGTTTCAGCCTCCTGGCAGAGGCAACCATGTTTTTAGCTACAATATCCTGGTACTTGGCAGACTTTTTATGATGCCGTGGAACTTAAGGGAACCAGGACCAGTAGAAGCAAAACAGCCCCATAACATAAAAGATCCACCACCATATTTTACAGTAGGTTCTGCATATGCATCCTTCTTTCAAATCAAATGTTATTTGTCACATGCTTCATAAACAACAGGTGTAGACTAACAGTGAAACGCTTACTTATGGGTCCTTTTCCAACAATGCGGAGTTAAAGATCAAGAAAAAAAGAAGAAGAATTAAATACTGACACGAGGAATCAATCCAGAGTGAATAACAAATAACAATAATGAGTAAAAATAACAATAACAAAAATATCATGATACAGTACAGGGAGTACCGAGTTGATGTGCAGGGGTACGAGGTAACTGAGGTAGATATGTACATATCGGTAGGGGTGAAGTGACTAGGCAAAGGACAGATAATAGACAGTAGCAGCAGTGTATGTATGAGAAACAGTAGCAGCAGCGTATGTATGAGAAACAGTAGCAGCAGCGTATGTATGAGAAACAGTAGCAGCAGCGTATGTATGAGAATCAGTAGCAGCAGTGTATGTATGAGAAACAGTAGCAGCAGCGTATGTATGAGAAACAGTAGCAGCAGTGTATGTATGAGAAACAGTAGCAGCAGTGTATGTATGAGAAACAGTAGCAGCAGTGTATGTATGAGAAACAGTAGCAGCAGTGTATGTATGAGAAACAGTAGCAGCAGTGTATGTATGTGAAACAGTAGCAGCAGTGTATGTATGAGAAACAGTAGCAGCAGCGTATGTATGTGAAACAGTAGCAGCAGCGTATGTATGTGAAACAGTAGCAGCAGCAGTGTATGTATGAGAAACAGTAGCAGCAGCAGTGTATGTATGAGAAACAGTAGCAGCAGCGTATGTATGAGAAACAGTAGCAGCAGTGTATGTATGAGAAACAGTAGCAGCAGCAGTGTATGTATGAGAAACAGTAGCAGCAGCGTATGTATGAGAAACAGTAGCAGCAGCAGTGTATGTATGTGAAACAGTAGCAGCAGCAGTGTATGTATGAGAAACAGTAGCAGCAGCGTATGTATGAGAAACAGTAGCAGCAGCGTATGTATGAGAAACAGTAGCAGCAGCGTATGTATGAGAAACAGTAGCAGCAGTGTATGTATGAGAAACAGTAGCAGCAGTGTATGTATGAGAAACAGTAGCAGCAGCGTATGTATGAGAAACAGTAGCAGCAGCAGTGTATGTATGAGAAACAGTAGCAGCAGCGTATGTATGTGAAACAGTAGCAGCAGCGTATGTATGAGAAACAGTAGCAGCAGCAGTGTATGTATGAGAAACAGTAGCAGCAGCGTATGTATGTGAAACAGTAGCAGCAGTGTATGTATGAGAAACAGTAGCAGCAGCAGTGTATGTATGAGAAACAGTAGCAGCAGCGTATGTATGAGAAACAGTAGCAGCAGCAGTGTATGTATGAGAAACAGTAGCAGCAGCGTATGTATGAGAAACAGTAGCAGCAGCGTATGTATGTGAAACAGTAGCAGCAGTGTATGTATGAGAAACAGTAGCAGCAGTGTATGTATGAGAAACAGTAGCAGCAGCGTATGTATGAGAAACAGTAGCAGCAGTGTATGTATGAGAAACAGTAGCAGCAGTGTATGTATGAGAAACAGTAGCAGCAGCGTATGTATGAGAAACAGTAGCAGCAGCAGTGTATGTATGAGAAACAGTAGCAGCAGCGTATGTATGTGAAACAGTAGCAGCAGCAGTGTATGTATGTGAAACAGTAGCAGCAGCAGCGTATGTATGTGAAACAGTAGCAGCAGCAGTGTATGTATGAGAAACAGTAGCAGCAGCAGTGTATGTATGAGAAACAGTAGCAGCAGCAGCGTATGTATGTGAAACAGTAGCAGCAGCAGTGTATGTATGAGAAACAGTAGCAGCAGCGTATGTATGAGAAACAGTAGCAGCAGCGTATGTATGTGAAACAGTAGCAGCAGTGTATGTATGAGAAACAGTAGCAGCAGTGTATGTATGAGAAACAGTAGCAGCAGCGTATGTATGAGAAACAGTAGCAGCAGTGTATGTATGAGAATCAGTAGCAGCAGTGTATGTATGAGAAACAGTAGCAGCAGCGTATGTATGAGAAACAGTAGCAGCAGCGTATGTATGAGAAACAGTAGCAGCAGCGTATGTATGAGAAACAGTAGCAGCAGCGTATGTATGTGAAACAGTAGCAGCAGTGTATGTATGAGAAACAGTAGCAGCAGTGTATGTATGAGAAACAGTAGCAGCAGTGTATGTATGTGAAACAGTAGCAGCAGCAGTGTATGTATGTGAAACAGTAGCAGCAGCAGTGTATGTATGTGAAACAGTAGCAGCAGCGTATGTATGAGAAACAGTAGCAGCAGCGTATGTATGAGAAACAGTAGCAGCAGCAGTGTATGTATGTGAAACAGTAGCAGCAGCAGTGTATGTATGAGAAACAGTAGCAGCAGCAGTGTATGTATGTGAAACAGTAGCAGCAGCAGTGTATGTATGTGAAACAGTAGCAGCAGCAGCGTATGTATGAGAAACAGTAGCAGCAGCGTATGTATGAGAAACAGTAGCAGCAGCGTATGTATGAGAAACAGTAGCAGCAGTGTATGTATGTGAAACAGTAGCAGCAGCAGTGTATGTATGTGAAACAGTAGCAGCAGCGTATGTATGAGAAACAGTAGCAGCAGCGTATGTATGAGAAACAGTAGCAGCAGTGTATGTATGTGAAACAGTAGCAGCAGCGTATGTATGAGAAACAGTAGCAGCAGCGTATGTATGAGAAACAGTAGCAGCAGCGTATGTATGAGAAACAGTAGCAGCAGTGTATGTATGTGAAACAGTAGCAGCAGCAGTGTATGTATGTGAAACAGTAGCAGCAGTGTATGTATGTGAAACAGTAGCAGCAGTGTATGTATGTGAAACAGTAGCAGCAGTGTATGTATGTGAAACAGTAGCAGCAGCAGTGTATGTATGAGAAACAGTAGCAGCAGCGTATGTATGAGAAACAGTAGCAGCAGTGTATGTATGTGAAACAGTAGCAGCAGCAGTGTATGTATGAGAAACAGTAGCAGCAGTGTATGTATGTGAAACAGTAGCAGCAGTGTATGTATGTGAAACAGTAGCAGCAGTGTATGTATGAGAAACAGTAGCAGCAGTGTATGTATGAGAAACAGTAGCAGCAGTGTATGTATGAGAAACAGTAGCAGCAGTGTATGTATGAGAAACAGTAGCAGCAGTGTATGTATGAGAAACAGTAGCAGCAGTGTATGTATGAGAAACAGTAGCAGCAGTGTATGTATGAGAAACAGTAGCAGCAGTGTATGTATGAGAAACAGTAGCAGCAGTGTATGTATGAGAAACAGTAGCAGCAGTGTATGTATGAGAAACAGTAGCAGCAGTGTATGTATGAGAAACAGTAGCAGCAGTGTATGTATGAGAAACAGTAGCAGCAGTGTATGTATGAGAAACAGTAGCAGCAGTGTATGTATGAGAAACAGTAGCAGCAGTGTATGTATGAGAAACAGTAGCAGCAGTGTATGTATGAGAAACAGTAGCAGCAGCGTATGTATGAGAAACAGTAGCAGCAGTGTATGTATGAGAAACAGTAGCAGCAGCGTATGTATGAGAAACAGTAGCAGCAGTGTATGTATGAGAAACAGTAGCAGCAGTGTATGTATGAGAAACAGTAGCAGCAGCGTATGTATGAGAAACAGTAGCAGCAGTGTATGTATGAGAAACAGTAGCAGCAGCGTATGTATGAGAAACAGTAGCAGCAGTGTATGTATGAGAAACAGTAGCAGCAGCGTATGTATGAGAAACAGTAGCAGCAGTGTATGTATGAGAAACAGTAGCAGCAGTGTATGTATGAGAAACAGTAGCAGCAGTGTATGTATGTGAAACAGTAGCAGCAGTGTATGTATGAGAAACAGTAGCAGCAGCGTATGTATGTGAAACAGTAGCAGCAGCGTATGTATGTGAAACAGTAGCAGCAGTGTATGTATGAGAAACAGTAGCAGCAGCGTATGTATGAGAAACAGTAGCAGCAGTGTATGTATGAGAAACAGTAGCAGCAGCGTATGTATGAGAAACAGTAGCAGCAGCGTATGTATGAGAAACAGTAGCAGCAGCGTATGTATGAGAAACAGTAGCAGCAGCGTATGTATGAGAAACAGTAGCAGCAGTGTATGTATGAGAAACAGTAGCAGCAGCGTATGTATGAGAAACAGTAGCAGCAGTGTATGTATGAGAAACAGTAGCAGCAGTGTATGTATGAGAAACAGTAGCAGCAGCGTATGTATGAGAAACAGTAGCAGCAGTGTATGTATGAGAAACAGTAGCAGCAGTGTATGTATGAGAAACAGTAGCAGCAGTGTATGTATGAGAAACAGTAGCAGCAGCGTATGTATGAGAAACAGTAGCAGCAGCGTATGTGGCGAGTGTAAAATAATATAATTGTAAAAAAACTTTTGAGCATACAATAGAGTTCGATATTTATCAATGGTGCCAATCATTTTTGAACTGACTATATATATGTATATGTATATGTATATGTTTTGTGTGTGTGTGTGTGTGTGTGTGTGTGTGTGTGTGTGTGTGTACATGCGATGCGTCCTACCTGTCGAAACTCCTCACAGACCAGGGTGAAGACCCAGAAGTAGAGAACAAACTCTAAGGTGGACGGGCCGTGAGGGGGCGGGGGCTTGAAGTCCAACAATAGGACGTAAGCAAACAGGCTGAGGAACAGGAAGTACATCAGCACGTTGCCTAGAAACGCTGTGACGGGCGCGAACCAGAACTCTCTCCAGCGTAGCAGTATGAACGGCCTCTTAGGATTGGAGGGGGGGGCACCTTTCAGATTGACCCTTACAGCCGCATATTCCTCAGCATCCTCATCCCTGAGAGGACAATAATTAGAATAATTACTTTTTGTGTGTGCATTCATGCGTGCGAGCGTGCATGCGTGTGTGCGTTTACATCATGTCGGTGAGGGAGAACATGGTGGCATCGACTCCGTCCAGACTGTCTGTGTCTTGACCATGCGGCACCTGCTCAGTCTTCCCCTCTTCCTCAGGTTCCCTGAGAAAGAGAGAAAGGTAGAGATAGAGAGAGCTGATAAACCGACAGACAGACTTTGCGCAGAGGAAACTTTCCTTCACCACCAGCCTCATTTCTCAAATTCACACCCTATGAGGAAAATAAGGAATGCTTTACATATTGGAAACTTTATTTCCCTTCACCACCAACCACATGAAAAATTACTATAGTTTACTATAGTGTAAATACTTTAGTATTACTATAGTTATTGTCATTGCAGACTGTATACTGCAGGGGTTTTCAAACTGGGGTCCGTGGACGTACTGCAGGGGTCCGGGGAAATAAAGAAATTTCAAATTCCAAATTCCATTTGAAAATGTTTTTTTATGAACATCGCTAGCTGTAACAGAATACCACCGTGGATAAAAATGGAATGTCTCTGTCCAGTATGAAGAAAGTTAGATGTAGTTTCACCAGCCAATGCTAACTAGTGTGTGACTGGATGTCTACAGGAACAGTTAGCATGCTAGCTAGTCCTGTAACATCCAACTCTGGGGAAGTAGATACATATACAGTGGGGAGAACAAGTGTTTGATACAGTGCCGATTTTGCAAATGTTCCTACTTACAAAGCATGTAGAGGTCTGTATTTTTTTATCATAGGTACACTTCAACTGTGAGAGACGGAATCTAAAACAAAAATCCAGAAAATCACATTGTATGATTTTGAAGTAATTAATTTGCATTTTATTGCATGACGTAAGTAATTGATACATCAGAAAAGCAAAACTTAATATCTGTTATAGAAACCTTTGTTTGCAATTACAGAGATCATTCGTTTCCTGTAGTTCTTGACCAGGTTTGCACACACTGCAGGAGGGATTTTGACCCACTCCTCCATACAGACCTTCTCCAGATCCTTCAGGTTTCGGGGCTGTCGCTGGGCAATACAGACTTTCAGCTCCCTCCAAAGATTTTCTATTGGGTTCAGGTCTGGAGACTGGCTAGGCCACTCCAGGACCTTGAGATGCTTCTTACGGAGCCACTCCTTAGTTGCCCTGGCTGTGTGTTTCGGGTTGTTGTCATGCTGGAAGACCCAGCCACGACCCATCTTCAATGCTCTTACTGAGGGAAGGGGGTTGTTGGCCAAGATCTTGCGATACATGGCCCCATCCATCCTCCCCTCAATACGGTGCAGTCGTCCTGTCCCCTTTGCAGAAAAGCATCCCCAAAGAATGATGTTTCCACCTCCATGCTTCACGGTTAGGATGGTGTTCTTGGGGTGGTACTCATCCTCCTTCTTCCTCCAAACACAGCGAGTGGAGTTTAGACCAAAAAGCTCTATTTTTGTCTCATCAGACCACATGACCTTCTCCCATTCCTCCTCTTGATCATCCAGATGGTCATTGGCAAACTTCAGATGGGCCTGGACATGCGCTGGCTTGAGCAGGGGGACCTTGCGTGCGCTGCAGGATTTTAATCCATGACGGGGTAGTGTGTTACTAACAGTTTTCTTTGAGACTGTGGTCCCAGCTCTCTTCAGGTCATTGACCAGGTCCTGCCGTGTAGTTCTGGGCTGATCCCTCACCTTCCTCATGATCATTGATGCCCCACGAGGTGAGATCTTGCATGGAGCCCCAGACCGAAGGTGATTGACCGTCATCGTGAACTTCTTCCATTTTCTAATAATTGCACCAACAGTTGTTGCCTTTATCCCTGATATCCTTACACCCTCTCTGGTCTTGGTCATTGTGGTGAGGTTGGAGTCTGTTTGATTGAGTGTGTGGACAGGTGTCTTTTATACAGGTAACAAGTTCAAACAGGTGCAGTTAATACAGTGGAGAACAGGAGGGATTCTTAAAGAAAAACTAACAGGTCTGTGAGAGCCGGAATTCTTACTGGTTGGTAGGTGATCAAATACTTATGTCATGCAATAAAATGCTAATTAATTACTTAAAAATCATACAATGTGATTATCTGGATTTTTGTTTTAGATTCCGTCTCTCACAGTTGAAGTGTACCTGTAATAAAAATTACAGACCACTACATGCTTTGTAAGTAGGAAAACCTGCAAAATTGGCAGTGTATCAAATACTTGTTCTCCCCACTGTATTTGTAATATGGAGAAAATGACTATCATTGGAATTAATTACAAGGTTTTTTCTGAATAGAAAATTCTTAGGCGGGCCATCTAAGTGGTAATTTACGGATGGAAAAACAGTTTGTGTCTATTGAACTGTACTGCATTTAACAATCAAATAAAAGCTAGACAGTCGGGGAGAACAGAACATTCAGGATACATATCCATGGATTTTGTTCTGTTTGAGCAGAGGAATACAGCATTAGCTCCATGCCAAACTGTGTATTATTGCAGGAAATGTGTTTAAAAACTGCAACATTTTCTCTCAGCTCAATGAATTTAGTCGATTTGCAGAACATTTTATTTACAACATAAAAATGTTCTCTACGCCGCCAAGATACCTTTCTAGCTAATAGACTAGGTTAGAGTTTACACTTCCTCTTCCAATGAACTGTAGAATTTACTATAGTGTTTTTGTTTCATTATCTTTGACATTGAAGTGGGGGCTTTCTCGTTGAGGAAACCTACTGGACAAAATACTAAGAGCACATTTTCCAAAACCTTTAAGTAGGACTGGGGTCTGAACGGATAGTTCAGAGCTTCTGCTCTTTTCTATAACCTTAAGGGAACACAATATTGTCTATACTTGGCGTGTAGGTTTCTTACTTATGGGTTACACAAATTGGAATATGGGGGAAGGGAATGGGCAGGTTATATGCACATTAAAATGCTGTACTGGCGACTAATTAGCTAAATGAAATAAGCAACATTGCATTTATTCTGAGAAGTCCTCCATCAGCTTCAACGGTGATTGATGACTAAGAAAGCGGTAACTGGGTGCGCTAGGCTACTATAGCATGACAGGAGCCCAATCCCGTAACCCTTCTTCGCCTTTGCGCTCGTTCACTAAAAGCAGTGGATTGGTGTAACTGTATTGGTATACATTTCACCTGCCCAATGCTTTTACATATTTTTGATCACTTTTCATGTTATTCTATACAGCAAATAACCAAAGATCAAAGCAAGCAAATTACACCGGCAATAGAAGTGTGAACCTCATTATGAAATGGACAAGATGTTAGTGCCATAACTTTTTGACTATATGAAACTTGGACAACTTGTGTTCATAACTACATCATGGATGATAAATGACAGCTTAATAGTGCTGCATTACTAGATAGCCAGCTTGCTAATTATTTTGTGTCCAAACATGCTACAGATCAATGAAATCAGGCTGGTTATCTTAAAATCCACTTCAATTAGCTCATACCCCTGCTCAACCACTTGGAACTGGTACACTGTCTGTATAGCCAAGTTATTGTTACTCATTGTGTATTTATTCCTCGTGTTATTAGTTTTCAATTTTTTCCTAATGTTAAAATTATTATTATATTATTTCAGAATTTCTCAAATGTGCTTTTTTTTCTCCCTGCATTGTTTGGAAAGGCCCGCAGGTAAGCATTTCACTGTTAGTCTACACCTGTTCTTTATGAAGCATGTGGCAAATACAATTGTATTTGATTTGAGTGGCCCAAGTCAGCTGCAACAATGGGAGGTTTGAGCTAGCGTCTTCACATTGCATTGGGCATAATGGAAATTAACTGTTTCCCTTCAGTAATCATTAAATATATGTACATTATAATTAAATAAAAGGGTTTAAAGTATTAGAAACCACCAAAATAACAATTACTACAAAAAATATTTTTATTTAATTTGGGCTTTTTCTCTACCATGGTTATTGTAGGCTGGATCAAAAGCATCTTAAGACTAAGTTCATCGTTAGAACCTTGTTTATCCATGATTCCAGCAGTTCATCCAAGTGGTTTGATCTAAATCAAATCACAATTGTAACATTTGGTCAAAAATAAGGCCTAGATTATTTTTGGTTGAAGTTTAATTGAACAGTATAAAACAAATCAGAATGGAGACCCATTGAAATCCCTTAGAATGTATGTGTTTCCACACTAGCGTCAGGCACTACTCAAAGCAAATGTCCCCCCTGTTCCCTGGCTCCTACACCCTTGGTTGAGAGCTACTTCCAAACTAAATGGTACATAGTCACAAAAGTACAGTAGATGGGGTTAGTTAAATTAAGTTTTTAAATAAAAATGAATGAATGGAGCGAATTTGGAGTGGTAGTTATTTTTTCCTGTGAGCGGTGAGGGTTTTTAGCGAAGCGGGGGAATGTGGACGGTAAGCAATAAATGGGATTTCTGACCGCTCAAATCCTCTGTTAGTATAGTAAAGTTTACTACAGTATTCTATTGTAAATACTGTAGTATTCTATAGTAAACTGTAGTATTTGTTCAAAGTGGGCAGCCAATCCACTCTATATCTTAATGCTTAATGGATTGGAAATTCTTAGACAGGTAGCCACTAACCTGAAGCTTATGAGGTTGGTGTAGATGAGGGGGGGTAAGAAGAAGGTGAGGATCAGTTTCCAGACTTCTGTGCTCGTCTCCATGTCTCCCCACCAGATCTGAGACAGCAGAGACTGCCAGGGGAAGAGGTAGGAGCAGAGTTAGTCCTGAAAAACTTCAATTAACCACCCTTCACATTCTAATACACACACTCTGGAAATCTGGTTAGTTTTATAAAGATGAATGTGAACATACAGATCACACGTACACACAGATTCACACAGAGATTCACACACGTACACACACACCTTGACCTCTGATCCCCTGGTTTAATACAGACCTGCAAGCCATCGTGACTGAAGAAGAGGCGGGCATCGGCTGCGGTGGCCATCTCCAGACAGGTAGCTTCGCCCCACACCAGAGACTGCCTTATAAGGAGGTTGAAAGAGCGACTCTCACTGCTCTGATAGCATTCACTGAACACTTCTAGAGAGACAATTAAAGGGTTAATACTCAACACTCACTGAACAAGTCTAATGAGAGGAAACGGGTCACAGGTTTTCACATTAGGTTTCCCATTAGGAATAAGGGGTGCAAATGGGTTTGCTTCCATCCTCATCCTACAGGCCTTGAGTGTGAAAACATTGCAAATGGCCCCAGACTGGGATGCCCTCCAGCAGACTTTTCAAACAGGTGGTCCCTTGCATTCTGAGTCGGAGTCGCTACTAGGCTTTATGGGGTGTAAATTCACTCACAAAATACAAGATGCTCACTTATGTGCAAAACAGATAAATGCCCCTAGGCATTACTTGGATACCTTGACTGTCTAGGCTTTAATTGGGGAATCAGAATGTCAGGGAGCAGCCCATCACATTAAGTATCAAACTAGCTAGACATTTGGAATAAGGCTCGCTCACCATTGGCCAAGTTCTCAAACTTCTGTGCTAGCTCCTTCAGAGAGAGCTT
This sequence comes from Oncorhynchus mykiss, assembly GCF_057628025.1. Taxonomy (NCBI): domain Eukaryota; kingdom Metazoa; phylum Chordata; class Actinopteri; order Salmoniformes; family Salmonidae; genus Oncorhynchus; species Oncorhynchus mykiss. The sequence continues at coordinate 86,819,083 of NC_143033.1, forward strand.
GGCCGCCGTCTCACTCTCAAGCTTAGACAGCTCCCTCAGAATCTTACAGCCTGCCAGAGCACTGAGGACAGACTCCCCTGCCTAGAGAGAGAGAGAAAGAGAGAAAGCAAGAGCAAGTGAAAGAGCGAGAGAGAAAGAAAAAGGGGATTGTTTTAACATGTCAGAGTTCCGGTTCCGGGGGCATGCATTGAAACGCTTGGCTTTCTTGTGGCTTTCTTTTGCAAACAAACTATGAATTAACAGACTTATTTTCAAATAATTGTCAACACATACAGTATCATCACATTAAGGTGTGGGATGTTCACTGTATTACAAGGAACAATAGCAGGTCTATTTTGCTCCTGCAGCTGGCATATTCTGTCTGTTCACAATTCACCTGTGGTAACATGGTGGCTTTCAAAACCAGACAACAAAAAGAGGTGGCCACTACTATCTGAGAGATTGATTATGAGGAAATAACCATCAGCCCTCGAGCGAAGGGGAGGGGGGGGGGGATAGGGAGGGGAGAATTGTTCACAGTGGGGTTATTATCCACATGCAACCAAGGCTCTCCAGCATATACTCTCTGATTACAATCTAATTTATGCCTGGCAAGTGTAACAGATGTGAAACGGCTAGCTTAGTTAGCGTGGGCGCTAAATAGCGTTTCAATCAGTGACGTCACTTGCTCTGAGACCTTGAAGTAGTAGTTCCCCTTGCTCTGCAAGGGCCGCGGCTTTTGTGGAGCGATGGGTAACGATGCTTCGAGGGTGACTGTTGATGTGTGCAGAAGGTCCCTGGTTCGCGCCCGGGTATGGGCGAGGGACGGTCTAAACTTGTACTGTTACACAAGCACCTAATCCTAAAGCAAAAGCATACACTTTCTAGTCAAACAGGCATAAATCATTGTCATGAATCAATTTCATACTATTATCTACACCTCTGTTTTCTTTAATCAATCAAATAGATATTCGATATATGAGCTAGTCTGACCGCCACGCTTACTCCTGCCAACTTCAAATGTCAGAATCTCCTAAAAGAACCACAAGGGTGAGGGAGGCATGCTTTCTTCTGGTGGGGGCGGGGGGCTAGGCGGGGTGGGAACTGAGGTTGGGAAATCTTTGTATGAATTTCTATGGTTGTTTTTGTTCCTGTAAACACCCCCCCCCCCCCCGCCCCCTCTAAAAAGATGACAAAACTAAATGGAAAATCTGTCACAAAGCAAAAGGGGATAGAGATCCATACATTCTTAACTGACTTAACTCGTCAGATAAAAGTTGAATCAAATCATTCATTAATAAATTACCATCTCCCAGAAGTAGACAGCCATCTCGCTGCGGTTCTGCAGCACAGCCCAGATGAACAGAGAGGCCCAGGGATGGACACAGCGCTGCTCCCTATACAGACAATCCCCCTGTAACAACTTATTCACTTGCTGAGAGAGGGGAGAGAGACAGTACATAAAGACAGATCGGGTGAGAGTAAATACAGCCTGGTTAGCACAGCAGTCACAGTTACATTCTATGACCAGTGATAAAGTAGGTTCACCGTAGCAGCGTTGATAATTCAACTATATTGGTGGAGTCTACAGGCCTAGTAAGTAGGCCTAGTTAGTACACATCACTGGACCTTGTCATTGACAACAGATGCATTTGTAATTCATGTGCTCTGGTAGTGCCCTAAACACTCTTGGATTTTTTTTACATTTTTTTTTAAATCTATTCAAATGTTTTGCCACATGCACAGAATACAAGGGGTATAAACTTGACCGTGAAATGCTTGCTCATGAGCCCTTCCCGACATCTTCCCGAGCTTTAAAAAAAATGTATACGAATATTTAAAAAATAAGACAAGGAATAAAATACACAAATATGAAGCTATATACTGGGAGTACAAGTACCATATCACTGTGCAGGGGTACGAGGTATGTGTGGTATAAATGTACATGAAGGCAGGGTAAAGGGACTAGGAATCAGGATAGATAATAAGAGTCAATAAAGAACAGAGTAGCAGTAGCATATAATGAGTGTGAAAGTGTGTGTGTGAAAGTGTGTGTGGCATCACTATGCGCACAGGTGTGGGGGGAGGGGGATGTGTGTGTGTTTGTGTGAAAGTGTGTGAGTGTATATACAGTATGGCGTATATCAACAGTGTACAACACATTATGAACACCTTCCTAATATTCAGTTGCACCCCCTTTGCCCTTAGAACAGTCTCAATTTGTTTGTGCATGGACTACAAAGTGTCAAAATCATTCCACAGGGATGCTGGCCCATGTTGACTCCAATGCTTCCCACAGTTGTGTCAAGTTGGCTGGATGTCCATTGGGTGTTGGACCAGTCTTGATACACGCGGGAAACTGTTGACTGTTGCGCTTGGCACCTACTACCATACCCTATTCAAAGGCACTTAAATTTACATTTCCTGTAGTCTACAATCAGCTCTTTGGTCTTGGGACATTGAGGGAGATACTGTTTTCCTGGCACCACACTGCTAACTCTCTGATGATGGTGTTGGAATTGTGCGTGGCCACACAGTCATGGGGTAACAGGAAGTACAGGAAGGGGCTGAGCACACACCCCTGAGGGGCCCCCATGTTGAGGGTCAGTGTGGCGGAGGTGTTGTTGCCTACCCTTACCACCTGGGGCTAGCCTGTCAGGAAGTCCAGTTGCAGAGGGAGGCGTTCAGTCTCAGGGTCCCAAGTTTGGTGATGAGCTTGAAGGGAACTATGGTGTTGAACACCGAACTAGTGTTCGGTGTTCAGGTGGAGAAAGCAGTGTGAAGTGCAATTGAGATATCGTCATCTGTGGATCTTTTGAGGAGGTATGCAAATTAGAGTGGGTCCAGGGTTTCTGGGATGGTGGTGTTGACGAGTGTCATGACCAGCCTTTCAAAGCACTTCATAATTACAGATGTGAGTGCTACGGCACGATAGGCATTTAGGCAGGTTACCTTGGAGTTCTTGGTAACAGGGACAATGGTGGTCAGCTTGAAACATGTTAGGATTACAGACTGGGACAAAGAGAGATTGAAAATGTCAGTGAAGACACTTGTCAGCTAGTCTGCGCATGCCCTGAGAACCCATCCTGGTATTCCATTTGGCCCGGCGGCGGTTTAAAAGTTTTACTCTTATCGGCAAACAGAGAACGAGATCACTATGAATTCCAAAAGGAACTACACATCACTTTACAAGCCAGCATAATGTGATTTGCAGGCCTAATGTGGCCTGTAATCCAGGAGCTTCAGACCACTGTGTTAGGGTATATAGGCCCTCAAAAGTAAGGCATTATATACAGCATGTAATGTATTTTCAAAAAGAGGTGGTTTATTTTAAAGGATAATAAGGCTGGTAGAACCGTTCAAAGATAAAAGGGTTCTTGTTAGAACTTTTCATAGATAGTTTTAGGAAGGACCTTCCCACTGGGCAAAAAGGGGTTGAATCAATGCTGTTTCCACATCATTTCAAGAAAACAATTCTATGTGATGAAGTTGAATCAAATGGGAAAAACTGATTGGATTTGCAAAAAGTCATCAAGGTAAGGGAATTTAGTATTTTTTTCACCTTACTTCTAACCTAAATACAATGTCATGGTGACATTTGTTCTTGATTTTACATTGAATTCAAGTTAGTTGACAACGCAACCAAATGTAAATCAAAAATAGATATTGAACTGACGTCTGTGCCCAATGGGTTTAGACGAAAAAAGGGGTTCCTGGTAGAACCATTTATTTAATGGTTCTAGATATACCCAAAAAGGGTTTCCATATGGAGACAAGCTAAAGAACCCTATATGGTTCTACTTAGCAACTTTTTTTCTGAGAGTGTATAGGGGATAGAGTGCTATTTGGAACGCAGCTATGGCAGCCATTACCTTCAGTGTTCTCCAGGTGCTGGTGCTCTGGTCCAAACCCAGAGGACTGTAGTAGAAGGGCTGACACACATCTCCCAGGATGTCCCATAGTAGCCGCGACACCTGGAGGGAGAGGCGAGTCACATATAACTGAAAACAAAACACCTAAATTAGAGGAAATGCGCCTCAACTCTACACAGAGTGTTTTTCTCAATAAATTCTCAATAAATACTGTACCTAATCATTTCTGTACCATAAAATAAAGTGCAACCCCTCCTCACCTCATACAAGCTGAGCTCTTTGGCAGAGGAGGGTCCTGATATGGGGCTCTTGAGGGGTGTAGGCTCGTCCGGAGAGCAGGGGACAGTGGGAAGGGATCTGGCCAGGCTCTGCCTCTCTGTGAGGTGTCGCTGGAGAAGCGTGTAGGCCAGAGAGCTGTTGGACAGCGAGCGGTACAGGCCCTCCAGACGCTGGTAGGTCAGGTAGTCCAGGATGTTGAGGCCGTTCTCATTGAAGAGACGTACAAACTGGGGCTTGTTGTTGATCAGTGCGTCCGTCATGGAGTCCTCCAGGTCCTCGTACTACGGGAGGATGGGAGGGCGTTTTTATAAACATATCTCTCTCTGTCTGTCTGTCAAAAGTGAAACAATAACATCCTGCCGAGTGAGAAAATAAAGGAACGCTTCACAAATTGGAAATTGTTCTGATTTCCAACTTCCCTTCAACACCAGCCTACCTTCTCTGTATTGTTCCAACTTCCCTTCCCTTCAACACCAGCCTACCTTCTCTGTATTGTTCCTTATGAAACCTCTCTGAAGCCGTTCCCCTTATGTTCCTCATGTTATCAGATACAGAGAAGTTGGAAAGGTAAAGTCTGTCTGTCGTTTTGAATAGAATAAATGCCCTGTCAACTAAATAACATAAAATAAAATAAATGGAGTTAAACTGAGGAGCAGCTCACCCTCCATTGGATGTCTCCATTGAAGAGTTCACTGTTAGCGATGTCCACCCTGTTCCAGGCTACTGCAAGCTTCAGCTCCTCTGTGTACCCACTGGCATCGCTGGACACACGTTTACTGGCTAACAGACATTACATTGAACGAGTGAATAGTTTGACCAGGATCATGTTCAACATATTTGTCAACAGACAGCACAACTCACGCACACCTACCTCTGACCAGAGCCTTCAGTAGCACAGTGTCAAAATCATCAGGACTGTCCTGCTCCCCGTGGAACACTGTGATCAGATCTCTGTTCTGATAGATACTCAGAGCCTGGGGAAAGAAAGAAAACAAAGGAGAGAGAAAGAGGGGGGAGAGACAGACAGGGGGGGAGAGACAGAGGGGAGAGAGAGAGACAGAGGGGGGAGAGAGAGACAGAGGGGGGAGAGAGAGACAGGGGGGGGAGAGAGAGAGACAGAGGGGAGAGAGAGAGACAGAGGGGAGAGAGAGAGACATAGAGAGATAGAAAAACAAAGGAGGAGAGAGGAAGATAAATAAGCAGTATGATGAAGTGCTCACTCACACACACCCCACCCATCCCACACGCACCCTGTCCACAAGCTTCTCCCGGTCTGCCTCGGCAGGGAAGTGCCTCTTGACCCTCTCACGGGTCCTTTCGCGCAGCTCCGTGCTGGGGCTCTCGCTCCCCTCACCCTCTGGCGGGGGAGAGGTGCAGCTCATCGGCACAGCTGACAGGGCATCCAGCATCTCACAGATAAGGTCTGCCGCTGGACCAGAACCATTCAACACCAGCCATGGAGTAGCCTTCCTCAGAGAGAGATCCACCCTCTGGGGGAGGGAGAGATAAATATTTTTTTTTAAAGGAGGGAGAGAGTGTTTGGGGGGAGAAGGGAATGTTCTGGATATGGACAGTAAAGTTAAGTGATGATAGTGATGTTGTAATAGCTTACCTTCAGCATGGCAGCTTCCCCTGAGATGAGCATACACAGCACAGGAATCTCTATACTGCCACTATCTGGAAGATAACAGGTACAGGGAAGGGGTGTGGGGAGACATTTTTAGTCATGAGTCATTGATCAGATGTCATTGTGAATGTCCATCATATTAATGTCAATGTGTGAATGTTTCATGATTTACTACTCATATGAATATCCATAATATCCATTTTGAATGAGGGGCCATTTGGAGCTAAATGACGCGGCTCTTATACTAAATGGAGCAAAATAATGTGGCCCACATAAAATACTCATAACTCCCATGACTAGGAGAGATTGCAAGTCAGAAGGGCAGTGGACTTGAACCCATGCCAACTGTGTTAGCCTAGGCTGTGCATGTGTGCCCCGTGGCTTTTACCGTTGGACCAGACAGGCCATGTGATGTGTAATTCCGGCCAGGGTGAGACTATACAACAATTGGCACTTTGAAATCACCCGCATTGAGAATGACTGCCAGGGCAAGGAAAATGTATCGAGACTACCTAAATCATATAACTGGAACAGCCATCTCAGAAACAGGTGCAAAAAGTCAAATTACTAACAGATGGGTTAGTTTAGATATTGTTTTTATGTTTGTGTAATCAACCAATCAATGTACATACAAAAACACAGGTATTGAAAGAAAAAAATATCTGAAAATCAACCTGCAATAGAGCATGCTGGGAGACACTGTATGACAATAATAGGCATGGTTTTGAGCAAAGTTTAGTTTTACTCAACAAGATTGTTCAAATTCGACTCACTTCAAATTTTTTGATTGAATGTACAATTGTAAGGCAAACAAATGAAATGTTATTGGTCACATACACGTGTTTAGCAGATGTTATTGTGAGTGTAGTGAAACAGCTGCAATAGGATTGTGAGTTTGCTCAACATATCTACAGCATAGCTGAACCAACATACAGTGGTATGCCTACCAAAGGCAAATATGAATGTAATTTTACTCAAACTTTTTGAAATTCAGCTCACTTTGAACAGAGTTTGTTGAGTCAACAAACTTTATTAGCTCAAATTCTTGTCCATTTGAAGTCCACTCAACTCACAGAATAACACTGTTGGTTATGTTAGCTTTTTTACAGTGTATAAATGCAAGGAAATCTCCTCTTCTCTTCTGTGAGCGATCCATCGGGGAACATATTAAAATTGGGTTGATACAGAGAAGATTAGCATGGTCTTCCTGCGCATGCACCAGAATGATGTGCTCTCCCCAATATTTATTGTTTCTGCAGTGATGATTCACCATCTTCAGACAATGATTGTGTAACTTATTGTCCAAATGTTGAGCAAACACAATCCTATTGCAGCTGGTTGCCTTACAATTGTATGTTGAATCAACATATATATATATATATATTTTTTTTTTACAGTGTAGCCATGATGTCAACAATAGAAACTCCCATTGGTTGCTCACCAGATGAGTTCAACTTTGGATGAACTGTCAAACATTGTTAGTCTTTCTAACTGAAATATATAAATAACCCAACGAATATAACCAACACAAAAGCATCACTGAGTTTCATAGGCTTTATCATATCGCAAAGGACGTTGGGTGTGAAATCTCTTACTAGAACGTTACGAGAATTACATCAAGTTTTATACTTGTAAATATGTGGGAATAGGATAGGGGCTTTAGATGGCAGATAATGACCACTCCATAGACAGCATAACTTTGGCTTACCGTAAGCTCACACTTGCATGCTGAAATCTGTGCACTAGAAACATGGTTGATTTTTTTGTTTTTTTTAAGTTCACACTGTGATCTGAACTTAGTACACCTTCATTGGGCAGCTTGAACATGCTGCACTTCACCTGCACATCTGTAATATATTTTATAAACTTTTAGGAGATGGGGACTAGTCTTACCAGTATGTAGGTATTTATTTTATCTTTATTTAACTAGGCAAGTCAGTTTAAGAACAAACTTATTTTCAATGACGTCATAGGAACAGTGGGTTAACAGCCTTGTTTAGGGGCAGAACTTGGGGATTTGATCTTGCAACCTTTCGGTTACAAGTCCATCGCTCTAGCCACTAGGCTATATGCCATGTGTGTGGTGTGTGTGGTGTGTACTGTGTCTCACCCCAGATGCCGGTGCGCTGGTGGGAGATGTAGTCTTCCATCATGGACCTGAAGGCCGTTTCCCCTCCCCGCCGGCCTACACTCCCATCATCCACCAGCAGGAAGGCCTGGTAGTTATTATCCAGGCAGCACGAGTCACGAGATGCGTTCTGGACATAATACCGCGCTGGGAAACTACCCTGAGAGAGGAGGAAGAGGGGGGAGAAGATAGAGACAAAGAGAGGGGAGTGGGAGCAAGGGTAGAGAAGGGGATCAGTGAGGGTAAAGCGAGAGGGAAGGGGGAGAGAGATCAAGGAAGAGAAAATAAAGGAAGGGAGAGAGAAAAAGAGAGGTCATTGTGATTACCATCCATTGTGTATTACAATGTCCTTGTTACTAATTAAATGTCCTGTGGTTTGCTTGGCTGAGTGAGAGAGGGTGAGAAGAAAAGAGGGGAGAGATAAAAAGAGAGGTCATTGTGATTACCATCCATTGTTTATTACAATGTCCTTGTTATTAATTACATTTCCTGTGGTTTTGCTTGGCTGAGTGAGAGAGGGTGAGAAGAAAAGAGGGGAGAGATAAAGGAAAGTGAAAGACATTCATTTATTTGTATACAGTGTCAGTGTACAGTAGTGTGTTCCTGTGCCGCCTTATGTGTGTGTGTCTGTGCATGTTTAATTCTGTATACATTGAACATTGTGTTTGTGGTCATGACATGTGTGTCTATTCGTGTGTGTGTGTGTGTGTAAGTGTATTTGTGTCTCTGAGCGTGTACCTGTGTGTTAACTAGCTGCTCTCTGTTGTGCACCAGCCCCCAGGGGGCCACGCCCACAGCAATGACTTTCTTCTGGGAGAGACAGGAAGCCGCAGCAGCATGATCTCGCACTGCCTCCCCAACACAACGACCCACCCCCTCCCTCAGCCCCCCCGTCACTATCCACGCCCCTGGGAGAGAGAAGGAGTGAGAAAGAGAAGAGGGGGAAATGCAGGGAGAGAAGGGGGAGGGGAAGATAGGGAAGTGAGAGAAATGTTAATGACACAATAGGTGCATACATTTTTAGAATGAGTATGTAATCCCTGCAGGAATTGAAACCACAATCTTGGAATAGCAAGCACCACATGCTTACCAACTAAGCAACAAAGAATCATAGACAATAAACAATATATAGATAAGGAGCAGGAACCTGTTGGTTAAAATCAAATCCAATTTTATTAATCACATGCGCCGAATACAACAGGTCCTTACAGTGAAATGCTTACTTACGAGCCCCTAACCAACAATGCAGTTTAAAAAAAATACGGACACAATAAGGGCACTGAAAATATGTGAGATGCATCCATCCTTTAAAAGTCAATTTGTCCATTTAACGGCAGTGAAAGACGACGTCAAATCAATGATTATGTATTGGAATCAGGCCTAGAAAGGGTTGTTTCAAATACTGAATTTGAATGCTCACTTATATGAAACTACTGTTCAGTATATCCTGTTCCTTCTCTGGATCAGCTGTCATCTGACCTACTGGTTTGCCTCTTACCATTGCTGTGTCTGTAAACTTTATTATGCTTCATGGCTGAACTTGCTTATTTCCCCACCTTGATTTAATGAACCTGGCCGAGGTGGTCATGTGTCCTGTGAATATCTAACCAGTACAGCTGGAGGAAGAGGAAACGCAGAGCTTCAAAATGGTACAGTATATCATACACTGTAGTTGGAGGAAACATGGGAAACTTATGCTGCTTTGAAAGACAATAAACCTGTAAATCCACTTAGGAGACATGTCGGAGAAAAGGCCTTTGAAAGTCTCTTCTTTGTTTACGTCCCTGTAGCATTGTTAACACCTGCATTGTTCAAACCGCACTTAGCCCCAACCATGCATGTTAGTCCGCATGTGAGTCAGCATAGCATTGTCTACCAGAAACTAGTCTCTCCAGTTCCTACTCCAGTCTCCTGCTAATTTATTACCCACATCTCCAAAAGTGGTCCAGGTGTAATCTGACATGGCACAAGTGGGGGGGGGGGGGGGGGGGTACTCGTTTGTTCTCTATTGCTCCTCTTTTGTTCCTCAAGCAAGCGGGAGGCCGATGACAGAGGGCACCATCAGGCCAACTCCAGTTTGTACTTTTGTCCAAAAAAAAAAACGATTTAGCTCAAAATATATATTTATTTTTAGCTTACTGTATTTATAAGTGGGATGTTGTTTTTAAAAGTAAAAAATAGCTGGAGTGCATCTTTAAAAGAAATCAGAAATACTGTTAGAATGTTTTTCAATTGACTGCCATAGGCCAAAATAAAAAAGTAAACATTGTCTGTTAATAACTTCTTTTTTTTCTCACACGGTTGGTGTCACGACAAGTTTCAGATATAAAAATGGGTCATTGGGCCAAAAAAGTTTGGGACCGTCTGTACTATAGTATTTACTGTACTGTTTTTACAGACTAGTACAGTATACTATAGTTTTTACTGTAGAGCTTTTGCAGACTGTAACATACTATACTGCATCTATACTGTACGTACTGTGGTGTTTTTGGGGACATAACTGTAGTATTTACAAACATGTTTTTGTTTTATTATCTTTGACATAGAAGTAGGGGGCTTTCTCCTTCAGGAAACCTACTGGACAAATACTACTCAGAACAAACATATAAACACAACAGGCCTTAATCTATTGATTTCACATGACTGGGAATACAGATATGCATGTCTTGGTCACAGATGAGGTGTGGATCAGAAAACCAGTCACTATCTGGTGTGACCAACATTTGCCTCATGCAGCACGACATCTCCTTCGTATACAGTTGATCAGGTTGTTGATTGTGGCCTGTGGAATGTGGTCCTACTCCTCTTCAATGGCTGTGAGAAGTTGCTGGATATTGGAGGGAACACAAGGTCGTACACGTCGATCCAGAGCATCCCAAATGTGCTCAATGGGTGACATGTCTGGTGAGTATGCAGGCCATGGAAGAACTGGGACATTTTCAGCTTCCAGGAATTGTGTACAGATCCTTGAGACATGGTACTGTGCATTATCATGCTGAAACATGAGGTGATGGCGGCGGATGAATGACACGACAATGGGCCCCAATGGTTCCTTGGGACAGGCTTGTGCTAGCAATGACTAAGTGGAGCAGGCACGATGCGCTTACCCTATAAGGGGACATCGGCAGCGCTGCTAGAGAGACTTGATACTCTCTCAATCAGTAGACGACATGAGACATTTGAAAAATTCTAGTACCATGTTCTATTATAAAAACAGTACAGAAGTTTCGGTATACCTTTCCAGAATGCCGTTGAAGGCAGGAGGTCTCATTGCAAACTGCAGTCTGTAGCCCTTGGTAACTGTGGATAGGATTCAAGGCTTGACTGCACATGCACGCCAGTTGTCTACTCTCTCGGCGAGTAGCCAACAGGGAGGCTGACTCGCTCACCAGTGGCGCATTGTATTTTTGCTCTGTTTCCTTGGCAAGATGCCTGATTGTGACAGGTGTTTTAGTGAAAGAGAGTGTAGTGACACTGGGAACTGGTGACAGTGCTTTGAAGCAATTTGTCTTCCTGCCTCGGCTGAAAACAAACGAGTGGAGGGGAGAGCTGTGGCACGGAGGGCACCCGGAGGTAGAGTGATCTCCCTTGGGTGGACCACAGAGTCTGTGCTCCACCCAAGAAGGAACAGTGCAAGGAACCGAATGCCTCGTTGACTGCCCCTCTCTTCCGCAGGGGGCGTACCCATAAGTCTGACACAGACCAGAGGGGTGGGACTTGGATGTGGCTGGGAGGATGGCCGTTTGCCCCAGTGTCACATGCTGTGTCTCTGGGGGCTTCCCCATTCCCCACCTTGGTTGGTGGAGGGCTAGCCCGGATTGCCACAGTTTCCGGGTCTACAGGGCAGACAGAAGTTAAAGGCTTGACTTTCCTTCTTACAGAGTTTGCACTTCTGCTGCATGGTGGCAACAGAAGGCCCAAACAGTACCTTAGGCACTACTAGAGTTTCAAGGAAGTCTTCTTTGTCCTTGTCGGATAGAACGGACAGGTTGAGGCACAAGGCTCTCTTTCCTACCACCGCAAGATTCATGACGCGGCCACAGCATTGGATGGCGCCTCTAGAGGCACGGAGGTTGAGCTCTGTGATGGCATTGGGGTTGAGGTGGCTGGCCAGTGAAAGCTCAAATACCCAGGTCCTCCAAGTCCTTGACCTCCATGTAGGAAAAATGCCTGGTTTGGACCCTGGAGGTAAGGGGATTGACCCAGTAGCGCTTGGGTTCCGGCAAGTAGGCTGGGACAGCCGGGAGGAGCTGCGGTCACACTTTATTTGCATACTCCGGATTTTCTACAGATGGTCATACTATCAACAAACTGTTGATAAGCAACTGCTTGCTAAGGTTAGGTATAGAATACGGATTAGGGTAAGGGTTAAGTTTAAGGTTAGGATAAGGGCTAAAGTTAGGATTAGAACTAGGATTAGTTGAAATGTTACTGATAGCCTGTAGAGCCTCTACAGACGGACTATCCAAAGAAAGTGCTACCAGAGCTGCTGCCTGGGACAGCACGAGAGGGGAGATGCCTCCCATCGTAAAAGTCCCCCTCTGCGTCTCAGTGCCCCACGGGTTCGGGCCACTCAATGTTGAGGCCGGCCGCTGCCCATTTGCAGACATCGAGCAGCGAATATTTGTCGTCCACTATCAATGCCCGCTAAGGACGAAAGATGATCTGTCGGCTTGCGCCTCATCACCCATCTCCTCTCCTGCATAGAGGGGTCTTATCCCGTCATCATAGGACGGGAGGTCCTCCTCCCAATGGGGGTCATCAAGAAGCATTTAAGGAAAATGTCAATTTTCAGTGTACAAATAATGACATTTATTCAAACAGGTGGCCAAAAATAACTATCTGAAAGCCACGGCCCCAATAAGCCACACCTCCAATCTTTCAATAGGCTGCCACCTCTACAATATATTATTTAAAATATTCTAATTGTACCCCTCCCATTACAAAACGGTTCCAGTTTGAACCTGTACACAGGGGTTCCTCAATAAACCTTTTTGAACTGGAAAGGTTCCCTCTGTGTGGCAATTTTTTGAATCCCAAAAGGTTCTTCCAGGCTCCTTTACTTCTAAGAGTGTATGAATTAATTATATTGTAAAGAAATAGATGAAACAGAGTGGGCGTTGTCCTCAGCTGTGCTCTGACCAGCCTCAATCACAGCACACCATGGTATGTCTGTTTGTGTGTATGTGTGTGTGTGTGTCTGTCTCACCGGTGCTCTGTGCCGCCTTGACCAGCCCCTGTCTCAGCACCTCCCTGACCCAGGGCTTGACCTTCTCGCACCCCCCACTCCCCACAACAGAAACCACCAGGTTGGGGGAGGGCACCCCCCAGTGGGCCGTCATCAGACTGTACACGATCTGAGGTGGGGTGTCGCATGACAGTCGCAAGAACTGACCAATTGGAAGAGAAAAGGAGAAGAGGGTGGGGAAGAGTCAATGAGTATCGCCACACAAAGTTATGATGCTCAAGAGGCTACATAAAGTGCTGCTTGCTAGTTGCTTGTTTTGCCTATATGGTGTAGCTAATCGAAAGTGAAGAGATATCAGTACAGGTGAGAACATTCCGCCCACCATGGTTCCATAGAATGCCAGACAGACGTTCTGCAACATACAGCCCAACCAGACCTGATGTAGATGAGCAAAAGACTGAAATGAACTACATTCACATATTTGTCATTTAGTGTCAATGAATGGCTATGTGACCTATTCATTTCATAACATATGGCATCATGAGATTAGCATGAACTCAATCTCTCAGTAGGATCATGTGGTAACATAGCTGAGTCAATTGATAGTTATGAGTTGACGGGCACTAAGCCAACTACCTAATTCATGAATCAGCCAGTCACACACCATGTGTGTGTCCTAATGTTATTTATACCTTAGTAATACCCTGGGCTGATTGATTGAGTACGGGACACGGATGAATAAACACACCGTCCTCCATGAGATCATCAACAAGGGCCAGAAGCCAAACCCAAGACACTAGTGTTGTGTGTGTGTTAGTTTGGCTTTGCATGAGTGTGTGGGTGCTTGCATATGTGCAAGTGTATGCACGCACATGTGTGCATATGTTGGTATGTGCATGCTCTTACATGTGTGTGTTACTCACATGGCTGTGTCTCCTGCCAGCCCCTGCGAATTCCAGCTCTCCGAAGGCGTCGGTGGGGTACTCTGAGGAGTGCTGGGAACTGTCCCACTGGCTGACGATGGCGGCTCCGAAATAGTCTCCAGTAGCGTTGGAGCCGTGAGTCTCCCGCATGCCCCCACACTGACACAATGCCCCATTGCTGACAGGGAGAGAGAGAGACACACACACACACACACAAACAACACACACACACACACACAACATTTGCTTTGCAAATAGACCAGACACATTTTGCATTGTAACTGTAACTATATTGTGTCAGATAAAGGGACAACTCAGTGACCCAGAGAAAGGCTGTACCTTAAAGAGTCCTCTACGAATGTGGTGCATACTCGCTTCCTGATGATGTTGGGGATCCAGCTCTGGGAGAGAAAGAGTTGATTAAGAGTAACTATCTCGGCTACAGATGTAGAATTTTATGTGAAACTGGATGTATAGTAGCAATTAGCAAAAAGCCAAGACTCTCACAAACACGATGTGCTCTGTTCTACGACCCACATGAGTCTTGGGACTCATCTGAAGTCGGTACAGCCGATCTGCAAACTTCTGTCTGTAGCGTCTGAACGGTTTGGGCCACACATACATACACACTATATATATATATATATATATATATATTAGGGACTGTTTAGTGCCAAAAACAAGGGGTTAAATACATGTTAAAAAAATGTTTTCTGATCTTTCTTATAAATGTATATCTGATCTTTCTTATAAATGTATATCTGATCTTTCTTATAAATGTATATCTGATCTTTCTTATAAATGTATATCTATCAGATAAGACAGACACTTCAGAATAAACTTCCTTTAGATTTTTTGGGGGGAATATCTGTTGTTCCATGTAGTAAATCTGTTATTCAATGCATGGGCTAATATCAGGACAAAAATAGATATGTTTTTACCAAGGTTCCTAACCCTGACTGTCATTCTGAATGCAGGTTGATCCGTAAGATTTTCTGGATTTTTGTTTTAGATTCCGTCTCTCACAGTTGAAGTGTACCTATGATAAAAATGACAGGCCTCTACGTGCTTTGTAAGTAGGAAAACCTGCAAAATCGGCAGTGTATCAAATACTTGTTCTCCCCACTGTATGTCCAATATACCACGACTAAGGACTGCATTTATGCACGACGCAACAAGGAGTGCCTGGATACAGCCTTTAGCTGTGGTATATTGGCAATTCACCACAAACTCCCAAGGTGCCTTATTGTGATTATAAACCAGTTACCAACACAATTAGCACAGTAAACAAGTAATTGTGTGTCAAACCCATGGTATATTGTCTGATATAGCATGGCTTTCAGGCAAATCAGCATCAAGGACCCAAACTACCCGGTTTATAACACCGTTCCATTGTCTATAATATGGGTCCACACGTTTCAGTGTTAAATTAAAGGTTGAGTAAATTTGAATTTTGTCCACAAATGTACCTAATTTTCTATGTAAATAGTTTGTGTAAATGCCATAATGCAGTTATTTTGTTTGATACTTCTCTTGTTAGCTGAAATCGTATTTTTCTGAAGTTATTGTAGCTGTCGCGCTAGCTGTTTAGTCCAAACACAGTAACAAATCATGGGATTTTATCATAGGAAATGAACACCTGTAATAAAGTAGCCTCTGCTTCCAGGCCTCAGTCACATTGTTCTCAAGAGTCTGGGGAAGTTCATATTGGAAAGGTAGGTATGAGTGGAATGCTGACTACCAGCGGCTGCTGGCTAATTGGCTGTGATAAGCACAAATTATCCAGATTAAGATCATTTACGGTGCTAGCATTGTTGGCATTCTATATATTGCTTTGAATAAATGTTGTATATAATTTGGTTGAAAATGACACTACCCCAAGTGGGCACATGTGAAAATGATTGGCTTTCGGAGTCAACTCTCCGCCTTCGTTCATAGCCATGGGAATTAGGGGTTCTGAGGGTGCAGCAACACCCCCTGAAATTCTGAAGAAAAAAATTACAACAATAAAGTAGTGCATTGGGCCTTTAATAGTCCTGTATTAGCAGACCAACATATCCGTCTGCAGCGCCAGCAATGACAAAAATATTTGTCTACCCCCCCCCCCCCCCCCCCCCCTGTGCCTTTAAAGAGCTTGGAAAATTCCAGATAATGATGTCATGGCTTTAGAAGCTTCTGATAGGCTAATTTACATAATTTGAGTCAATTGGAGGTGTACCTGTGAATGTTTTTCAAGGCCTACCTTCAAACTCATTGCCTCTTTGCTTGACATCATGGGAAAAATCAAAAGAAATCAGCCAAAACCTCAGAAAATTAATTGTAGACCTCCACAAGTCTGGTTCATCCTTGGGAGAAATGTCCAAACCCCTGAAGGTACCACGCTGATCTGTACAAACAATAGTACGCAAGTATAAACACCATGGGACCACACAGCCGTTATACCGCTCAGGAAGGAGACGCGTTCTGTCTCCTAGAGATGAACGTACTTTGCTGCGAAAAGTGCAAATCAATCCCAGAACAACAGCAAAGGACCTTGTGAAGATGCTGGAGGAAACGGGTACAAAAGTATCTATATCCACAGTAAAACAAGTCCTATATCGACATAACCTGAAAGGCCACTCAGCAAGGAAGAAGCCACTGCTCCAAAACCACCATAAAAAAGTGCACATGGGGACAAGGATCATCATTTTTGGAGAAATGTCCTCTGGTCTGATGAGACAAAAACAGAACTGTTTGGTCATAATGACCATCATTATGTTTGGAGGAAAATGGGGGAGGCTTGCAAGCCGAAGAACACCATCCCAACCGTGAAGCATGGGGGTGGCAGCATCATGTTGTGGGGGTGCTTTGCTGCAGGAGGGACTGGTGCACTTCACAAAATAGATGGCATCGTGAGAAGGGAAAATTGTGTATATATTGAAGTAACATCTCAAGAAATCAGTTAAAGCTTGGTCGCAAATAAGTCTTCCAAATGGACCCAAGCAAACTTCCAAATGTATGGCAAAATGGCCTAAGGCCAACAAAGTCAAGGTATTGGAGTGGCCTATCACAAAGCCCTGACCTCAAACCTATAGAAAATATGTCGGCATAACTGAAAAAGTGTGTGAAAGCAAGGAGGCCTACAAACCTGACTCAGTTACACCAGTTCTGTCAGGAGGAATGGGCCAAAATTCACCCAACTTATTGTGTGAAGCTTGTGGAAGGCTACCCAAAACATTTGACCCAAGTTAAACAATTTAAAGGCAATGCTACCAAATAATAATTGAGTGTATGTAAACTTCTGACCCACTGGGAATGTGATGAAAGAAATAAAAGCTGAAATAAATCACTCTCTACTATTATTCTGACATTTCACATTCTTAAAATAAAGTGGTGATCCTAACTGACCTAAGACAGGGAATGTTTTACTGGGATTAAATGTCAGGAATTGTGAAAAACTGAGTTTAAATGTATTTGGATAAGGTGTATGTAAACTTCCGACTTCAACTGTACATTCTGTAGCTACCTCAGTTACCTTGTACCCCTGCACATCAACTCAGTACTGGTACTTCTTGTATATAGCCAAGTTATTGTTATTCTTTATTCACTGTGTATTTATTCCTTGTGTCATTATTTATATTTGCATTGTTGGAAAATGACCTGTAAGTAAGCATTTCAATGTTGTTTATGAAGCATGTGTCAAATAAACTTTGATTTGATTTGTTGGGAGTGGCAAACAGCTTGGATACACTCCACCTTCTTTTAGCCTCTTACTGACAAGACGGTCCACAGGCTTTATTACGGAAGAGGAGGTGAAAGCGTGGTAGGACTAATAATAAAAGGTACTATCTTGTCCCCTAAGGTGCACCATT
Organism: Oncorhynchus mykiss; assembly: GCF_057628025.1. NCBI lineage: Eukaryota > Metazoa > Chordata > Actinopteri > Salmoniformes > Salmonidae > Oncorhynchus > Oncorhynchus mykiss. The sequence continues at coordinate 86,836,930 of NC_143033.1, forward strand.
GGCTGTTTTGAGGTCACACTGCTTGGTCATAATTATGTAGGGGAGAGTTGGGTAAGTTGAGCCATTTTTTACATTCAGCATCACTATTTCAAGAGAAATATAGTATTCTTTCTAACAAAGACACTGTATCTACATTAATTTTCGGATGTTGTTTTTCCCTGGAAATAATCACAATTCATGTAAACATAACAGTTTTGAAAACATAGCTTGTCAAACAAAGTCTCTTGAAAAAAATGAGCATTAAGGAAAGGGTACGTTGAGCCACCTTGGGGTAAGTGGGTGATGGTGTTCTGTGACAGTGGGTGATGGTGTTCTGTGACAGTGGGTGATGGTGTTCTGTGACAGTGGGTGATGGTGTTCTGTGACAGTGGGTGATGGTGTTCTGTGACAGTGGGTGATGGTGCTGGTCGGTCAAAGTTTAATTAATGGATTGGGGGTGTGATATATTGTATATCTTAAATGCATGCCTACATTCATATATAGATCTCTGTTCAATATCACTTATCCTTCCATTTCTTGAGCAGTTGTCTGGGACAGGGATGTTGTTTTGATGTGCCAATTTGTAGGCAAGTTCTCTCCATAAAACTGGTCTGCGAGATTGACATGTTTATCAAGCTCAGACTCCACGTCATCAGATAAGACCTTGTGTGCCTCTACTACTCTATCATAGCTCTCTTTCACACAGGTACGTGGTCCTTTTCTTTTTTGTCAATGTACCATTCAGTCTATTTTCTCCATCTCTTGCTGCTGCTGAATGGACTTCTTCCCTTCTCTCAATTCCTTGGGGGGCTAAACGTGCTGGTTTTACATTTGTATACACTGGGCATGATGATGTCTGCTCTTTAACAATAGTTTAAATGCATGATACATTGCATAAAACTAACAAAATGTTAGAATTTGTATGGTCTATGGTGGCCATTGGCTGAACTTATGTTAACCAACAGACATTGGCTCAACCTACGCCAAGGCAAACATATTGACTATATTAGCCCATACATGATACACTTTCATGATAGGTTTAGGATCTCACATTGTAGCTTATAAACCCCAACTGATGTACAATTATTTTTTTTAAGTACTTTGGTTTAGATACAAGCATCATTAAACCTATAACACAATATATTAATTTAACTATGAAAATCTGTTTTTTGGACCCAACAAGCTCACCACTTTTTCCATGTTGTTTCATCCTTCACATACTCCATGGAATGATTTAATATCTGGTGTATGGACGGTTTCCCAGAAACAAGGGGTGGCTCAACTAACTATTTGGGTCAACTTACCCCACTCTCTCCTACCTATAATGGTACAGTGGGCATACTTTACAGGGTACCACTACAGTGACAAGCATTTGTACCCCTTTAAGTACAATGTGCAACCTTTTTTTCTGAGACTGTGGGATACTGTAAGTGTTAAGTAAACAAACTGTAAACTAATCCAACTGGTAGAACCTGACTAGCAATAGCTGCTGAAAGCGGATTGGTATTCAATTCAGAACTCATATCCCATTGACCCACACCCTAGTACCTGTCATAGCATGCTCAGTGCATATAGAAGTTATACTGTACTGGAAGTGAATTAAGATGGCTAGTCTCTCTCAAACTTTCAGATCTTGTTAAGATGAGAAATCAGGCCTGGGTTAGAAAAACAGACCCTCTAGCTGATTGGCAGCTTTTCATGCAATTGAGAAAGAGATGTACTACCTCAATCAAGAAAGCTAAATCTAGCTGCTTCCTAAGTTCTATCTCAGACTCTACTGGTGATCTGTTAGAATTTGGGAAAACAGTAAATGCACTGAAGCGTGGAAATTCCTCTCCTTCCCTTCTTAAGCAAGTTGTGTCAAACTCTAGCATCATAACTGAGATAAATAAGAATTTATGTTTTTAATCAGTTCCGTCAACTTCTAGTTAATATTTGCTTTCATTACAACAGCTTTGGACTTGTGATGTGCTAGACACCTTGTGCAAGATTGATGTAAAAAATAAATAAAACCCACAGCGGCTGATTTGCTTGATCCTTTCTTGCTGCAGCTTTCTGCTGATCTGATTGCAGAATCTTTAACACTCCATTTTAACCTAACAATTATTTCTGGTACCATCCCCAGGATCTGGATTATCATCCCATTTCAAATTATCTTGCCTAGCAGCAAAAATGATAGAATCCTTTGTAAATATTCAACTTAAATCCCTTTTAACTACGAAATAAAGTACCTTTGATACTTTCCGGACTCCTTGACTTTTTCCACATTGTTACGTTAGCCTTATCCTAAAATTGATTAAATAAAAAAGTCCTCAGCAGTCTACACAATACCCCATTATGACAAAGTGAAAACAGGCTTTTAGAAATATTAACTACTGTTTTTTTATTTCTAATAAAATTAGCAAACATTTCTAAAAACCAGTTTTGGCTTTGTCATTATTGTGTGTGTAGATTGAGGGGAAAAAAAAACATTTTAATCAATTTTAGAATAAGGCTAAAACATAACAAAATGTAGATAAAGTCAAGGGGTCTGAATACTTTCAGAAAGCACTGTGTATTCTAAAATGTACACCAGTCAGTGCTATGACCTGGTCTGAAACCTATCTTCACTACCTCTAGGTTTTAAATTATGTTCTTAATGGTTTGGATAATAAGAAACTCTGTGTCCATGTTTATTGACCTGTCTAATGATGGCTTCAACACTGTGGCTGACTCATTACAGAGGCTTTCATCAATTGGACTTGACCAGTAGCTGGTTTGAAAATCATTTAAAAGGACAGAATACAGAGTATATTTACTGATGGAGTTCAATCAGGTTGTTTAGACAGAACAAAGGGTGTCCACAGTATCCTTGGTCCGAATCTTTTCATTATTTGTTAATCTGTAAAAAAAAAAATAATAATAATAATAATTGTATGAATATTGGCACTGTGGGTATATTCTATTGCCACCACAGCTGACAAGGCTCTGTCAGAGCTTCAATCTGCCTTTATCGCCCTGTAGAAAGCCCTGGTTGAACTGAAGTTCATTCTTAATGCAGGTAAAACCATGTATATGTTATTTTCCAAATCACGTAAACATTTATCTGATGATTTATGTATATGTTTTGGATGGAGACCTCATTGTGTCCCCGCTTATGAATGTCTGCCACTGTATTGAAGCAATTGGATGCAGTTTATCAAAGTGCATTACATTTTATTAAGGGCGATGTGTACTGAACCTATCACTGCATTTTTTATCAGAAAGTAGGCTGGCCCTCCTTGAAGTCTCAGAGTGAAGCATTGTGCTCTGTTTGTCTATAAAGCCCTCTTGCATATGCTTACCTCATTGTTAACCTTCAGACTTATAAGTTACCAAACCCGGACTCAGGAATGGCTAAACCTTGAGAATCCTTCAATACCCTTCACTCTCCTTCCAGACTCACATTAAGCATCTCCAATCCAAAATTAAATCTAGAATTGGCTTCCTATTTTGCAACAAAGCAAACATACCCTCGTAAAACTGACTATCCTACCGATCCTTGACTTCAGCAATGTAATTTACAAAATAGCCTCCAACACTCTACTCAACAAATTTAATGCAGTCTATCACAGTGCCATCCGTTTTGTCACCAAAGCCCCATATACTACCCACCACTGCGACCTGTTTGCTCTCGTTGGCTGGCCCTCGCTTCATATTCGTCGCCAAACCCACTGTCTCCAGGTCATCTATAAGTCTTTGCTAGGTAAAGCATGCCTTATCTCAGCTCACTGGTCACACCATAGCAGCACCCACCTGTAGCACACGCTCCAGCAGGTATATTTCACTGGTTACCCCCAAAGCCAACTCCCCCTTTGGCCGCCTTTCCTTCCAGTTCTCTGGTGCCAATGACTGGAACAAATTGCAAAAATCACTGAAGCTGGAAACTAATATCTCCCTCACTTACTTCAAGCATTTATTTTTTTATTTTTTTATTTCACCTTTATTTAACCAGGTAAGCTAGTTGGGAACAAGTTCTCATTTACAACTGTGACCTGGCCAAGATAAAGCAAAGCAGTGTGACACGAACAACAGAGTTACACATGGAATAAACAAGCGTACAGTCAATAACATAATAGAAAAAAAGGAAGTCTATATACAGTGTGTGCATATGGCGTGAGGTGGTAGGTAATACATTGGCCATAGTAACGATGTAATTACAATTTAGCAGATTAACACTGGAGTGATAAATGAGCAGTTGATTTGCAAATAGAGATACTGGTGTGCAAAATAGCAGAAAGTAAATAAAAACAATACAGGGATGAGGTGGGTAGATTGGGTGGGTGGGCTATTTACAGATGGGCAATCATCTGTCAGGGCAGCTTACAGATCATTGCACCTGTACATAGACCATCTGTAAATAGCCCACCCAACTACCTCTTCCCCATATTGTTATTTTTTGTACCCCAGTATCTCTACTTGCACATTCATCTTCTGCACATCTATCACTCTAGTGTTTAGTTGCTAAATTGTCATTATTTTACCACTATGACCTATTTATTGCCTTACCTCCCTAATCTTACTTCATTTGCACACACTGTATATATACTTTTCTATTGTGTTATTGACTGTACGCTTGTTTATTCCATGTGTAACTCTGTGTTGTTGTTTGTGTCGCACTGCTTTATCTTGGCCAAGTCGCAGTTGTAAATGAGAACTTGCTCTCAACTGGCCTACCTGGTTAAATAAAGGTGAAATAAAAATACTTTTTTTTTTTTTTAAATCCACTGATTTAGGTTCATCTGCTTTTTGTATTTTTGCGCCTCTCATGTGGAATGATCTCCAAACATCCTTAAAGTTGGTCCTTCTAGGGCAATTCAGGCGGATGTTAGAGGGCGTTTTTACTGAAGAATGTGTTTGTTTCATGATTGTATTTAGGTTTTCGTGTTTTGTGTTTGCTTTTCCATGTGTATAAACTGTAGATAAACTGTAGATATGTACAGTACAGGAAAATGTGTGGAGAAGATTAAAAGGTACCACTAGACAAGAGAAATACCTTCCTCTCTCAATAGGCAGGTTTCCAATGACTCAGGTATATTCAACAAAACCACTGTCACAAAAATAACTTGTGGCACGTGTAATGGAAAGGGCAACTAAATAGGAGAAAGGTTCTAAAAGATCCACAAAATGTTTCTGTTTGACAGGAACTTTCTTTGATGGAAAAGTGTTTCTCTAATAAATAATGAATTATATAACCCACTTATGTTTAAAATGCTCATAAAAGTGCAGTAAATGTGTGTAGACAAAACAAGCTGCTCCGTTACTACTCTGCCAGCAGGAGCTCCGGGTGCCCAGGCTGTGCGCCCAGCAGTGGTGGTTCTAGACCATTTCAACTGGGGGGGGCCAAGCTGGGTCCAAAATTGTTGTCACAGGGGCACTGCTAGTGGCGCCCAGTGCTTGGATTGTTTTGTCAGCCATTTGCTATGAGGGGGGACTGCAAAGTAAATGGACATCCTGGGGTGCTGAAATGTGCGCTCAGTTCTTCTGGAACTGGCCTATCAGGTAGTCAACTGTTGGCGCTAAAGAGCAAATTGTACTTAAATTTTTATTTTAAATCATAAAAAGTCATTTGGAGCCTGCTGGATGGATTCTGGGACTTGATAAACTGGACAGCCACATCCAACAGTCGAATAACAGTCAGAGGGATACACTAGCTAGAATCTTCTCACGGACCAGGTAAGACAAAAATGCATGGCTCTATGAATTCCCAATTCGCAACAGCGTATTTTGTTTCAGATGCTAGGTAGTGGACAGGGTGTGTTAACTAAATCATTGGAATTGATGTAACGGATGTGAAACGGCTAGCTTAGTTAGCTAAATAGCATTTCAATCAGTGACGTCACTTGCTCTGAGACCTTGAAGTAGTTGTTCCCCTTGCTCTGCAAGGGCCGCGGCTTTTGTGGAGCGATGGGTAACGACGCTTCGTAGGTGTCAGTTGTTGATGTGTGCAGAGACTCCCTGGTTCGCGCCCGGGTATGGGCGAGGGGACTGTTTAAAGTAATACTGACATAGGCTACATTTCCATTTTTCATATTTTAGGTGTTTTGTTAGTTCTCCTTGAAATGGTCAAATAACTTAAGCATAGATTATTAACTTTATTTCTAATTTGGACATAGTAACTAGTAAAAAAATAATGGCACCGATTGGCCTACAGGGGTCGCTGTTGTAAGCAGTCTCACGAACCCTCATATATGTTGCCCCGTTTGACCTAGAGACTATAAACTTTGTTTCCGCATGTTGAATACATTTGCCACAAGGACCCATAAGGTCGGTCAAGATAAACTTTCCTCCATCTTGGACATTTTGGAAAACGTATTCTCATGAACAAAATAATATCAAAGTTGACAGTTTGATAAAAGCTAAAAGGGATTGGTAAAATCTATCAGTCCCAAGACCCAAGCAAAGAAAATATAATTCTGACCTTCATTTACATGCATATCCAGACCTTATATTTTGCCTCACAATGAACTGAACTGTTTTAAAATGTTATTTTCAGGACAACCAGGACTACACATAGAACACAAAACAATTTGACAAACAGTTGCAATCATAAGTTTTATTGACAAATGTATTAAAAAAAAGTCTGCCAACACAAAAACCTGAAATTTGAATTTATTTGAATGCTGTCGTACAAAAATGGTTTATTCAGTTAGAAATTAATATCCAACTAGTTAGTGACAACTATGTGGAGTTTGTGACAGCAACTACGTGAGCTTATTAATGTATTATAGACACTATGTCCCAGGATTTCCTATGATATTCTATGTCGAAGAACCCCTTACCTTCTAACAACTATTGTGTAGCTTGTGAGCGTCATAGAGCAAAACATGTTACACGTGTTCATGAGAGTCTCAGCTTTTTCATAGATAGCTACAAACTATTAAAAGCGCAAACGATTCTTACTCTACAGGCGTTTTTGTAAAAATAAAAAAAAAGACCAGCTCAGGGCCCCTCCTGGGTCCGCCTTTGTCTCTCAAACTGCTCTAGCTCAGCCCCTTTCAAGAACACATAGTGGTTGTTACCAACTGATGTATAATAAATAGACAAATCCAAAAATGGTACAACCCAGAAGTATGTAGCTTAAACACACAATGTTTAAAAGGGGTTAGAAGCACTAAATCACACCGGTCTTAAGAGATGGCTGAGTTATCGATAAATCAGGAAGTCAGATTTTACGTGTCCATTTAAATCCTTAGTAAATCCTCTCCAATGGCCTGTCAACTTGAGACATTTTAGGGTCATCAAAAACATGACCATGTATAGCATATGTTTGGCATTGATATCATTAAAAACATGAGCATGTATAGCATATGTTTGGCATTGATATCATTAAAAACATGACCATGTATAGCATATGTTTGGCATTGATATCATTAAAAACATGACCATGTATAGCATATGTTTGGCATTGATATCATTAAAAACATGACCATGTATAGCATATGTTTGGCATTGATATCATTAAAAATATGACCATGTATAGCATATGTTTGGCATTGATATCATTAAAAACATGACCATGTATAGCATATGTTTGGCATTGATATCATTAAAAACATGACCATGTATAGCATATGTTTGGCATTGATATCATTAAAAACATGACCATGTATAGCATATGTTTGGCATTGATATCATTAAAAACATGACCATGTATAGCATATGTTTGGCATTGATATCATTAAAAACATGACCATGTATAGCATATGTTTGGCATTGATATCATTAAAAACATGACCATGTATAGCATATGTTTGGCATAGATATCATTAAAAAAGGAGGAAGCTTAACAATTCCCTTTTTTGACTACATAACACTAATGTTTAAAATAATCATAGAAAATCTTCCTCTTGGACAGAGTCAGATTCACTCTTTAGACTCATCACAATGGTTCCTAAAGAGTTTGAAAAAACAACATTGATGCATTCAAAGATGACCACACTATACCAGTAAATGCTTATTAGCACATATGCTAATATGCAAGAAATACTTCTCATGAACTATAGGACTAAATGGCACCAAATTTGGAATATAGGCCCTTGGTACGTCTTAACTTAGCTTTTCTCAAACTAAGGGATTGTCCATTTAAACCACTGTAAATCCACTCCACAGTGGCCTATCAACTTGTGTCATCACTATTATGGCCAGTACCTAAGATGAACCACACTGAATTTGCTATTGACATAAAAATAAACTGTTAACTACTAAATCATTATATATGTAACGCTAATACTCAAAATCATCTGCCATCATCATCTTCTCATGAACCATATGTCAGATTCACTCCAGATTTTATATTTAGACTTCTCTAATGGTTGAGAATGGTTGAGAAGAGAAAAAAATGTTGCAGCACTCAAATATGGCCACATTGTACCTATGTTAGCACAAATGCTAATGCAACAATATATATATATATTATTCACATGAATGAAAAATCAGATTAACTCTCAATTTGGTATATAGACTGATTAGTTGCTGCATTTAAAAGTGGGCCACGCTACACCACTAGATACACCATATGACACCAGGGATATAAGAACTGAACCGATGGACATGGGGCCATGAAATTTGGTATGTAAACCTTATGTACAGTATATGTCCTTAGAAGCTGTGTAAATATAAAGTCACTGCAACCTTTGATGGCTGCACCAGACCAGCTGGTAGCCACTATGGATGTCATTAGCATCCTATGATGCCACTGGTGCCAGAGCAATGACTATTGTCTAATGCAAAAAATATATTAAAAAGTATGGGCAAGCCAAAATAAATATTGTGATTAGTATATCTGTATAATCACATAGTTGCCCTATTATGCGGTATGAACATAGTGAAAAGTGGATCTATTATTCAGGAAGATGAGAAACCCGGAAGTCCTGCCGCTTGCACAGTCTGCGTATTACAGCTGTGAGATTGTAGTGACGTATTTTGGAACGCTGATGTGGAGTGTATCAACTGAGATTGAAATCATTTACACACAAATATTGAATTCCTGGACTTTATTTTGTCAATGATGACCGCAGTGCACACTAATGCTGAAAATATTTCACAAATCTTAACGTAAACCATTAGTCAAATTGACCCCAGAATTGGTATATAAACTCATTACATTAACTAATGACTGTTGCATTAAAAAATAACCAACCTACAGCACTACACTAAACTTCACTTGCATCATCCTTGTGGTATTGAGATAAACATGGTAATGAGGTCACATGATAGTTCCTACATATAGAGTGCTTGCTTTGATAAACAACTGATACGGTCTTTTCTATCATCCTGTGAACCTTGTAGAGGACTTATGGACTTAAATCATTGTGCAACATCATGGGAAAGCTCTGGCCATTGTCTTTCAGCTCGAAAAATAGGATTTCTACTGCTGTGAGCATTTAAATTCTGCCTGTTCAATGTATTTCCATCACATTTTCAAATTGTAGGCTACTGATGGTTGTCATAAAAACTGTGTTAATTAGAAAATTATGAGATTATTATGGACAAGAACAAGATTTATATTTGTCAAATGGCTGCCAATCATCGATCATCACGTCTCCTGAGAAGTTCATCATAACTTATTTCCTCTGTAGCATAATAAACTGCATGCTTTTCCGAGTTGTAGTGGGAGTTGTAGTGGGAGTTGTAGTGGGAGGACCACATATCATATCATCATGTAACTCCAAGTTTCCTTTAACGTCATTCATTTTACCGGCAAAAAAGATCCCACCACGTGGAATGAACAAACTGTCTGTCGACATTTATGAAATTATCTCCTGTTTCCGTCATCTTATTATTGGTTTTTTTTATGCTTCATATAATTTATCCGCATGGGGTAATCATCTTGGTAGCCAACTTGATTCTTCTTGCATGTCCTACTGAGGTGAAAAAGCATTGGATTGGTGTAAACATGGGCGAGAGAGTTTCCTTCCACCAGTCTTAGCATTCATCTTTTTGAATCCAAGTCACATTGAGTTTGACTTTATAATTTAAAGGGCCAATCAGCAGTTGAAACAAAAACAAAGCATTATACCCTTCTAAAATAACTTTGATGTACATAAATGGTCATTTTTCGCTTACATTTTTAAGTATAAAATTACATTTGTTTTCATTGCTTTTTCAAATAACAAATGTGCCTCCTCTGGTCTTGGCACATGTGGTCCAGCCAACAGTTCACAGATAAAGTTCCTATAGGCTAGCCGATACGATGAGATCATAATGAATAAAAGAAGAATGTTTGTATTTGTCAAATGGCAGCCAAGCAACATGCCACCAGGTGTCTATTTATAGTCCCCAGGTCCAGAACAAATTCAAGGAAACACACAGTAGTATACAGAGCCATTAGTGCATGGAGCTCCCTTCCATCTTATATAGCACAAGTGACCAGCAAACCTGGTTCCCAAAAACAAATAAAGCAACACCGCAAGGCACAACACCTCTCCCCCAAGTGACCTACTTGTTGTGTGTATGTACTGACATGTATGTGTAACTGATTGATGCACACACACGCTACATGTTCATGTTTTTAAATGTTTGTAAATTGTAAAGTCTTTGTCTTTAATGTATTTTTCGTGATATGTTGGACCCCAGTAAGACTAGCTGATGCATTTGGCTAATGGGCACCCTAATAAATTAAAGCATCAATCATCATGTCACCAGAATTAAGACCCAGGATATTTATTTGAAAAGAGCACCAAGCTCATCACTGTGCACTTTCACCACTCTGTGAAGTTCATCATAATTTGTAAGGTAATAAATTGCATCCAAGTCATAGGAGGACAACACATATAATCATGTGAATCCAAGTTTACTTCAATATAATGCTTTTATATCAATATTTGCTCATAAATGCATTTTCCATAGCCATTTCATGTGGATTAATTTTAGACACAAAAAGATCCCACCATGTGGAACTAACAAATCGTCTGTCACATTTAGATAATTATACCGCCACTTCCTGTTTCCATCACAGCTGTAGTGATTTTTTTATTCGGTATGACAATTTTTTATTTTACTTTATTTTATTTCACCTTTATTTAACCAGGTAGGCTAGTTGAGAACAAGTTCTCATTTACAACTGCGACCTGGCCAAGATAAAGCATAGCAGTGTGAACAGACAACAACACAGAGTTACACATGGAGTAAACAATTAACAAGTCAATAACACAGTAGAAAAAGAAAAAAACGAGTCTATATACATTGTGTGCAAAAGGCATGAGGAGGTAGGCGAATAATTACAATTTAGCAGATTAACACTGGAGTGAAATGATCAAATGGTAATGTGCCGATAGATACTGGTGTCCCATAGATAGTCCCATAGAAACTGTGGATGAAAACATGGTCTTTGTCTCTATTTCCTGTCTCTTGAATAGAGTTTGTCCAGTCTTATCTCTCCTTTGTTTCTATTTCTCGGGAACAATGAATGTAATGCATAGTACTACCATACCAGCATGTGTGCGATCATCCCTTATCTTTTGTGACTGACACAAATTGTGTAATTTAAATTCTCAAGTTTAGTTTATGAGGCTGCATACATATACAGAACTTATAGGCCAATTGTCACTCTGAGTTTTGCTTTTTCACTCCTTCCAAATAGGGTTAGAAAAACCTTTCAGCTTTTGTATGTCAAGAGACTAGAGGGCACTAAAAGTCATCCAACTACTTTGTTTGTGGGACAGTTGGCAGCTGCTGTACAACTTAAATTAGTCATATGTCCAACCTCTCGTCCTATCAGTTCATGCATGAAAAAGATGGACTAGCCTACCCTGGTGATTCGAGACGCGTGTCACAAGAGCGTTATGTTTTTACAACAACGCATACATTATCCCGTCATTGCCACTCAAAAAACAGTTAAACGTCGACAAAAAAATTGCAATAAAGTCATACAGAACCTTGTTAGAAGGTATGAACAAAACAGCAAGCCTACAGTAGTATTCCTAGCCTACATTGATGAGTAAGTAACTGTCACAAGGATTGAGAATTCAGCTATTCTTGTCTCCCAGTCACCACACAGGAATAATGTGCCATTTACGATCAATTTGCAGTTGTGCTGATTTATTTAAAACATATTTGCCAAACACAATAGCTTTATACTATAGAGCCTTGAGGTGGTAGATTTTTGCCAATGAATGTAAAGCTACTGGCATTGATGAATGTAAAGCTACTGGCATTGATGAATGTAAAGCTACTGGTATTGATGAATGTAAAGCTACTGGTATTGATGAATGTAAAGCTACTGGTATTGATGAATGTAAAGCTACTGGTATTGATGAATGTAAAGCTACTGGTATTGATGAATGTAAAGCTACTGGTATTGATGAATGTAAAGCTACTGGTATTGATGAATGTAGGCTATATCAAGATTAGGGTACAACAGGTTAGGTGGAACTGTAAGACCAAGATTAAGTTACAAGTTTACCGGTTCTGTAAGCACTTTAGCCTACTGAATTTCAGCAACAGAAAAGAGAGCAATTGGTTAAATAAAGAAATACCACGAAATGGAGAGGAATGACAGGCTACTGCAATTTTACATCTAAATTGATTTTTCTTTTGCGATAAATGTTATTTATTCTATAATAAAAGTCAGTTAATACTATACTTTCTGCATTCAGTGAAATATTTTACACAGAAACAGAAAACAGTAGGCTACCATTCACACCCGATTTTGGTTTGCCAATACCCAAAGAAAAAAAAGAACACCTTATGGCACAACGGGGACTGGAGACATTTTTATGCATTTTGCATTATATTTCGCATTTGTATTAAATAGCCTATGTGATATGTGGTTGGGATACAACTGTGATATGTGGTTGTCTCGCCTAGCTATCTTAAGAAGAATGCACTAGCTGTTGGTCGCTCTGGATGGGAGCGTCTGCTGAATGACTAAATTATAAATGTACACCACATGTGACCAAAAGTATGTGGACACCTGCTCCTCAAACGTCTCATTCCAAAGTCATGTGCATCAATATGGAGTTGCCCCCCCCTTTGCTGCTATAACATCCTCCACTCTTCTAGGAAGGCTTTCCACTAGATGCTGGAACATTGCTGCGGGGACTTAATTTCATTCAGCCACAAGACCCAGGTCGGGCTCTGATGTTGGGCGATTCGGCCTGGCTCGCAGTCGGCGTTCCAATTCATCCCAATGGTGTTCAATGGGATTGAGATCAGGGCTCTGTGCAGGCCAGTCAAGTTCTTCCACAGCCTCCCGAGTGGCGCAGTCGTCCAAGGCTGTACCACTAGACAACCTGGTTCGAGTCCAGGCTCTGCCGCAGCAGGCCGCGACCGGGAGACCCATGGGGTGGTGCACATTTGGCCCAGCGTTGTCCATAAGGGGAGGGTTTGGCCTGCAGGGATGTCCTTGTCCCATCACGCTCTAGAGACTCCTGTGGCGGGCTGGGTGCTTGCACTTTGACACGGTCGCCAAGTGTACGTGTTTCCTCTGACACATTGGTGTGGCTGGCTTCTGGGTTAAGCAGGCATTGTGTCAAGAAGCAGTGCGGCTTGGTTGGGTTTCGGAGGACGCACGGCTCTCGACCTCTGTACGGGAGTTGCAGCAATGAGACAAGCCTAACTACCAATTGGATACCACAAAATTGGGGGAGAAATAAATAAATACAAGTTTTTTCACACCAATATCAACAAACCATTTCTGTATGGAACTTGCTTTGTGCACAGGGCATTGGCATGCTGAAACAGGAAAGGGCTTTCCCCAAACTGTACTATAGAATATCAATGTATGCTGTAAGATTTCCCTTCACTGGAACTAAGGGGCCTCGCAAGAACCATGAAAACAGCCCCAGATCATTATTCCTCCTCCACCAAAGTTTACAGTTGGCAGTATGCAGTCGGGCAGGTAGCGTTCTCTTGGCATCCGCCAAAACGCGTTTCCAGAGTCCAATGGCGGCGAGCTTTAAATTGCGCATGGCGCATAGTTAGACTTGTGTGTGGCTGCTAGGCCATGGAAAGCAATTTCATGAAGCTGCCCACAAAACAGTTATTGTGCTGACTTGTCTTCCAGAGGCCGTTTGGAACTCGGTAGTGAGTGTTGCAGCCAAGAACAGACTATTTTTATGCTCTTCAGCACTCTGCGATCCCATTCTGTGAGCTTTTTAATTTATTATTATTTATTTTTTTACTTACATTTAACTAGGCAAGTCAGTTAAGTACAAATTCTAATTTACAATGATGGCCTACCAAAAGGCCTCCTGAGGGGACGGGGCCTGGGATAAAAATAAAATTAAAATAAGTGCAATATAAATATAGGACAAAACACACATCACAACAAGAGAGACAACACAACACTAAGTAAAGAGAAACATCAGACAACATAGCAAGGCAGCAACACATGACAACACAACATGGTACAAACATTATTGGGCTTGTGTGGCCTACCACTTCGTAGCTGAGCAGTTGTTACCCCTAGACATGTCCACTTCACAATAACAGCAATTACATTTAAGCTGGGCAGCTCTGGCAGGGCAGAATTCTTACAAACTGACTTGGAAAGGTGCAGCATTGAAAGTCACTGGGCTCTTCAGTAAAGCCATTCTACTTCCAATGTCTCTAGGGAGATTGCATGGCTGTGTGCTCGATTTTCGACACCTGGCTGAAATAGCCGAATCCACTCATTTGAAGAGGTGTCCACATACTGTTGTGTATATTTTGTATTTGATATGTTGTTTTGTTCACTTTTTGGACCCCAGGTAGAGTACCGCTGCCTCAAAAGCAGCTAATTGGGGATCAAATAATGCTAAAAAGACACGGGCTATTTAATGAAATTGCGTGACACGTGTTTAGAATAGTAAAATCAAACCTGATCTTTGTCGGATTTTCTTCTTCCCGTTCTTCCTTCGCCTCCTTCATGCTCTTTATCCGTCATTACGCACTCTTGCCCCCTCCCTCCCGTCTCTTCTCCCGTCATGTCTAGATGGATTACAGCTTTTGTCAAATTGACGTCAAAAGTAGTTTTTTGTGCATTTTAGCTAAACCTAACCCTTCTCCTAAATGCTATGAAAAGTCAGCTTTTACAAAAGCCGTATCCCTCCTAGACAAAAACCCTCTTCTCCGGCAAGGGGCTAAAATAAATCTCGAATAGGTCCGACGCCAGGACAATAACAGTTCAAATCTAATTTTTAAATTTGAAATTGACTGCTGGAATTGGACCGCATATAGAGCTAGAGCTGCGCTCCCCCACAACCACGGCGCTTCCGAAATAAGTTTACAGAGCTCGATGTAGCTGTGTGTAGGCCTATATAGCCAAGCCCACGACAGGTATGTTGCAGACACGTTGTAGAGATGGGATGATATAGAGCAGGGGAGTGGGAGGAGACCAAATGGTAAATTTATATTTAGGAAGGCCACCATTCTAAAACCAACTGAATCACTCTACAAACAAACCACAGGAGGCTGCAGAGGGGAGAACGGCTCATAATATTTACCAGAATGGAGCAAATGGAATGGCATCATACACCTGGAAATCATGCGTTTGATGTATTTGATAGCTATTCACTATTACTGCTCCATCATTAACACGAGCCAGTGCCAACAGCCTCCTGTGAAACAGCCCCCCCCCCCCCCCCCCACATAACCACAAATAACAATAACTAGCGACCCTGCTTATAAACGTGCATATCGACTTTGCCACTTCAGCATGCTTTTGTGGCACAGTCAATGTCACGCAGGGCTACGGGCCAGAAGGTGGAGGTTTCGCCGACCTCCATGGGCGTGCTCACTCTCGCTGCCTGTTTCATTACACTACGATGTATATTACACTACGCCACTACGGCTGCAGACAATGATCAGCTAGGGGGAATTCAGATTTTCAACATTTTGATGCCATATTATTTTATTTAACCTTTATTTTAACTAGGCAAGTCAGTTAAGCACACATTCTTATTTGCAATGACGGCCTATTTCTAATGATATAAAATATATGCAACACATTTTCCCCCAACAACTTTCTGTGCCAATGCACCACACAACCAATAAACAAAGCATACCGACTTCGGCCACTTCAGTATCATGGTTTGCTTTTTCAACACCACAATAAATAGACTATGTCAATTTCGACAAACAGAAAGTACTTCCTCCCTACCTTGTAGGCCTATGCAGTATCGAATCCTTGCCTTGACAATCTTTGAGTGTTATTAAACTTTTTGTTTTGTTGTAACAGATGTCACTTTCCATTCATCAAATGGCTGTTGCACAGTCTGGATTGATTGATAATTGTGTCAGGTAAAAAAAAAATGTATACAGTATACACAAAGTACACATATTGTTGTGACGGGGATTGCACAATAAAGTCGGGAACTTATTTCCATTGTGGTCCCTGCTTTTTTTTGTACATAAATACATATATAATTACATAGATACAGACAAATTACAGCAGTACAGACAAAAAAAATGTTTGACCTCAAGTTGACTATGAGGGGGGAGTTTAAGAACAAGCTTGCTTTGTCTGGCCTGTAGCTTATTCTTTACATATTTGGGGCTGCTGGTGAACCATGATCTTCAGGCATAATCTAAGTGACACTGGACCAACACATTAGCCAGTCTTTAATAGGTACGAAGGTGTCTGATGAGAGTTCCTGACATATCGTACTGGTCAGAGTTCCTGACATATCGTACTGGTCAGAGTTCCTGACATATCGTACTGGTCAGAGTTCCTGACATATCGTACTGGTCTTACTCTGTCATTTCTGTCATTTTTTCCTTTTTTTCTTGTATTTTTCCTGTGGCATTATCCAAATTGTATTCTTATTCAGACTCTTGAAATATTTGCTCTATACAACCTAAATGTATCCTTAACATGTGAATGTAATTACGGCCTTTGTAAAGACAGCAAATATATATTGTGTATGTTTAGTACATGTTCTTTATATGCTCTTGAATAAAAATGTATGAAAGAAAGGTATGTGTGGAAATACGTAGTGCACATAAAGTACATTTCTGCGGTTAAATTCCCGTGCACCGAATAAAAAACAACAAGTTAAATGGGTTTCCATCGCATTTTTATCTCTAGGCCTACTGATGATTTTGCCACACACATTTTTTTGCAAAGGTATAGCGAATGTGGCCACTCTCGTATTGGCACATGTGCTCTAGCCAACAGCTCACATACAGAGTGGGTATAGCCTACATGATGAGATTATTATGGACAAAAGTGCAAGATTATTTTTATTTATCAAACGGCACCAAACTTCGATCATCATGTCACCAGAATAGACCCTCGATATTTATTGAAAGGAGCATTAAACTCATCAGTATTCACTTTCACCACAACCCTGTGAAGGTCATCATAAATGATTTAATCTGTTGCCTAATAAACTGCATGCTTTCCCATGATGTCGTGACTTATTTATCCAACATGTACTTTACTCGCGTAAAAAAATTGGATGGAAACCTGGTTAATGTTAAACCATTTTGAGGAGGCTGGAATTATATTTTGGACAATGTGCGCATGCGCTTGAAGTATCTAATCGGATTAAAACATTGTGACTCGTTGTTTTTATGCCACATACCACAACAGGTAATACATTTTAAAAGTTAAATGATAAATATTTAGTCTACATGTAAGTGTTAGGTTCTATGTGCGCGAGGAATAGACCCTTGGATTGGAGAGGAGGCAGAGCGCGCATTTAGCGTTCCTGAATAACTAGACCTAACAGGAAGAATGATGATCTACAACAGACAGCACGTCTCAGTATCAAATATAAAAATACATCCAGACTGGCCTGCTACCGCGCCTTTCGAGATCCAAATGGAATGAAACATTCAAATCACAGGCCTTTGTCACCGTTATTCAAATGACATTTTCACTGCAGCCTAGAGTAGAATTTTGTACTCGCTTGAAAACGATAATGCAATTGCAGGTAACCTAAAACAGGTAACCCTAATCGAGTCTTGTATTATTCCACGTCCTTGCTCAAGGCATAGACCAAATTGCACAGTTCTAAGCAATATTGTATCTATACAATTTCAAGCCAACCCCATGGCCATTTCATATAGCGGGTTACCATAGCATGTTTGTGTTAGAGGCTATCTGAAATCCCACAGCTGTGGTCTTGGACTGATTCATGTAAATGTTAGAAATTTCATTTCGAAAATGGATCTTATTGAAAGTCTGTCTTCTCAAACTAACTCTGACATTTTGTTAATTACTGAGACTTGGTTAAAAAAGTATGTGCCAGACTCTGATATGTCTCTAAATGGATATAATGTTTAAAGATCTGACAGTGCTGGCAGAAGTGGAGGTGTCTCAAATTCACAAAGAACAACTTGAATGTTACTGTGTGTATTACCACCTCTGTCCCTAAGCAATTTGAATGGATTGTCCTAAATGTGAGCCTTTGTAATAATGCCCAACTAACGTTATTGGGAGTTTATTGCCCTCCCTTGGCCCTCCCAATTGCTCTTAGCAAATTATCTGACTTGCTAACTATACTCATTCTGAATTTTGGGTGATCTTAACCTGGATTGGTTGATGCCAGTATCAGATAGACTGACATATATTTGTACTGAGCTACATGTAACTCAACTGGTAACTAAATCAGCTTGCCCCAACTTAAAACACCCTGAGAAATCTACTATTTTGGATATCATTCTGAAAGTACAGAGCTAATGGAATCTTTGCTAACAAGCTCAGTGACCATTGTCCCATTGCCTGCATTAGTGATACTAAGCTACCTAAATCATGTATACGCATTATTACAAAGAGACATTTTAGAACTTTCAATGAACAACATTTCCTGTATGACTTGGGGTTGCATGATTGATGTCTGACTCGGATCAGGCCCTTAAACGTTTTACCTCTCTGTTTAACTCTGTTGTAGATAAGAATCCCCCACATAGGAGATGAAGGGTAAAGGACCCATAGTTCACGCATGAATTGTCACAAATATTTTATGAAAGGCTGGATTGACTAATTCTTCCTGTGACTGGCAGTCCTTCAGACATTTGAGAAATAGATGTCTTACTCTGGTTAGATAAGCAAAGTCAATATACTTTTTGAATTATGTATCTGAGTGTGTTGGAAATCCAGGTCAATTCTGGAAAGTGGTAAAATCTTTGAGAAAAAAATCAACCCCCTCATTACCCAAGCAGGTTATGACAGCCTCTGGACCCATTTGGAAAGAAGTAGAGGGTGCTCAACCAATGTGAGTTGAGGTGCAACCTAAAAATGTGTAAACATCATTGGAAAGGAAAAGGCGCAAGGCTCGTTCACCATTAAAAAATCCTACTTTTATTAAGCAAGTTTAAAAGATTTACGCTTTCGGCCTTCAATGGCATTTTTCAGAATAATCACAAAGGGAATAGACAAGTTCATATGGGGCATGGGGCAGACAATTAGGGAGAAAACTCTTAAACTGGTGGCTCTAATGAGAGATGTTGTGGTAGACCATACAGGTTGATACTCAGGGTGTGGGGTACTGTGGTCAATGTCGCCACCTAGTGATGAACTACAGAAGTGGAACCAGTAAAAAATTGGGAAAGCTTTTTTTCAACTGCAGTAGGTGGGGGGGGGGGGGGGGGGGGGGGCTTCACAAAATAATACTATGGTCCTTCTCTAGGTTAAGACCTCTGGGGACTAAAGTATATAAGGAATGGATCCAGAACATCTCTCTGGAACTTTGGTCTTTGTTTTTGCTGACTTATTCAATTCCAAAGTAAAATAACTCACTAAGTGTCCTCACTCTATGAAATGGAGGGCCACTGGGGTGGCTGTTGGGGTCAGCACGTCAAAAGGCACTTCAGTGCTCATACATTCTAGTGCAGGGATCATCAACTAGATTCAGCCCCTTGACAATTTTTTTTCTTGAGCGGAAGGTCGGTGGGCCGGAAACAAAATTACAAATATTTTGTGGATTGCAAAGTGGCTGCAAGAAGCCCAAACAGATATAATGTTTGACTGAAACATATTAATTTTAAACCTTGTTAACATTTGAGAATAATTGGGAACAGATTTCTCACATTAAAATCACTTGGAGCTGATTTCCTGGTGTTTTTACAGTCTTTCATGCCCCCCAAAATAATACAAAATTAAAAATGTCTCTCAGAAAGATTGGGGGGGGGGGGGGGGGCAAATAAAACCACCTGTGGGCAAAAATCAGTTGGGAAACCCTGTTCTAGTGCGTAACTCCCTTGAGGTTCTCCTACAAAAAATAAGCCGCACAGGCAGCGAATCACGTAAATCACGTTGCTAGAATTGCAATTGATGGTACTTTAGATTTGTATGCCTGTTTTGAATGTTATTCTGGCATTAATACGTGTCACATATCAGTTTGCAAACAATATAAAAAATTTAAATCATTGAGTTAATAAAGCCGCATACAAACTTGGTCTCTTTTTTTGCTTTCTTGAGTAAAACAGCTCCAAAATGCAGGTGTTTCATCCTTGCTTTCTGTGGTGGTGGTTAGTTGCTCTGTGATTGGCTCAGTGTTTTGTCACTCATGGGGACACTACGTCACCGCCAAATCTACGGGTAGAGATAGAAAATTCAAGCCCCTTGGGTGCTGCCATAGAGTTACATTCGAAGTGCCCATCCAAGAAGGCTCAAGGTCATTGGCCACAGATAAAATGATATCAAATCACATATCTACTGTATCTTTTATTGGACTGATATTGTCAACATCAGACTATTAAAATCTTAGCTAGCAAGCTGGGAGTCATCATCATGAATCAAGTCGACAATCTACTGGCAAATTCTTTTCAATCCTTATCATATGAAATTGTAGATAAACCGTATCTGTGCTCATTGGCCATTGGACATGAACATTACACCAAAAATTGGAAATCACAAATTCAACAATGAGTGGTTTGGAAGGAATCAGTGGCGAACTGCAAGCATTGCAAATAAATCACTAGCCTGCAATTCAGTGGAGTGGCTGTGTGGTCCAAGTTTTCCCAGCTTAAAAGGACAAACACTCAACATTGGGCATGCTGTCAATCCAGCATGACTTCTGCTGCGCTCAAAACAACTGGAAACATGGAACTGGAAAATCTCAAATTTCACTGCACTGGACACAAACTGGTTGAACACTGTTGATTCAAAGTCATCACATTTCATTTTTTGTTGTTGAAATTATTCAACCAGTTTGTGCCTAATGGGCACAACATTTTCAATGACCGAAATGTAATACTCTGTGTACAGGTATGTCTGAGTGGATGTGTTGGGCTTTGAGTGGATGAGTAGTGTTGAGATATAGCGACTGAGAGTATCGAGTAGATATCTGGTAAATCAGTGGGAATAAATGTGCCTAAAGCCAATGCGTTGAATTGTAGATCTATTTTTTTTATTTAACTAGGCAAGTCAGTTAAGAACAAATTCTTATTTACAATGATGACCTACACCGGCCAAACCTGGACGACGCTGGGCCAATTGTGCACCAATCATTGTTACTGCTGCTTCTGCTCAGCCAGCATCTGGTTTGGTCTAATGCCCCAACTTGGTCTCAGTGCATTTCGTAATATTCTGTATGTAAATCCACACTCCATTTAGTATGATATGTTTAATATGGTATGTATTCATTTGTGGATGTCCATGTTATGTTATATGTTTATTTGTTATGAATTTTCAAATCACACTATATGTTACGAATTTGCAAAACGCAGTATATGTTACAAATTCTAGCTAGGTGGCTAACCTTATGGTTAGGGAAGGGTTCGCTAAAAGAGTTAAGGTTAGGGTTAGGGGAAGGGTTAGCTAACATGCTAAGCAATTGCATAGCTAAAAAGTAGTAAGTAGTTGAACATTTGCTAATTAGCTAAAATGCTCAAGTTATCCCTGATGAGATTTGAACTCACAACCTTTGGGTTGGTAGACGTTTGCGTTTATATGCCTACCCATCCACCCCAACCAACACCCTCATTTCATAACCATAATAATAACCATCTGTCTTATGTAACCATACTAAATAAAACATATAACTATACTTTGATCGTTCCTAATTTACGTTTACTATGTTATGTCTGGTCTATGAGACCAGGCTACATGCCCGGGTTGAACCCATGCGCCATGTGGGGAGCCTGCTGGATGAACTGCTGGAAGAGACACACACTCAGAGCAGGACAAGTACATCATGAATGTTCATGATTTCACCACGTCTTGAATTGAGGTAAACGCTGTCAATTTATTCACTACTGCTTGAAAAAACATTCCCTACAATTTTATGTAACATTTATTTAACTAGGCAAGTCAGTTAAGAACAAATTCTTATTTACAATAACGGCCTACCCCAGACTATGCTGGGCCAATTGTGCGTCGCCCTATGGGACTCCCAATCACGACCGGATGTGATTCAGCCTGGATTCGAACCAGGGACTGTAGTGACGCCTTAGACAGCTGCGCCACTCGGGAGCCCAAATGCCGTGTCCAATGTTCTAATCCCTCCCCATAAATTTAGAGTGCAATATTAGAGTCGGATTAATAACGCTCAATCCAGATAGGCAGCGATGGCAAAGGTGACATTTTCTGACGGAACTGTTCAATCAAATATGCCTATTGCTCCGCCACGGTAGGTAGCAGTAATGCACCATAGAAGACCGCGGCGCTAGTACAGAAAGAAGAATCTACCATTCATTTCCGTAAATAAAATCGTTCACCATTCTCTCTTCCTGTTGTGAAGTTAGCGGCATGGAGAAGGCACGTTTAATTGTATCAGGATCGAAACAGCATTTTGCGTAGCTAATAGAATTGTAGCTATCTGAACACGATTTAATTTGATTGGTAAAACTGAAGCCTTTCAAATACGTTTCTGTAAGCGCATTACCATCAAACTAATAGTAGCTAGCACATTTATAGCAAGATGTGCTAACTGTATTGTGTGTTGTCATGCTTTATGGTTCACAATACTTGCTTACCACTCTGTAGCTCAGTCAATTTACTCGCGCGCTATTGTTGCCATCATTCCCTCCCCAGCGTGTGTGTGTAAAGCATGGAGATTGAAGGGAGAGATTTCATGAACACTCCCCCCTTGAAGACGGTGCGGTTTGGGGGAAATGTTGTTGCCACGTTAGCGAAATTCAAACAGGTGAGATTTCCAATCCAGTGACACCAAACTTGGATGCCGTAGACACTTATGTGATTCACTCTGGAATGTAGTTATAACCTGGTATACATATGACAGTATTTGCTGCTGGTTGGTTGTTTTTCAAGGGAGACACCAGTGACTATGAGTTGTTGAAACATCAGCTGGCAGATCCAGATATCAAGGTAAATGAGCACGACTAGCAGTTCTGCTACATGTACAGTGTAACAAGGACGTTTCCAGAGGTCTTAATGATAATAGAATGTCTTCCTTTTTTGACAGGATGCCCAAATCATCAACTGGCTGCAGGAGTTCCGGAATTGTGTGACACAACTCAGCAAAGACCATGAGCAGCTGATCTATGTGGCTCTGGTGAGGATGGAACACTTGAATCAAGAGATGGTCAGTACTGCCCAGTCCAGGAACAGTTTTCTAATGCTGTATCTACCCCTTGTGTCTCTGTGAACCAGAGGCTGCCGTGGCTGGGCCGAAGCCCTGCCGTAGTGGAGGAGTATCTGTCCTTCCTCAGTAACCTGGTATCTGCCCAGACGGTCTACCTCCGGGCCTGCCTCAAGATGGTGGTCTCCAACTTCAAACCCAGTGAGTTCCTGCCTGTCTGCGTGGACATTCTGATAACTCAATATGGCTACTTTGAAGACGTATTGTTTTTCCTTCCTTTCCAGAGAGAGTGAAGATCTGTGAGGGAGGAGTGGACATCTCTGACTCGGATGATGACGATGAAAGTAGGTGTTACTGTTTCATTACTGTTTGCGATGGAAAACCAAGGTTGTTCAACGGACAGTCCCTGAAACGTTTCATTGAAATACACACTGCAGTAAATTCATAGTGACCTGAGACTGCAGTTGGTAAAAGGCTGCTCCACTCGTCCTTTTAGGGAAACTAGGCTCACTTCTAAAGTCCTTGAAGAGTGAGGATGATAAGAGGGGAGGTGAGGTGTAGATAAGATAATGCACAGAGACTCTAGCACTGGGGACTTTCACTGCAGGAGTCCCACCCCTTATGGTTACTGATTTGTCAGGCTGACAGACCTCCTCATAAATCTTAGTTTTACTTCAATGTTACAATTTTGTTTTTACTTCAAATGTTACAGAATCAACGTTCCATTGCAGTATAAAGGTTCCATTCCAATATAAAGGGTATAATGACACCCAGTTCACAGATCCAACTTGTTCAACGTTGGATGTTAGTTCAAAACGGCAAGTACTCTTTTCATTTCTGCACAGTTTTAACCCTTTCTCTTCTTTCTTGATTTGAAGACCTTCCAAGAAGTTTTGACCAGTGTCACCAGGCCTTGCAGCTGATTGGCAGATATGTCCCATCGTAAGTAGCCATAAGACAATCCTACAACATGTTGCTGGATAATTTTCAGACCCAAGTCTGACCTTGGGAATTGTTGACCCCCAATGCAAACTGGTAACAAACATATTTTTTCGTCCTTCTCATTTCAGCACCAGCTGTTTCCTGATGCCCATTCTGATTGAAAACTTTCCTTTTGTGCAGAAATCTTCCAGAACCCTGGTAAGCTGCGGTAGGTAGCCTCATGTTTTTTTAAATTTTATTGTCAGATTGTTGTACAGTATGGTTGTCTTTCGCTCTCCCCAGGAGTGTTATGTCCATAACCTTCTGCGGGTGGCGGTGTACATCCCCTCTCTACGACGAGACGTCCTGGAACTCATCATCAGTAGGATGCTCAAACTGGATGTAAGTGTGTGTTAGTTAAGCCACAGTTGCGTGTGTGTGTTTTGGCTTTCCAGTTCTTCACTGAGAAATAGGTGTCATTTGTGTGCTATAACACGGTGTGTTGTGTTCCAGGTGAGTGCTCCCCGGGGAGAGATAGAGGATGTGGAGGAGAACGCTGTGCAGCAGGAGTTGAAAGGAGAGCAGGAGGAGGAGGGCCTCTTTGACATGGTGACTGACTAGATCTGCTATGTTTTACATACAACAGTCACTGGTGTGATAGTTCTCCATTTTGCGACTGATGTGGTGTGACGTTTCGCTCATCTCTCTCTCTCACACAGGATGAGGATGTGTGTTCAGTGAATTCCAGTCCAGCAGGGACCAATGTGATGGTCCACCCTGTCGCTGAGAGACTGGACACTCTCATGGTTGTGCTGCTGGCCTTCATCAAGGACATGTGCCACGTCAACGGTGAGCACAGGGTCTTCACACACACTCACTAGACATATGACAAGACAGTGCTTACTCTGCTTCCTTTCTCTCTCCCCTTCCACCCCTCAATCTCTCTCCCCCTCTACTCTCTCTCTCTGGCAGGTTGTCTGGATGTGGAGCGGACTAAGGATCTGTACAAGGACCTGGTGTGTGTGTTTGATAAACTTATCCTACCTACACACGCCTCCTGTCACGTCCAATACGCCCTCTTCTACCTCTGCAGCTTCAGACTGGTCAGTACTCGCAACAGTGTGCATCCGTGCGGCTTTATAGTAGTGGCATTTTATAGAACGGTTGAGTGGGTAACTCGATTGATTGGCTGTGTGTTTGACCCCTCTCTCAGGCTCTGGCGGAGGCGTTTCTGGAACACCTGTGGAGGTTACTGCAGAGCCCGTCTCACCCGGCAGTACTGCGCCAATCTGCCGCTGGCTACATGGGTAGCTTCCTGGCCCGTGCCAACTTCCTGCCCGTCGTGTGAGTCACACCCTACTTTTGCTGATCATCAAGGGCTCCTTAGAGCATGTTGGGGTGTGGTTGGTTCTACGCAGCATACTCTCTGGTCCCTCCTAACTCCCTAACTAAGATTCTCTGACTGTTCTTCGTCCTGCAGTACGGTACGTGCGTGTCTGGACCTGCTGGTCCCCTGGCTCCACTTATACATAGACAGCCAGGACTCCGGCTCCCGGGCCTACTGTGACATCACGCTACACGGGCCCTTCTACAACGCCTGCCAGGCTGTCTTCTACACACTCATCTTCAGACACAGGAGCATCCTGGAGGGCAACATGAAGAAAGGTAGGGGATTACACATGTGTGTAAAACACATACACAGATACTTACAATTGTGTTTTTTATTGTATCAGTTGATATCTCACTGGCCTGGCAATCTCTGTGGGGGGGCTCTCTACCAGTTTCCAGTATTATATAACTGTGTGTCTGTAAGGGGGGGGCTCTCTACCAGTTTCCAGTATTATATAACTGTGTCTGTAAGGGGGGCTCTGTACCAGTTTCCAATATTATATAACTGTGTCTGTAAGGGGGGCTCTCTACCAGTTTCCAGTATTATAACTGTGTATGTAAGGGGGGCTCTCTACCAGTTTCCAGTATTATATAACTGTGTCTGTAAGGGGGGCTCTCTACCAGTTTCCAGTATTATATAACTGTGTGTCTGTAAGGGGGGTCTCTCTACCTGTTTCCAGTATTATATAACTGTGTGTCTGTAAGGGGGGCTCTCTACCAGTTTCCAGTATTATATAACTGTGTGTCTGTAAGGGGGGGCTCTCTACCAGTTTCCAGTATTATATAACTGTGTGTCTAAGGGGGGCTCTCTACCAGTTTCCAGTATTATATAACTGTGTGTCTGTTTCCATCCCAGGGCTGGCGTACCTGCAGAGTCTGAACCTAGAGAGGATAGTGATGTGTCAGCTCAACCCTCTGAAGGTCTGCCTGCCTGCCGTCACTAACATGTTTGCTGCCATCACCAGGTACAGTGGTACACCGACCAACCACCCTTTAAGCCAGTCGCACATCAATTACACTCTGCTACAGCACTGTGTTAGTTTCTGTCTGCTTCTAAAAATGTGAAGTGGTTGTTTGACCCAGACGTGTATCCATCCATCCACAGAAAGTACCAGTTGGTGTTCTGCTACACCATCATCGAGAGGAACAACCGTCATGTTCTCCCAGTGGTCCGCAGCTCCGTGGGGGGCGACTGTGTGTCCACCAACACCAACCCCCTGGACAGTTTCTTCCCCTTCGACCCCTACGTGCTCAAGAGGTAACCCATGACCCCTTCTCAGGGACCACTTATCAGTAGGCACAAAACAGGAGAAATTGGAAATGGCAGAAGTACAACCTGAACTCTAAGAAGAGAGTTCATTTTCCATTTCTGATCATGTTTTTCTTCTCTCCTCTCCAGGTCAAGTAAACTCATCGAGCCCCTCTACCAGGTGTGGGAGGAGCCAGCAGACACTGGGGTGGACACCGTCACCACCAAGAGAGTCAGACCGGTAAAACACAGACAGTCTTGTATTCTCTCAGGCACACACATGATTGGATGCTGTGTGTCTCCCTATTGGTTGTTTTTGTGGTTTGATTGGCTGTTTTCTCTCTGTCTCAGTGCTCGGATGCAGATGAGGATGACTTCCTGCGAGGGGAGACGCCGGAGACAAAGGGAGTGATGGGTATGACCCCTGGCTCGTATGAGTCACACCTCCACAGCCCCAGCAGTGTGGGCTCGCCGCCCATCTCCTTCCTACAGAGACCCTATCATCACTGAAGAGAAGTATCAGTCGGAACCATCTACAATCACCACCCCCTCAAGAACCTACTCCAGGACGCAAAAGATTATGAACACAAAGTGTACAATGCGTGGCTAGAGCTATTCATTTTATAATAATGGTTCTATGTTATAGCAGTTAACATGTTATAACTGGTTAATAGTGAATAAGTTCATTTCACTCCACTATGGAAAGAAAATGTATTTGTTTTATCTAGGATGGGAAACTCGAAAGATTTTGTGTTCTCAGCAAAGGTAACTGTATTTACAAAAACAAAATCTGACACTTTCAATGGTTCATTGATTTTGGTTGTCTCTGATCTACAATTTGTGTCAAGTTCTGAACAACACATTTTAATAATGATTTATATAATTTTACAGATTGTAAACATGTTCCCTTATTGAAATCCTTCTTAACCAGAACCGATACTTGTAAGAAAGGTCATCTGCAGCAGATGAAAGGGGAAACATATCTGTAAACTTGTGCTTGTATGTATGGAGTATCAAATATATAGTTGACATACACAACCCTGTAAATAAAAGTCACACTATTTGTGGGTTGACAGAAATGAATATATTGTAAAAAATGATCAGTCGGGAACTGTACAGGGATGTCCTGTCCCACTCTGTTGCACTGTAACACACATCCTCTCAGGTAGGATTCTCAGGGGGTGTTTGCTTTGCGTATAGAAATACAGAAACACTTTCTCTGTGAATGTGTGTGAGAAAGAGTAAAGGGGTGTATCGTCATCAGCAGGGTCAAAGAAAGACACTTGACCCTTGTCCCAGTCCAGCTGCACTCTGACCCTCTTGAGTTTCTCTGTGACTGTCATGGCTGTTGGGGGTGAGGTCATCGCTCTGTACTCCCTGTCTCGCAGACACATGGTCCAAAACCCGTTCTCGGGCTGGGCCTGGACCTCCGCATTCCTGGTGACAGACGTACAGGCCACGCCCAGAATCCAGTCATGGTTACATCCTGTATCCACTACCCAGCAGTGGCTTCCTGAGCTAAGCCCGGTCATGCCCAGGACCTCTGCACTCATGTGGAAGCGCTCAGGGTTGTCAGGGAGACAGTGGGGTTGGCTGGTGTACTGAAGGGACGTGGGGTCATGTGACAGGAAGAGGCAGGGGTGGGCTGTGTTTAGGTCCAAGGTCACAGGAGCTGAAGAGGAGGAAATGGGCCAGAGACTGGGTTAGAGACAGGAAAAGGGTTTGGGTCACTCACCACTGTTTTAGCTTCTCTCCGCCAGGTTAAAATGCTGTGGGAGTTAACCTCCTTATCTCCTCATCTCTGTTAACCATTGAATTTGACTTACTGTATTCAACATGCAGAAGCACTTTCTTCCAGACTCTGATCTTGAGGTTACAGAGGTGCTTGGCCACATCAATCAGCGCCCCTGAAATCCTGTCTGGGCCCTGCCCTGGGCTCTGAAATGACAAAATAATACAATTGTCCTGTTCAATATTCCAAAGCAGAGAGAGGGAGGAAAAAATAGAATGATCGACAGAGAGGTGGGGGATTTCAACATACCTCTATAGTGGCGTTACAATTCTGAAAAGCAAAGAAAGTGTAATATTGTGGCTGAATAAAAAAATAAATCCCATCCTCTCCTCAAAAACAATTATTCTGGCTTTTTCAAATTTGTGTGTAATGTGTAAATTGTGCCAGTACAAACCTGGAGCAATGTCATGTCTTCAGCATCAGTCATCTCCTGTGTTATGACTGTTATAGTCTCTTTGAGGTATAACATCCCTGCTGCAGCCTTTGTCACCATACTCTTCATCAGCCCTATCTTCTCCTCTTCCTCCTCCTTCAGAGCAGCTAGCCTCGCTGCCTCTTCCTCATACAGGAACTGGTGGAGTTCCACAAACAGATCCTTTATCTGTCTGAGGGGCAGTTAGAGCACAACTTGATGGATTTGAGTTCATTTTAATGAAAAGGAAACTGAGATGACATCTGTGGAGATTACCTTAATGGACTTGGTCATCTCTTCAGAGGTTCCCTTCAGTCTAATGAGGGAGTCCAGAGTATGCTGTAAGGTTTTCAGTGTTACGTTGAGCTCATCCTAGAAGTCAGAGGGTATTCTAACATGAGGCTTCTTATGAAAGCAGCAAGCTGTAACTCGATTAAACGTCTAGATTTAATTATGTGAAATAAATTAACAATAGGGTCAATGCCAGGTGTGTCGGTTGACTAAAATAACCCTTTCAATACCTGGATAATTGACTATGTTTAAAGATGTTTTACTCTGCATACACTGTATGTCCATCAACACCACTCACTGACGTACAACCAGCAGATCAGATATAATACTTTACACACTTTGGAATTTCTCTGCTATATTTCTCTGCTAATACTGTACACTCACATATACTGTCAGGATAGACCTGATTAACAGCATTCTACTGCCAGGGGCCACAGGCTCCTTACATGAGAAAATGGCAACGTTAACTATGAAAACAGACGTTGCCAAGTGATTTCATGCATATACATACTAGAGTCATTTCAATTATTATTCAGTCTCTCACCTTGCAATCCTGTGCTGCCTTCTCTGTGGGTACGCAGTCATGGTTCTTGTGTATTTTCGAGGCTTGGCACACTACACAGACAGGCTGCTTGTCCACCAGACAGAAGAATCTGAGTCTCTCTCTCCATGTAGACAACAAAGTACATGGTTCCCCTCGACTGAGCTCTGAATCCTGCCCTGTTGCAAAGCTTCACAGAGGTTCTTCAGAGCCAGGTTGGAGGGAGGGGTGCGCTTGGAAGCTCTTCTCCTGCAGACAGGGCACTGTCTGAGGGCTGAGGTGTTCCAGTAGCATTGTAGGCAGGTCTTACAAAAGCTGTGGCTGCATGGTAGGAGGACAGGGTCCCTGAAGATGTCACAGCACACAGGACAGGAGAGATCCTCCTCTGGGAGACACACACTGGATGACATGTATGTCTTCACCTGATCAGGTACCGGGAGTCTGTGAAGAAGATATCCGCTGGCTTAAATAATACTACATTCCCATGTCAAGCATATAAACGTGAAGATTATTTACTTTGTCTTTCAGAAATCACCTCCCTTTTGATTTTCAAAACAGATACTCAAAGTGCCTATTCTTCCATTGTTCTTGTTGTAATGCCAGACCTTAAAAGTGCAGGCTGTTTTCCTGTCTTTTGAGTTGTGTTTGTGTGTGACTCCAGAGACACACAGTACTGCGTGACAGACAGCAACGTGACACAGGAAGTCGAGCCCTATTGGTCACATGTGGAATAGCTGCAAACTGGTTTAGCCTAGAACCTGTTACATGTTTTGAATAGCAACATTGTTAAAGGTTGTGGATAGAGATACACAATCAATAACTTTAAAAGCCTTTAAAAGACTGAAAAGTGAAAGACGACTGTCAAGATATATCTCATGAAGCAGGACGAAAATATGATCAACCAAAATTATTGGGAAAATCATCATAAATAAAATTGGCCTCACATTACATTGTGTTCCTAAAACATATGTATTTACATGTTTATAACAAAGGCAGGTACAATGTAGGCCTAACGTAAATACGTAAATACCATACACATCATTACCTATTGTATACAACTGCTATACCTGTTTGTACATTGCACTACATTAATTATTTGCAAATAAAACGTACAATGGGGATAACTGTGTAATCTAAAGCAATAATTATATGCCAGTGCTTTTGACACTAATGAATGCTCATATAGAGCAAAGCTTCAAAGGGTATTCTGTAGGCCTAATCTTCCCCTTACACAACCTCAATGGCAAACCAAGCTTCTTCCCCAAAAGCCAGTGCAGTTTCATTGCATTTACATTAGGAAAGGGGATGAAGAGGGGTTCACAGGGGGAGAAAGGGGTTTGGAGGGGCTAGCCTGTGTTTCCCTTGAAAACTCAAGGTTTCAGGATATTGGTTAAAAACAAATCAACCATCTGCCTCCGCCTCCAGTGTGGTATTTTAAATATTTGTTATTGTTGCTTGGTGTCAATATCAGATCAAATCAAACTTGATTTGTCAGATGCACCGAATACGTACTGCGTCAGACAACAACATTGACGAATACGCTGATTCGGTGAGCGAGTTCATTAGAACGTGCGTTGAAGGTGTCGTTCCCATAGCAACGATTACAACATTCCCAAACCAGAAACCGTGGATTGATGGCAGCATGCGGGTGAAACTAAAAGCCCGAACCACTGCTTTTAACCAGGGCAAGGTGACCGGAAACATGACCGAATACAAACAGTGTAACTATTCCCTCCGCAAGGCAATCAAACAAGCTAAGCGTCAGTATAGAGACAAAGTAGAATCTCAATTCAACGGCTCAGACACAAGAGGTATGTGGCAGGGTCTACAGTCAATCACGGATCATGATCATCGTCAATCATCTCTTTCACTGCAGCCGACGTGAGGAAAACATTTAAACGTGTCAACCCTCGCAAGGCTGCAGGCCCAGACGCCATCCCCAGCCGCGCCCTCAGAGCATGCGCAGACCAGCTGGCTGGTGTGTTTACGGACATATTCAATCAATCCCTATCCCAGTCTGTTGTTCCCACATGCTTCAAGGAGGCCACCATTGTTCCTGTTCCCAAGAAAGCTAAGGTAACTGAGCTAAACGACTACCGCCCCGTAGCACTCACTTCCGTCATCATGAAGTGCTTTGAGAGACTAGTCAAGGACCATATCACCTCCACCCTACCTGACACCCTAGACCCACTCCAATTTGCTTACCACCCAAATAGGTCCCCAGATGATGCAATCTCAACCACACTGCACACTGCCCTAACCCATCTGGACAAGAGGAATACCTATGTGAGAATGCTGTTCATCGACTACAGCTCGGAATTTAACACCATAGTGCCCTCCAAGCTCGTCATCAAGCTCGAGACCCTGGGTCTCGACCCCGCCCTGTGCAACTGGGTACTGGACTTCCTGAGGGGCCGCCAGCAGGTGGTGAGGGTAGGCAACAACATTTCCACCCCGCTGATTCTCAACACTGGGGCCCCACAAGGGTGCGTTCTGAGCCCTCTCCTGTACTCCCTGTTCACCCACGACTGCGTGGCCACACACGCCTCCAACTCAATCATCAAGTTTGCGGACGACACAACAGTGGTAGGCTTGATTACCAACAACGACGAGACGGCCTACAGGGAGGAGGTGAGGGCCCTCGGAGTGTGGTGTCAGGAAAATAACCTCACACTCAACGTCAACAAAACTAAGGAGATGGTTGTGGACTTCAGGAAACAGCAGAGGGAACACCCCCCTATCCACATCGATGGAACAGTAGTGGAGAGGGTAGTAAGTTTTAAGTTCCTCGGCGTACACATCACAGACAAACTGAATTGGTCCACCCACACAGACAGCATCGTGAAGAAGGCGCAGCAGCGCCTCTTCAACCTCAGGAGGCTGAAGAAATTCGTCTTGTCACCAAAAGCACTCACAAACTTCTACAGATGCACAATCGAGAGCATCCTGTCGGGCTGTATCACCGCCTGGTACGGCAACTGCTCCGCCCATAACCGTAAGGCTCTCCAGAGGGTAGTGAGGTCTGCACAACGCATCACCGGGGGCAAACTACCTGCCCTCCAGGACACCTACACTACCCGATGTCACAGGAAGGCCATAAAGATCATCAAGGACAACAACCACCCGAGCCACTGCCTGTTCACCCCGCTATCATCCAGAAGATGAGGTCAGTACAGGTGCATCAAAGCTGGGACCGAGAGACTGAAAAACAGCTTCTAGCTCAAGGCCATCAGACTGTTAAACAGCCACCACTAACATTGAGTGGCTGCTGCCAACACACTGACTCAACTCCAGCCACTTTAATAATGGGAATTGATGGGAAATGATGTAAAATATATCACTAGCCACTTTAAACAATGCTACCTAATATAATGTTTACATACCCTACATTATTAATCTCATATGTATATGTATATACTGTACTCTATATCATCTACTGCATCTTTATGTAATACATGTATCACTAGCCACTTCAACTATGCCACTTTGTTTACATACTCATCTCATATGTATATACTGCACTCAATACCATCTACTGTATCTTGCCTATGCCGCTCTGTACCATCACTCATTCATATATCTTTATGTACATATTCTTTATCCCCTTACACTTGTGTCTATAAGGTAGTAGTTTTGGAATTGTTAGCTAGATTACTTGTTGGTTATTACTGCATTGTCGGAACTAGAAGCACAAGCATTTCGCTACACTCGCATTAACATCTGCTAACCATGTGTATGTGACAAATAAAATGTGATTTGATTTGATTTGATTTGATAATAAACAGCGAGTAGCAGCAGTGTAAAAAAGGGAGGGGGTCAATGTAAATTGTCCGGTGGCAATTTTATTAATTGTTCAGCAGTCTTATGGCTTGGGGGTAGAAGCTGTTGCGGAGCCTTTTGGTCCTAGACTTGGCACTCCGGGACCATTTGCTGTGCGGTATCAGAGAAAAAAGTCTATAACTTGGGTGACTGGAGTCTCTGACAATTTTATGGGCTTTCCTCTGACACTGCCTATTATATAGGTCCTGGATGGCAGGAAGTTTGGCCCCATTGATGTACTGGGTCATTCGCACTACCCTCTGTAGCGCCTTACGGTCGGTCAGATGCCGAGCAGTTGACATACTAGGCGGTGATGCAACCGGTCAGGATGCTCTTGATGGTGCAGCCGTAGAACCTTTTGAGGATATGGGGACACATGCCAAATCTTTTCAGTCTCCTGAGGGGGAAAAGGTTTTTTCGTGCCCTCAATAATGTTTGTACCATGTTGTTATTATGTTGTGTTGCTACCATGCTATTTTGTCATGAGTTTTGCCTTGCTATGTTGTTGTCTTAGGTCTCACTTAATGTAGTGTTGTGTTGACTCTCTTGTTGCGATGTGTTTTTTGCCCTGTATTTATATTGTATTTATTATTATTATTTATTATTATTACTATTATTTAAAAAATTAAAAATAATCCCAGGCCCCGTTCTCGCAGGAGGCCTTTTGCCTTTTGTTAGACCGTCATTGTAAATAAGAATTGGTTCTTAACTGACTTGCCTAGTTAAATAAAGGTTAAATAAAATAAAATAAATAAAATGTCGAGATCCAAATCACAGCATCCTATCCGCTCTCTCCACGAGCCAAGGACGATGTATCCCCCTTTTTCCTCCAGTCTTTCGTTACCATGGGGATGACGTCAGGTTGCACCACCGATTCGGCCCAGTAGTAGCAGGAGAGGCGGGTCCATCAGACAGTCAGCTGGGTAAGAAGACAAAGAGAGTCCTCCAAGCCCAGTACCTTCTCGTTCCACCG
This sequence comes from Oncorhynchus mykiss, assembly GCF_057628025.1. Taxonomy (NCBI): domain Eukaryota; kingdom Metazoa; phylum Chordata; class Actinopteri; order Salmoniformes; family Salmonidae; genus Oncorhynchus; species Oncorhynchus mykiss. The sequence continues at coordinate 86,871,728 of NC_143033.1, forward strand.
TCGAATCTTCACAGCTAACGCCCTTCCTTCCATCCAAAATGCGCGAAATAGTGCATCTGCAAGCCGGACAGTGCGGAAACCAGATTGGAGCCAAGGTATTACTCTTCTCTTGTTTGTATATCAATAAAATAGATTGCTTAATTTGGGGATTGCATGCGACCTAGATAAACCTCTCGTTCTCTCTGCGTACTGCGTAGCTAAATTAAGAATGGCCGCTTGTAATCCACCCATAAGACTGCATCCTCGATGGGCTATAATAGGCCTATAGGCTACCATGGGCGAAAAATGCATGGTCATTCCGTGAACAAGATAAACTACATTTTAATCGATGTTGCATACGATATGCCATATCCTGATTTAATTATTTTTTTATTTTATTTTTTCCGCTGATTCATTCTCAATGGTTATTTGGTGTCCTTGTAATATGGGCGTTGAAGGTAAAGATATGGTAGCCCACTAGAATACCTCCGTTCTCCCTCTTATGACATTACATATTCAACCTGATTCAATATTTCGGTCTAAGTGGCATTTTAATGCTTAATTTGAAGCATTTAGACGATTCCAGAATTATGTAAAGGGATTATTTAATGCAAGTCATGCTGTTTGTGTTGCTCTTGAAAAGGTAAATGTCCATGTAACAGAAAATACACATTGCATTATATCTATTTATTTAAATTCTAACTTGCGTTTTAAATGGATGCTTCTGTGTATTGCTATTGACTTGCATCTCCTCCGCCTGTACCCCCCCTCGCTCACTCTCTCTCATTCTCTCTCGTCTCAGTTCTGGGAGGTGATCAGTGATGAGCATGGCATCGACCCGACTGGAACCTACCATGGAGACAGCGACCTGCAGCTAGACAGGATCAATGTGTACTACAATGAGGCCTCAGGTACAGTATGCACATTATATAGCATTTCAAACATAAACCACAATGTCTCCAATTATTGAAACATGCGCAATTAATTAAACGTCTGTTTTAATTAGGAAAAATTAACCGATTACACTTATACAAACAAATAATACATATATAAAACATGTACAGCAACAATAGTTTCAGTATGCCCAACATTTCCCTCTTCTTATTTTATGTACATATTATTTTTCATTCCTTTACACTTGTGTGCATAAGGTAGTTGTTGTGAAATTGTTAGATTACTTGTTAGATATTGCTGCATGGTCGGAACTAGAAGCACAAGCATTTTACTACACTCACATTAACATCTGCTGTGTATGTGACAAATAAAAGTTGATTTGATTTTGATTTAATTTTTCAGGTGGGAAGTATGTCCCCCGTGCCATCCTGGTGGATCTGGAGCCGGGCACCATGGACTCTGTCAGGTCTGGCCCCTTCGGACAGATCTTCAGGCCAGACAACTTTGTCTTCGGTGAGTGGTTGGTTTGGTAGTCAGTGGAAATATGAGATTTGGTGGCAGACTACTAATGTAATCTTGTCCAGGAAATAATGGGTTATGACACTTCTGTCTGCAGGCCAGAGTGGAGCTGGAAACAACTGGGCCAAGGGCCACTACACAGAGGGAGCAGAGCTGGTAGACTCTGTCATGGATGTAGTGAGGAAGGAGGCAGAGAGCTGTGACTGCCTCCAGGGTTTCCAGCTCACCCACTCCCTGGGTGGGGGTACTGGCTCTGGCATGGGCACCCTGCTCATCAGCAAGATCCGTGAGGAGTACCCTGACCGCATCATGAACACCTTCAGCGTGGTGCCCTCTCCCAAAGTGTCCGACACAGTGGTGGAGCCCTACAACGCCACCCTCTCTGTGCATCAGCTGGTGGAGAACACAGATGAGACCTTCTGCATTGACAACGAAGCCCTCTACGACATCTGCTTCCGCACTCTCAAGCTCACCACACCCACCTATGGAGACCTCAACCACCTGGTGTCAGCCACCATGAGTGGAGTGACCACCTGCCTTCGTTTCCCTGGCCAGCTCAACGCCGACCTCCGCAAACTGGCTGTCAACATGGTGCCCTTCCCCCGCCTGCACTTCTTCATGCCCGGCTTCGCCCCCCTCACCAGCAGGGGGAGTCAGCAGTACCGCGCCCTGTCCGTGCCTGAGCTCACCCAGCAGATGTTCGACTCCAAGAACATGATGGCGGCCTGCGACCCCCGTCACGGCCGTTACCTCACCGTGGCCGCCATCTTCCGTGGCCGCATGTCCATGAAGGAGGTGGACGAGCAGATGCTCAACGTCCAGAACAAGAACAGCAGCTACTTTGTGGAATGGATCCCCAACAACGTGAAGACCGCTGTCTGCGACATCCCACCCCGCGGCCTCAAGATGTCTGCCACCTTCATCGGCAACAGCACAGCCATCCAGGAGCTGTTCAAGCGTATCTCTGAGCAGTTCACTGCCATGTTCCGTCGTAAGGCCTTCCTTCACTGGTACACCGGAGAGGGTATGGATGAGATGGAGTTCACTGAGGCTGAGAGCAACATGAATGACCTGGTGTCTGAGTACCAGCAGTACCAAGATGCCACCGCTGAGGAGGGCGAGTTTGAAGAGGAGGGAGAAGAGGAAGCCGCCTAAACCATCCCGTCACTCAACTGCCAAACAGTCTATCACTCCCCTCCGTCCTGTCCCCAAAGCACAACTTGATTGATTTAAATTAATGTTAAAGAAAAGGAAACTCCGATTTGTGATAATTAAATGAATGTGCTCAAGCATCTCTTCAGTGGTTCCCTTCAGTCTAATTAGTATCCTGTATGGTTTTCAGGTCTCATCCTAGAAGTCAGAGGGTATTCTAACATGAGGTTTCTTATGAAAGCAGCAAGCTGTAACTCGATGTCTAAATTGAATTATGTGAATAAATTAACAATGTGTTCCAATGCTAGGTGTGTTGCTTTACTTAAATAACCTTTCAATAACTGAGCTAATTTTCTGTTTACAAATGTTTTTTTTCTTCCTGTAAAAACATCAGTCCATCATTTGACCTGCTGGTTGTACGTCAGTAAGTGGCACTGACAGAATACTTTACACACTTTGGACCATGGTAGGTAAATTATGGTGCATTGGGAAACTGTTGTGTGCGGGCAAAGAACTGCTGTATTTCGAATGGTGCTGTAATTCCTTTCCACAGAATACAGTACCGTACTGTATTATTGGAGCGCCAAAACCTTTTTTTTTTATGTCTCATTAATATATTTTGAGGCGTACCTTGTAAGAGACTATTTTTTTCACCTGTTAGTAAGAATGCTGTACCAGTCTAACTCCAATGTGGTTACAGTGCCCCATCAATTTAAATATACAGGGGATGGATAAGAGTGGTAGCAAGTCTTTAACCTTTAATGTTTGAGCATTTTGCCATGTCCCTTTGGCCTGTTTTGCCCTGTAGTCGCTGCCGGTTTGGAAGCCTGTGCTACAAAACACCAAATATTCATTGATATGCTGTCATTTATTTTTTTTATTTCACATTTATTTAACCAGGTAGGCCAGTTGAGAACAAGTTCTCATTTACAACTGCGACCTGGCCAAGATAAAGCAAAGCAGTGCGATAATAAACAACAGAGTTACACACGGAATAAACAAATGTACAGTCAATAATACAATAGAAAAAAGTCTATATACAGTGTGTGCAAATGAGGTAATATTAGGGCGATAAGGCAATAAATAGGCCGTAGTGGCGAAATAATGACAATTTAGCAAATAAACACGAGTGATAGATGTGCAGAAGATGAATGTGCAAGTAGAAATACTGGGGTGCAAAGAAGAATAAAAAAAAAATATATATATATGAGGATGAGGTAGTTTGATGGGCTATTTACGGATGGGCTATGCACAGGTGCAATGATCTGTAAGCTGCTCTGACAGCTGATGCTTAAAGTTGGCGAGGGAGATATGTGTGGGGGTGACCAGTGAAATATACCTAAATTCTTTGTTATTGTACCATGCGTCATTACACAGTACTTATTTTGACACTATTTAAATTGCAGTAGTTCTACTGCAATATGAAATACATTAACTGACTTACCCCTAGCTCCCTGTAAATTACTGTTAATGTTACAGCAACACCTTTACAGTGTACACAACATCAATGCCAAACCAAGTTTCTTCCTGTGAAGCCTGTGTAAATTGTTGGATTTACTTAATGGGAGGGGGCTTCACAGGAGGGACTACCTGTTTGATCACACTTGCAGGGTGTTTCTCTTGACCACAGTCGGTTTCAGAATATTGATTTAATAATAGCCTACTACCATCCGCCTCAATCTACAGTATGGTATTTTAAATATATATTTTTTTGTTTGGTGCCAATATATCATCAGTCCACAGTGTGTTGTTTGTATCTTGTGCTTCACCACTCGTGATTGTGACTACTTTCTGTTACTGGGGAAAATCTCTCATGAACATCATTAGTGGGTTGATGACAATGATACCTTCAGCTCACTTACGATAGTCTATTTTACTGTAGGATGCATGCAGCTATCACTACACCATTCAGTCAGTAGGGTCGGGTGACTGGGCATCACTACACCATTCAGTCAGTAGGTTCGGGTGACTGGGCATCACTACACCATTCAGTCAGTAGGGTCGGGTGACTGCGCATCACTACACCATTCAGTCAGTAGGGTCGGGTGACTGGGCATCACTACACCATTCAGTCAGTAGGGTCGGGTGACTGCGCATCACTACACCACTCAGTCAGTAGGGTCGGGTGACTGGGCATCACTACACCATTCAGTCAGTAGGGTCGGATGACTGCGCATCACTACACCACTCAGTCAGTAGGGTCGGGTGACTGGGCATCACTACACCATTCAGTCAGTAGGGTCGGGTGACTGGGCATCACTACACCACTCAGTCAGTAGGGTCGGGAGACTGCGCATCACTACACCACTCAGTCAGTAGGGTCGGGTGACTGCGTATCACTACAGTCAGTAGGGTCGGGTGACTGCGCATCACTACAGTCAGTAGGGTCGGGAGACTGCGCATCACTACACCACTCAGTCAGTAGGGTCGGGTGACTGCGCATCACTACACCACTCAGTCAGTAGGGTCGGGAGACTGCGCATCACTACACCACTCAGTCAGTAGGGTCGGGTGACTGCGTATCACTACAGTCAGTAGGGTCGGGTGACTGCGCATCACTACAGTCAGTAGGGTCGGGAGACTGCGCATCACTACACCACTCAGTCAGTAGGGTCGGGTGACTGCGTATCTCTGGAACACTCATTGATGAAGACAAATAACAGCATCCTATCCGCTCTCTCCACGAGCTTAGGATCCCTCCTCTCCTCTGGTCTTTGGTTACCATGGGGATGACACCCACGGATTCGGCCCAGTAGTTGAAGGAGAGGCGGGCCCATCAGACAGTCAGCTGGGGAAGAAGAGAAAACGCTTCCTCCGGGCCAAATCTCGACTGCTGTCCACTCACTGCCAACGCCCGTCCATCCATAATGCGAGAAATAGTGCATCTGCAAGCCGGCCAGTGCGGTAACCAGATCGGAGCCAAGGTATCATTGTTGACTCATTTGTATTTTACCAAGAAAATAGATTGCTTCATGTGAATTATTGCAGGCGAGCTAGATAAGCCTCTTTTTTTTTTACCTCTGCGTAGAAAGACTGCTGGTAATCCACCCATAAGACTTGTAGAGGAAGCTGGTGCAGAACTGTGTGCGTTATCGATTGGCTATAACATAACATGCATGAAAAATGCATGGTCATTCCATGCACAAAATAAATATGTGTATAAGAGAAATAGGCTAAACAATAGCTATATCCGATTACTATCAGTTTGAATCACTGTTGCACATGAAATGGGCAGATTTGTTATTGTTGCTGCCGACTCATTCCCAATAGTTATTTGGGTCCCTAAATGGACGTGCGGTGGAAGGGAGAGATAACGGTACTAGAATACCATCCTCTCCTCTCTTTTATGACACAACATATTTAACCTGATAAATATTTAGATCTAAATTGAATTTTAATACATAATTTAAATCATTTAGAGGCTTACATAATGATGTAAAGGGAATATTTAATGCAAGTCATGCTATTTGTGTTTCTCACAAAAAGGTAAATGTCCATGTAACAGAAAAGACATCGCATTATATCTATTTATTTATACTTTATATTCTAACTTGCATTTTAAATGGATGCTTCTGTGTATTACTATTGACGTGCATCTCAACTCCTCTCTCTCTCACTGTCTCAGTTCTGGGAGGTGATCAGTGATGAGCATGGCATCGACCCGACTGGAACCTACCATGGAGACAGCGACCTGCAGCTAGACAGGATCAATGTGTACTACAATGAGGCCTCAGGTACAGTATGCACATTATATAGCATTGCATACATAAACCACATAATGTCACCAATTATTGAAACAAACAGAAAAATGCACAATTGATTAAATAGACTCTTATATCAACAATGAAAAAAAATACTGGCATTCAGAGGTACCCTATTATCACAAATACAGTGCAAATATGCACAGTAATAATTGGTTCAGTACGCCCAATATTTATTTTCTTTTTCAGGTGGGAAGTATGTCCCCCGTGCCATCCTGGTGGATCTGGAGCCGGGCACCATGGACTCTGTCAGGTCTGGCCCCTTCGGACAGATCTTCAGGCCAGACAACTTTGTCTTCGGTGAGTGATTGGTTTGGTAGTCAGTGGAAATATGAGATTTGGTGGTAGACTACTAATGTAATCTTGTCCCGTCAGTGAAGTTATGGTTTATGACACTTGTCTGCAGGCCAGAGCGGAGCAGGAAACAACTGGGCCAAGGGCCACTACACAGAGGGAGCAGAGCTGGTAGACTCTGTCATGGATGTAGTGAGGAAGGAGGCAGAGAGCTGTGACTGCCTCCAGGGTTTCCAGCTCACCCACTCCCTGGGTGGGGGTACTGGCTCTGGCATGGGCACCCTGCTCATCAGCAAGATCCGCGAGGAGTACCCTGACCGCATCATGAACACCTTCAGCGTGGTGCCCTCTCCCAAAGTGTCCGACACAGTGGTGGAGCCCTACAACGCCACCCTCTCTGTGCATCAGCTGGTGGAGAACACAGATGAGACCTTCTGCATTGACAACGAAGCCCTCTACGACATCTGCTTCCGCACTCTCAAGCTCACCACACCCACCTATGGAGACCTCAACCACCTGGTGTCAGCCACCATGAGTGGAGTGACCACCTGCCTTCGTTTCCCTGGCCAGCTCAACGCCGACCTCCGCAAACTGGCTGTCAACATGGTGCCCTTCCCCCGCCTGCACTTCTTCATGCCCGGCTTCGCCCCCCTCACCAGCAGGGGGAGTCAGCAGTACCGCGCCCTGTCCGTGCCTGAGCTCACCCAGCAGATGTTCGACTCCAAGAACATGATGGCAGCCTGCGACCCCCGTCACGGCCGTTACCTCACCGTGGCCGCCATCTTCCGTGGCCGCATGTCTATGAAGGAGGTGGACGAGCAGATGCTCAACGTCCAGAACAAGAACAGCAGCTACTTTGTGGAATGGATCCCCAACAACGTGAAGACCGCTGTCTGCGACATCCCACCCCGCGGCCTCAAGATGGCTGCCACCTTCATTGGCAACAGCACAGCCATCCAGGAGCTGTTCAAGCGTATCTCTGAGCAGTTCACTGCCATGTTCCGTCGTAAGGCCTTCCTTCACTGGTACACTGGAGAGGGTATGGATGAGATGGAGTTCACTGAGGCTGAGAGCAACATGAATGACCTGGTGTCTGAGTACCAGCAGTACCAAGATGCCACCGCTGAGGAGGGCGAGTTTGAAGAGGAGGGAGAAGAGGAAGCCGCCTAAACCATCCCGTCACTCAACTGCCAAACAGTCTATCACTCCCCTCCGTCCTGTCCCCAACTCCATCCCTTCATCCTTACCATCTGCTTTCTCTCAAGAAGGCAGATGTTCCTAAATGAATTGAATGTTTTTCCACATTAGACAGTGATCTTACCAGATAGTAGTAAACTGTTGACATTATGTTGTTGTTGTATGTTGGAAATCCACTGAATTGTTTCCATCTTCCTACATTCATCTCATCATTGCTTTGCAGAATTAAAAGCAAGTGATTTTAAAGTTCAAATTAAATTGGTACTTACTCTATGTTTTTATTGTTTTTATTTGATGAGTGTTATAAATAATTAATAATTAATATGGTCTTGATTACTGTACAACATGAAATTGACACACTAGGTCAAAGTTAGCATGTACAATTACAGTATGTTCACATACTGTAAGTTATATGAATTTGAAGCCATGAGCCCAAAATGTCAAAGGTAAAAGCAGATTTACAAACCAGAAAAGGCCAACCACAGTTGGAAACTGGGTTTGTGAGGGAGCATTAACTATAGGCTGAAGACAAACTGCACTGCCCACTATGGGTTCATGCCAATGAGTTAGTAGCAATAAACTGCATTGGAATGCATTCCTAGAATGTAACAACAGGAGAAATGAGACTGACGTATAGTGACCGTTAAAGACAGAAAGATTTGGATTCATTGTTTTCAGCAGTCATCACTTCCCAGCTCCTGCAGTCAGTTGCCACTGGCTAATAATTCTGACTGAAGCTATTTTGTCAATCACAGCTTCACCGAAAGCTGACTAGTAAGGTCTGCATGCTGAGCAAGTGCGTTATTTCTCATACACTTCACACTCACCATTTTAGGGATGTCTGATACATGATGTCAGCTTATACGATGCTCTGTCTTAAACTTTTGCCCTCTCGTTAATTCCTCATAGAAGTCTGGTTGTGTTTTCACAAGAGAGAGAGAGAGAGAAGCAAGTCTTGACATCATCTGATCAAAGTCCAGCACTGATTATGCAAATAAAATCTACTGAGGTGGCCAATTCTAAAAATAACTATTGGTATTTATTTAAAATGTAGGCAACAAAAGATAAATATGTCATGACATTGTATAACAACTCTACATGATGAGAATTGAATCCCATCATAGGCTTTTCAAAATACAAACAGCGTACTGGTAAGAACACACATAGAAGATATGATCTAATGTAGTATCACATTTCAGCCAATGTTAAATGAATGTTAAATTCTGAAATACTACAATACAATTATTCAAATGTAAACAATCATTCATTTTGTGCTTAAATATTATTAATAATGACATGATTATTTGTTCTGCACACAGTATCCGCAAACAGAATATCCCACTGGGAGAAATGTTTTCCAGATAATATTAGCTTACCGTGTCATTATCTGTAAAGCTGTATACAGGACTGATTCAGTAGTGAGACATATATATTGAGGTAAGTAATCAGTGTAAAAATCTAGACAATTAAATGCTTTTCTGACAATCAATAGTGGTTAAACAAATATTATTGCACGCTATACATTTAAGTAATCTATAAGGCATTTATACGAACATATACATTACATTCCAATATAATTTTTTACATGTATCAAGGTAGCACAGGTAACAGCAGTCTGCTTACGATTACAGCAGTTAAGACTGTATCCAGTCTTTTTGTAGCTGTTGAGAGAGACAAATTGCCTAGACAGATGACTGAAATACTCAGACTGAAATGTATTTACCAAAGACGAGTATGAGCAGGGACTGAATACTGGTCCTCTTCCATCTAGTGCAGGTGATGGTTTGTTTCCAGTATGACCATTTGAATGATTGTGTACATGTCTATCCCATTCAAATATTCCAGTGCTATTAAATAACACACCATAGAGAAAGCAGTCAGAGCCTCATGAACCTTAGTTCTAGTTGTTCTAGTTACAAACTGTGGTATTTGCAGGAGCTATCCCAACGTCTGTGTCCAGGTCCTGTACTAGCACTAGTCCATGTGCTTGCAGTACGTACAGTACACAGTGCCTGGGCCCTCCTCTTCCAGGGCTAGGTGCTGTGTACCTCTTGTCCCATCCTGTATCTGTCAACGTTGTGTCATGACCCTCTAATATCTAGGTAATCATCAGCTCTTTAGGTGGAGCTTCTACAGTCATCAGGATTTAGCTGTTGCTTGGATGTACAGGACAGGTGTTGAGAGACTTCTGAGAGAATAGGCTCAGATGAGTCTCTCCTCCTTGGGCAGTTTGAGTGCGTCTGGTGTCTCAACACTGCTGGCCCCCGTCTGCTCCTCAGCACTGGGCCGGTATGTCCCCTCCGTCTGCCTCTTCTTCCTCACCACGCAGAAAAGCCACACTAGCACAGCAGATGCTATGGCCAGCAGCCCCAGTATAACAGTCGGGGCCACAATAGCTGCAATGTTGGGTCCCTAGATGCAGAACAACACAGGGGTAGTAGTCATTCTCAGAAATAAAGCTCTGGATACTTCTGGTTTAAGTTCCTCTAACAAAAACAGAGATAAAGATAGCAGCAGTTTACTCACTGGGGCAGTTGTGTTAGAGGGTAGACTATTAGTTGTGTTGTCCCCTGTAGAAAACATTAAAGATTACCACTCAGGTCATTGTAATAGTTTGCTACAACAATTCAAATAGACCCTCTCTTTGATCAATGTAGCATAACACAATAGGATTGAACAATGTGGAAAAACAGGTCATTTTAAAATTCCACACTGTATACCAAGTGCAGGTGATAGAAATGACACATGTGGTGCTCTGAGGCAACAACCTAATGTCAACACATGACCACATACCAGAACAGCATGGAAATGTAAAAGCATGTATATGAGTATTGTTTGTATTATTTTTTAGTTGTATTGTTTGTATATCGTTGTATTTTAAATTTGTGACTGTTTCTGTGTTTTGTTACTTTTCATGTTTTGTGTTTTTTGTGGACCCCAGGAAGAGTAGCTGCAGCTTCTGCAAAAGCTAATGGGGATCATAATAAACACATGAGCAAACGTTTTAACACATCAAGTTACTTAAATACAATTAAGAGTAATTTAATTACAGCCTAGGGGGAGAGGGAAACAAAACAGAAAGGTGGAAGTTGATGTCATTTTTAGATTGATAGATTGACAACATAATAGCCTATTGCAATGCGATGGGATCACTGAGTTCCTCAAGTCCATTGCTTTTTTTCAGGCACTTTCTCCATGACAAGCCATGTGATTACTCTGTGACATCCCGCACAGTAACTACTTGAATGTAGGAGAGGGGGAGGAGAGGACTTGGAATGCGGCCTTTGCCCGTGGTCAGTGAAGCTCAGCCCCTGAACAGTTTTACTAGTTGAAGTATCTGGAAAAGCACTATTATATTTTGGTTACCATGTCAGTGCGGTGTCAAAGTGATTATTGACTATTAATTCACAGTAGATGTCTTGCTTAGAAATCTTCAACGCCCATTTAGGGATATCAAACTCAGTTAATGATTGGCTAATGCAAATAGTGAAATAGTAAACTCTCCCAGGGGCAACAGTACACCTTGATAACAAAAAACAAGGGTAGGTTGTTTGGGGGAGGGGCACAACTTTTGCTCAAAATTAGAGCAGTGACAGCCTGATATGTTTATTGTAGCAAACTAACTACAGTTGACATTACAGCTTGGAGGTGTCTGCATTGGAGTGCAGCCATTGTTCAGTGTTGTCCCATGATCAGAAAATCAGAAGAGCACTCAGAACGACCACTAAGGGCTGCTTTATCTATTGTTTCTTGCTGGGTAATATACAGCTATAATGCATTGTGAAAACATTCTATAAGCACATACAACCCCCTTATAACGTCTTACTATCATCTGATAATGATCCTGACTAACAGTTCAGTGCACTGACAAATAGCAGTGTAAAATACAACATATAAGGGCTCATACGTACTTTATAACCAGTAATAAAGCATTACAGATACAAGCATTATTTATTACCATACGTCTATCAGAGAAATCACATGTCCGCAATAGGAAAAGTGGGTGTACCAGAGCTTTTCATACCAATGGTTCCTACCCAAAGCTCTCACGCATTACGAAATATTTGTACAACCCAGTGGCAAGTTACTGCATGCTTTCGTTTTTTCTTGAGTAATGCCTAGAATTGTGTGCACCCTGCTTTTGTGTTTTTGTGCATATTGTTCCAAGTACAGTACATATGGTTCCAAGTACAGTACATATTGTTCCAAGTACAGAGACAATCTAGTGTGGTGGTGATGGGGTTATTTCACAAGAAGGATGGGGGGGGGTTGTAGAGGCGGTGGCATGACTCACCCACAACCCAGGAAGGATTACTCCCCAAGACCAGGAGTAGGACACTCCCAGTCAGGAGACCAGGCCAGGCTGCGATGTCTGGGAGCAGTGCCATCTCCATTCAAACCAATGGGTTCTAAAGAGGGTAGACCATCAGCAAGGGGACGCCTGGACATCAGGTCGGGGCCATATCATCAGGAGTAGTGCTCAGCAGACAAGCACACCGGTGTCAGTCTCCAGGGCCGCTCTAGAGAGATGAAGGTGATGGTGTTAAAGAAAAAAAGAACTGTTCATAAGGAGCCACACTGAGCCCGAGTCTCTATTGAAACCCCAATGTTATTGAGTCTGGTTCATAATGTGACATAAAATGTAAGAGAAGATGAAATCATAACAGCTTTCTATACTTCATTCTGCATAGAATCATTGTAAGTCCCAGGAGACACAATTATCCCATACCATGACAATACAATGAATCAAGTTATTATAAACATTTCAGACTGACAGAAACTGTCCAACCGGAAATTGATAGGGCTGCAGGTAGCCTAGCGGATAAGAGCGTTGTGCCAGTAACTGAAAGGTCGCTGGTTAGAATCTCTGAGCCGACTAGATTTAAAAAATCTGACGATGTCCCCTTAAGCAGGGCACTTAACCCTAATGGCTCCTGGAAGTCGCTCTGGATAAGAGCATCTGCTAAATGTCTATAATGTACATTTGACTATAGAGGCAAAATTACAATTGTGATTAATTCAGCACCGTGTCGAAAAATGACCACCCCCGTTTAAGGTTGGCTGATTTAGTAAAACTAGTGGTGTATGTGAACAATTGCACCTGTTCAGGGAGGTGGGGAGGGAGGGCATTGAGATAACAAATGACAATTCATAAATCATAGTCTTAGTAAATGTTGTGAAAGTAGCATCCTATCGAAATAAAAGTATTGTAAAGTATAGGATTTATAGTGCCCCATAATTAATTTCCAATACTTCCAAGCCATTTTATGTAAAGAGAAACTGCACTCCTGCTCCACAACAAATTAGTCGATCTAATAATACAAGAAGTATAGAATTGCATTATAGATAGACCTGTACAGGTCATTATACACACCTTTTCACCGAATAATGTTGATATCCGTTAGGCAACGGGTATCAATCCAACTCCTTGCGAAAAAAACACCGTCTCGCTTCCGCCGCCTCACCTAAACGAGTGAGTGGGTGAACCGAAACTGGATCATATGTCAGGACGTGTTTATGAATAAACCTCTCCCAACAATGTCTGAAAAATAATCTGCAAACTAAATCCGATCGCAAAGCCGTTTTACTGGCTGAATGGGTTTATTTTGATATATCTCATATTAGACTACCTGTATAGGTTTAACTATGTAAAACAGTTTTTTTTAATTCCCTCTTCACGTCGCCCCTATGGTCACATGGTTCACTTCAGTCTCATGTTACAGTACCTGAGCCTAGTATCAACCTGTGGCACAGGAGACAGATACCCTTTGTATGATGAGGCACCAGACTAGTGGACAGAAATCCACCTGCTCAATGGAGCCTACTTCCTCCCATTGCTCATGCTCTCTCACTCATTATGGATCCTTTACTATTAGAGTTCTATGGGACCCTTTCTCAAGTTCTACACTGTTCTATTGATGTATGTCTGAAGCCTTGAAAGTGTTCATCTACCTTTCTTTTCCATCTGCAAAAGAAAGATAAAAGGCTGTGGAATATGTTCAGGCCCAATTGAAACACTGAGCATTTTGAGAAAATTTGGGCTGCATTTTTTAAATCCTGTATTTTAAGGGACACATGTTTCATGTGAGTGCATGGTGAGAATTTGTTTGCAGTTTTAGGACCTCTAGTGGAGAGAAATTATATTTTTCTAGCTGGCCCTATCCTCAAAGCAAGATAAAAAGAATCCTGAAATACCATAAGCACAGCTAATCATGGTCCCTTAATCCTTGCCTAATCTCAGTTTCATCTAGGCCTATGCCAGAATGTGACTGAAGACTGGCATAGAAAACACAATCTGATCCATGTATGATTCTATTTCCATGCTTGTATTTGGTGTGGTTGATTGTCAACCCATAACCACCCCAATATTGTCTGTTATGTAGGCCTACATTCTGCAGTCTGCAAAAAGCACTGATTAGTCACATCATTATGTGTGCAGAAAGTATCCCTGCCACATAGGTCCTTCGGTTAATGGTCTCCCATGTATCGACACACACAACATAAACTTGAAGTATGCATCATCAATTGCTAGAGCCCTACACATATACACAAATCCACTGAAACACACAAATGTGGTGAAGACATTATGGGACCAAAAATGAAATAGTCTTTAGACTTTCCTCTTCATTCCAGATTGGAATGTAGACATGTTTCCATCTAAGCGTAGCCTAGTGGTTAGAGTGTTGGCCTAGTAACTGAAAGATTGCAAGTTCAAATCCCTGAGCTGACAAGGTACAAATCTGTCATTCTGCCCCTGAACAGGCACCCACTGTTCCTAGGCCGTCATTGAAAATAAGAATTTGTTCTTAACTGACTTGCCTAGTTAAAAAAAGAGTGGCTGAATTTGGTACAGTGGTTGTGTTTGTTTGCTTTGGCCAAAGCAATGGGTACATGCGGGAGTCGGGTCGTGTCAATTGAATTCCTACCTGAAACGTTTTGTAATTGCACGCGGTTTGTGGCGTTGTTCGAGCACTACATGCTTGTTGCTTGCCAATCATAGCTTTACTGTTGTTCTATCCAGCGAATCATCGTTTAGAACAGAAAAACCACCCGCCCCATTTCCTTCGACATTTTGGTGGCTTTGTGAAATTTACTGGCGGGTGGTTTTTGAAATAGTTGTTTTGAACAAAACTAGTCAGGGGAATAATCCAGATAACAGTAAATACTTAAAACATTAATGGTACTTTCTTTAAAAAAAAATACAATTTCTGTTGAAATGATTGTCTCATATAGCAGGCTATCATAACAATAAGATATATCTACCTAGTAATTTCAAAATTACACTAAAGCGTAGCTGTCAACCTGCGAAATCAGATGCATTTTTAAATGCAACAACCGAATTTCTTCAGTGATATAATTTATCTTTGTGTACACTGCGTGAAAACATTGCTTGCTAGTTGCTACATTGTTGAGGCCTGAAACCTTCCCCGGGAAAATTTGCTAGCCACTCAGCCAGCGTGTCTGTCACTCGCAGCAGGAGCCGCAATAATGGCGAAGGTTCAAGTACTAAATGTCGCTGTCCTCGATAACCCGAGTCGATTCGGAAACCCATTTCAATTCGAAATAACATTTGAGTGCATGGAAGACCTACCAGAAGGTAAGTGTTGTGCTCATCTGTCGAATAATTACTTTGTTTATTCTCATCTAACGATTTATGGCTAGCTTGCTAACGTTAGCTCGCTAGCTAAATCTCAGACGATTTATGGCTAGTTTGCTAAGGTTACCTCGCTAGTTAGCTAACTGAGATTCTCAACTAGGCTAGCTACTTCATGTTCAAACTGGCAATTTAGCTAGCGAACTAACGTTAGCAAACTTACCATAAATCGTCAGATGAGAATTGAAGTAATTATTCGACCGGTGGCAAACAATGGTTAATTGATCCCTTATGTCTACTGAACAAAGAGGTGGCTCGTTTATTTGTATTTTTTTAAACATATAAATAAATAAAACACATTGTACTTTGTGATATTGCTTAGCTACACGATGGCGTTAGTTGATATTGCTAGTTAGTTGGCTACTTTGCCTATAGCTGGCTAGCTTAGCCAGAATGGTGTCCAACTTTTGTTTGTATTTTGTTGGCTGCGGCGGGGAATTCCGACGGAGGTAACTAACGTTAACTTCTAGAACACGCATTGACATGTCCACTTGCCTTTCGCGTTATCTACCCAAACAATCAAATCATTTCACAGGTGTCATTGATAACAGCATTCTGACCAGAGCAGTCTTCACAGTCCAGCAATTTCCTTGCTTTCTCCAACATTTCGAACTGAGTTTGTGGGTCCGGAAGACAGTGATTTGATTTGATACTTTTTTGTGTTGCAGATCTTGAGTGGAAGATCATTTATGTGGGTTCAGCAGAGAGTGAAGAGTATGACCAGACCCTTGACTCTGTTCTGGTTGGCCCAGTACCAGCCGGGAGGCACATGTTTGTGTTCCAGGTGAGTTTTATTTTTTATTTTTTTATAGATGGCAGTAACTAACAATGTTATTTCAGCAGTAGTCTGGCTGCAGCTTTCCTTGCCCCTCTTCATTTTTCTCTCTCCCAGTGGGCCTGCTCTGACTTGGGGCCAAGGCCAGGCCACTGGTACTTTTAAGATATAATTTACATAACAATGGCCAACTGTGAACATTTGTTAACACCTTCACAAAGCAACTGATTTGATGATGCAGAGATTGATTCTGACCTTAGTGACAGCCCTAGCGATGGAAACCTTTCCCAAACAATAACACTGAGCTTATAACATAATCACTAGCAACACTGGTGCTGTATTGGATAAATCAGATATAGAAACTACACCCTCCCTCTTACCCCGCTCTTCTCCTGCCTTCCTCCTTGCACCTCATCTACTGTATGTTATCCTTCAACAGGCGGATGCCCCAAACACGGGTCTGATTCCAGAAAGTGATGCTGTTGGCGTAACTGTGGCGCTAATCACCTGTACATACCGCGGACAGGAGTTCATTCGTATCGGGTACTACGTCAACAACGAGTACACCGACCCAGAGCTGCGGGAAAACCCACCCATAAAACCTGACTATGGACAGGTAAAGGAGGAAACTCAATGGGTGTGCTTGACTGTGTTTCCTTCCAGGAAGATGTTCAAGTTTTATTAGTTGTATGTATAGGATACATAAGGTATACACTGTCCAACGAAATGCTTACTTGCACTTTACTTGTTCTCTCCCATCTGCCCTTGTTCCCATTCACATATCTGACAGGACTGTTACATTAATATTGTGTAAACTAGGTGGAGCTATTGCTTACACCTACCAATTTTTATCAGATCTATGAAGGGGAATGAATGATGGCAGAGGAGAGGGGACAACTTTTTGGAATTAAATTAAACCTTTGCGTTGTGGAAGTGCGAAATATCCATTAATACATTGGTCTTAAAGTGCAAACTCCGCTCACTCATCAGGGGCACGTGTGCCACAGTACTGCTCAGGCTTTAGTATAATGTAAAAATGGAACATGTCTTCTGGCAAATATACAGTGCCTTGCGAAAGTATTCGCCCCCCTTGAACTTTGCGACCTTTTGCCACATTTCAGGCTTCATACATAAAGATATAAAACTGTATTTTTTTGTGAAGAATCAACAACAAGTGGGACACAATCATGAAGTGGAACGACATTTATTGGATATTTCAAACTTTTTTAACAAATCAAAAACTGAAAAATTGGGCGTGTAAAATTATTCAGCCCCTTTACTTTCAGTGCAGCAAACTCTCTCCAGAAGTTCAGTGAGGATCTCTGAATGATCCAATGTTGACCTAAATGACTAATGATGATAAATACAATCCACCTGTGTGTAATCAAGTCTCCGTATAAATGCACCTGCACTGTGATAGTCTCAGAGGTCCGTCAAAAGCGCAGAGAGCATCATGAAGAACAAGGAACACACCAGGCAGGTCCGAGATACTGTTGTGAAGAAGTTTAAAGTCGGATTTGGATACAAAAAGATTTCCCAAGCTTTAAACATCCCAAGGAGCACTGTGCAAGCGATAATATTGAAATGGAAGGAGTATCAGACCACTGCAAATCTACCAAGACCTGGCCGTCCCTCTAAACTTTCAGCTCATACAAGGAGAAGACTGATCAGAGATGCAGCCAAGAGGCCCATGATCACTCTGGATGAACTGCAGAGATCTACAGCTGAGGTGGGAGACTCTGTCCATAGGACAACAATCAGTCGTATATTGCACAAATCTGGCCTTTATGGAAGAGTGGCAAGAAGAAAGCCATTTCTTAAAGATATCCATAAAAAGTGTTGTTTAAAGTTTGCCACAAGCCACCTGGGAGACACACCAAACATGTGGAAGAAGGTGCTCTGGTCAGATGAAACCAAAATGGAACTTTTTGGCAACAATGTAAAACGTTATGTTTGGCGTAAAAGCAACACAGCTGAACACACCATCCCCACTGTCAAACATGGTGGTGGCAGCATCATGGTTTGGGCCTGCTTTTCTTCAGCAGGGACAGGGAAGATGGTTAAAATTGATGGGAAGATGGATGGAGCCAAATACAGGACCATTCTGGAAGAAAACCTGATGGAGTCTGCAAAAGACCTGAGACTGGGACGGAGATTTGTCTTCCAACAAGACAATGATCCAAAACATAAAGCAAAATCTACAATGGAATGGTTCAAAAATAAACATATCCAGGTGTTAGAATGGCCAAGTCAAAGTCCAGACCTGAATCCAATCGAGAATCTGTGGAAAGAACTGAAAACTGCTGTTCACAAATGCTCTCCATCCAACCTCACTGTGCTCGAGCTGTTTTGCAAGGAGGAATGGGAAAAAATTTCAGTCTCTCGATGTGCAAAACTGATAGAGACATACCCCAAGCGACTTACAGCTGTAATCGCAGCAAAAGGTGGCGCTACAAAGTATTAACTTAAGGGGGCTGAATAATTTTGCACGCCCAATTTTTCAGTTTTTGATTTGTTAGAAAAGTTTGAAATATCCAATAAATGTCGTTCCACTTCATGATCGTGTCCCACTTGTTGTTGATTCTTCACAAAAAAAATAGTTTTATATCTTTATGTTTGAAAAGCCTGAAAAGTGGCAAAAGGTCGCAAAGTTCAAGGGGGCCGAATACTTTCGCAAGGCACTGTAAGTACATCTACTGAATAATTTCCCTCTTTAATGCTGTTTGTCTTCCAGCTCCAGAGAAATATTTTGGCTTCAAACCCACGTGTAACAAGATTCCATATCAACTGGGAAGGGTGTGCAGAAAGGATGGAAGACTCAGAGAATGTGGATCCTGCCCCCAACTCTATGCTGCCCCCATCTTGCCTCCCGGGCAAGGCCCCACCCATAGGGTTGCTACCTGACAACTCTATGGACTGCTTGTAGAGGGAAACATACATATACACATAATCTTTGATCAACCCAAGCACTATAAGCAGAAGAATGGACATTCTGACTTGGATGTACAGCCAGCTTTGCCTTACAGCTGCCCTTATTTCCCAGAAACTGTCAACAACACACTCCCACCTTGGACTACAGTGTCTTGCAACCAAGACAATCTTTCTGGAGTAATCTTTATTATCTATTGGAAATGTTTCACTTTCATGTCTATAACATGGTGAAAAAAAGTTGTAAAACTAATTCATCCCTTCATTTTTAATACTATCAACTGGGCAACAGCTGAAGTATCCAAGTTTCCATAGATGGTTAGCAGCTAATTGGCAGAAATACTGATTCACACCAACTAGTCAGCTGTTAATTATGTGATGTAAATACCAACAGAGGATTATGACACTAGTGAAGCAAAATGGAGGAAGAAATGACTCAAGTTGCAGGAAGGAAAATAATGGTGGTATTTGTTTTGTACTTTCTGAGCCATTGTGTTTCAGTGGTTATGGTCCTTATAGCATTTGAGTTACACTTTTCCCTGTTGGTGTTTTGGGAGACTTTTGGATGGGGGGGGGGGGGGGGGGGGGTGCTAATAATGGTATGTACATATGTTTATTTTCCTGTGTGCCATTTTGTTTTTGAAATAAAAATCTTTTTGTTATGTGATGTGTGATTGTCCCTGTCAAGCTTTGAGACATGATAACAATGGCAGATGTTGAACTCTAGGAGAATCACCTTTTTTCAACTTTGAAGGGTTTTGCATTGAAAATAATGGGTGGGGCTTCCTCTACTTTTTGTTGCATTCATAAATATCTCTCGTGAAGTATGCTCACCTGTAGTGCACATTTTGAAATTGGTAGCCTGGCTTACTTGTTGCCATGCAATTTGAATTACAGTTGTGTTCAAGACAAATGTTAACATGCAAATCTCCCTTTTTCACTGAATCATGTTATCTTGTCATTGACTTCAGAGTTCACTGAATGTAATTGTAATCCTTTAGTGAACGGTTTGCTGAAAAAACATGCATGTATGGACGCTTGCAATTATGGACAGCTATGAAATGTATGGCTGTCATTTTCTGCATAGGAGATAATGGTAAAAGCAGTATGTGAATGTGGGCTGTCTGGTGGTAGAATCTGATATCTAGGACGATTCGTGCAATATAAAATATTATAACTAAATGACACTGGTTTCTTTACCAGTCATACTAACAACATTTACATTTTTGTCCAATTTAGCTGTTTTAAGATGCATGCAATTCGCTCTGGATAAAAGCGTCGATCTGCTAAATTACTCAATCTAAATGTACATTTGCCGATATAACTTGGAATGTATCAAGTGGTTTACTCCGAGTTCATTTATTTTTGATATTCTGAAAATCTAGTCTCCGCGTGCGTTACATTCTAACCAACTTTCTAAAAATAGCCCGTCTTGACGTCACACAGCCAATCACGGATTAGTCGGGCGGGAGGGGTCGGTATAGGGCCAGTTTGCTACAGGCCTTGCATTTCGATAATACTTTATTATGCACGAATAAGACGAACATTTGGAAGCGGTGAATCATACCTGAATTACTCGACCATTGAGTTAACCAAAATCAGCAAGGAAAACCCAACCATTTGGCAAACTAGAGGAAAATAATAGATGACGTTATTAGCTGGTCTGAGAAGGCGGGCTAAAAATACAATTTGACAGATACCAATAGACAAATCACAACATCACAACGATTGGATTTACTGATGCATATCCAATCAACAGTTGTCTCGTACTGTCTGTCACATAAGTATTGGCCAATGAGGTATATTCAGGGGGTGGATCTCTGAAGCAAGAGTTCGTCTCTCTGTAGTCTGAGGATTAATGGACGGCTGTTGATTTTGGCAAGTAAGCCACAGCTGATCGGATCTGAAACCTGAGAAATCATCGGACCTTAGCTCAAGGAAAGGAAGGGGCTGCTATCGATTTGCAATAATAATTACTTGGAAAAGTGGATATATAAGGTTTTTGTGTTGGAATACATTGGAAAGTAAAGGGCCTTTAGTGGGGTCTGCAAGTGACTGACTGACTGATAGATAGCTAGCTAGGAAGGCGACGATAGCTAGCGAGCTAGCCAGGCGCGCCGAACCGGTTCGACGTTCTTGATTGTACCAGGTAGAGAAAAGCAACATTCGCTACCGAAATAGAGGGAAAACCGGCTAGCTAGCTAGGTCGTTGGCTAGCCGTTGGCTGGCCAGCTAGCTAGCCTGTGCAGCTAGCTAGTTTACCCCCCCCAACCAGGAAAAGTAGTAGCGGAGTACAATTGACACCTCACTGTTGGCTAGTTAGCCATGATAACAGCCAGCTAGTAGCCAGCTTCCTCAAATACAGAACTAAAAGGGCTCGTGAAAACTCAAAAGTATCCCAGATCCAAGGGATCCCTATCGGCCTGCAATCATGGGCAACGCGCCCACCGCCAAGAAGGGCAACGAGATGGAAAGTGGTGAGTTTACCTTGCTTCCTACTAGTAGTACTAGCTGCTTGACAACTAACAGTAACTAAGGTTTGTTACATGTCTGCATTGCTACACGGGAGGGATGAAAGTAATATGCATTCAAGATCATCTTGTGGCCTAGTCATTACATGTATGTATTCTTTAGAATCTCCAGCCTTGTAAGCTTGTATGGTAAATTGTACGCGCCCCAGACCCCCCCTCTTCACTTTGGCCTCTTGTTGATCAGATTGTGCGCTTATATATGATTATATAGCTATTGAGTATTGACAAAGGTAAACCCTTTTATCTTGAATTTCCAAAAGATTAGTCTGGTTGTAGCCAGGAAACCCCCCCAAACCAGACGGGTAACTTGACACACGCCCATGTCAGCCAATTACAACTACACATATCTACCTACTGCATCCTATTTTCACAACAAATGCTCGGCCTAGGCTTCCACCTGTCATGCCTGGGGGTCATGTACAACAGTTGATAGTTCTCTGCAGGACTGTCAATACTGAGTTTGATGTGAAACTCCAACTGAATTGACTACTACACTGCTCTTTCACCTGTATGTTTGGTAGTACTGCATCTTTATCTAGGCCAGGGTTGGGCAACGTTGATGGGGGTGGGAACCACAAATCTGAACTCCTCATTTGGGGCTGCAGTGGCTCCAGGGTCTGTAACCACATCGATACCCACACTTGCAGTCAGAGGCCTAGGCTCCAAAGAAAGTATTTTGGGGCCCTAAGCTAAAGCCTTTTGGGGGCCATAAGCTAAATGTATGTTATGAGTTAATTTCCTGGAGTTCTACACATTTTGTCATGGGACGTAGAGAAACTGTTGCAGGTTTACAGCTAATTTCCAGCAGTTCAACACATTTTGCCATAAGGTCGAGAGAAATGTTTTTAATATATGACTGACAGTGACTAACAAATTCGATGGGGCCACCCCGGTCGGTAATTCAACCATGATTACAACCAGTTTAGCTAGTTTACCGCTAACTTTCCAACCTAAAAAATGTTAGCTGACATAACAAGAGAAACTGCTGATGAACAACCACATTTTGCAATTGCACTGTGTGTATTCTACTATTGTGCTAAAGGCTAGAGTTGTGGCTTTCAAGGAGTGGGACACTAATCCGGACGCTTATGCGATATCCCGCTATGACCTCTGACGAGGCATCAAACAGGCAAAGCGTCAATACAGGACTAAGATCAAATCATACTACGCCGGCTCTGATGCTCGTCGGATGTGCCAGGGCTTGCAAACTATCACAGATTACAAAGGGTAACTCAACCACAAGTTGCCCAGTGACACGAGCCTACCAGACCAGCTAAATTAATTCTATGCTTGCTTTGAGGCAAACACCATTGAAACATGCATGAGAGCACCAGCAGTTCTGGATGACTGTGTGATCTCACTCTCTGTAATACTGTCTGTAATACCGACGTTTCAAACAGACCACCATAGTCTCTGTACCCGAGAACACCAAGGTAATCTATCTAAACGCCCCGTAGCACTCGCATCTCACATTCTTTGAATGGCTTGGCGCACAGCAACACCATCATCCCAGACACCCTGGACCCACTCCAGTTCGCATACTTCCCCAACAGATCCACAGATAACGCAATCTCTATTGCACTTCACACTGCCCTTTCCCGCCTGGACAAGAGGAACACCTAATGTGAGAATGCTTTTCATTGACTACAGCTCATTGTTGAACATCATAGTGCCCTCCAAGCTCATCACTAAGCACTGGAACCTGGGACTGAACAACTCCATCGTCAACTGGATCCTGGACTTCCTGATAGACTGCCCCCAGATGGTGAGGTTAGGCAACAACACACAAACCCTCTACATGGGGGTCCCTCAGTGGTGTGTGTGCTTACTCCCATCCCGTACTCCCTGTTCACCCATGACTGCGTGGCCGTGCATGACTCCCAACATCTTCATTACATTTTCTGATGAGACAATGGTGGGAGGCCTGATCGCAGTCAACGATGAGACCGCCTTTAGAGAGGTCAGTGGCCTGGCAGTGTGGTTCCAGGACAACAGCCTCTCCCTTCGCGCCAGAAAGACAAAGGAGCTGATTGTGGACCACAGGAAACGAAGGGCCGAACACTCCCCCATCCACATCGACGGGGCTGTAGTGGAGCAGGTCAAGCACTTCAAGTTCCTGGTGTCCACATCACTAAGGAATTAACATGGTCCACACACACCAACATGTTGTTAAGAACGCACAACAAAGCCTCTTCTCCCTACAGGAGGCAGAAAAGGTTTGGCACGCGCCCTCTGATCCTAAAAAAGTTCTACAGCTGCACCATTGAGAGGATCTTGACTGGCTGCATCACTGCTTAGTATGTTAACCCCTTGGCATCCAACCGCAAGGCGCTACAGAGGGTAGTGCGTATCGCCCAGTACATCACTGGGGCCGAGCTCTCTGACATCAAGGACCGCTATACCAGTTGGTGTCAGAGGAAGGCCGTAAATGGTCAGACTCCAGCCACCCAAGTCAAACTGTTCTCTCTGCTACTGCACAGCAAGCGGTACCGATGCACAAAGTCTGGAACAAACCGGACCCTGAACAGCTTCTACCCCCCCCCCCCCCCCCCCCCCCCCCCCAAGCCATAACACTACTAAATAGTTAGTCAAAGTAGCTATTTGCTTATCTGCATTGACCCTCTTTGCACTAACTCTTTTGACTCATCTCACATGCTGCTACTGTTTATTATATATCCTGTTGCCTAGTAACTTTTTATTTTACCTTTACCTAGGCAAGTCAGTTAAGAAAAAAAATATTTACTCTGACTGCCTAGGAACAGTGGGTTAAATGCCTTGTTCAGGGGCAGAGCGACAGATTTGACCTTGTCAGCTCGGGGATTCGATCTAGCAACCTTTCAGTTACTGGCCCAGCACTCTAACCACTAGGCTACCTGGCTACTTTACCCCTACCTATATGTATATATCTATCTCAATTAGCTTGTGCCCCAGCACATTGTCTCGGTATTGGTACCCCGTGTATATAGCCAAGTTATCCTTACTCATTGTGTATTTATTCCTTGTTGTTAATTTTGTCTATATTTGTCTATTTTTCACTGCATTGTTGGGAAGGGCCTGTAAGTAAGCGTTTCACTGTTAAGGCGCCAGCATGCTTCTGTTCGGCTGGCGCCTAGCCGAACTAGGATGCTTGCATATTCCCTTAAGACCTTTGCTTGAAAAATGAGAAATGTGGCAATAGTACTATTTGTCCCTTTTGAGACGCCATAGCCAGTATACATTTCCTCAATTATAATTAATCTAAGGTAACTCAAGAATTCTGTCAAATGTTGACATTTTTGCAAAGATCTTAGTCATGCAATTTTACATCTAAGATGTTTGGTGCAGTGTTTTGTAATGAAAAAATGTGCATGAAAATGAGTTTTTCGTTGAATGAAAAATACTTTATTGAAGAGTCCCTACTGTTGACCAATCACCGATGGGGCTCTGAACAGCTGTGGAAAAACCTTCTCCGAAGTCCAAAGACAACGTTATAATATATGCACATACTCTTCCAAACTGTTTCGGCTGGGAAGCATGCAGACACCTTTAGTCTACATCGTTTGTTTACGAAGCATGTGACAAATAACATTTGATTCTAACGCTCAAAAATAAGTTCAGACCCTGTGAGTCCCCCTCCCCCAAATATTATATATTATTAAAAAAAATGGTTTGGTGGAAAATGATCCAAGGGGTGGCCATAGACTGCCAGTTGCCCTTCCCTGGTCTAGGCCAATCGGTGCCACTACAGAGGCACACCTGTCAGGTAGCAGGGGGACGATCCTCTACTTTCAGTGTAAATCGCTATGTATAGGACTTAAACACACTGCAGATGTCCTTTCTGGATGCAGCTTTTCAGGAGAAATAGTCAGCCTAGTTTGGAATAGAGGATAGAATGGTCCTTGTTATGTTCCTCTTTTTTGGGACTTCAGTGTTTATCCCTGCCCCAGCCTATACAACTTTAAGAAGCCAAACTTTGCCAGATGTCTGACTTTGTTTATATAATGGATGTTACTCGGGGGAACCCCAATGTAAACACACTAGTGGTCATCAGCCTTGAATCCCACACTGTACTTGACTGAAGGAGAGAGAGGGTGTGGTGGGACACTGAAGGCACAGGGGCGGGGTCATATGATGCGGGTGGTGTGATCCTCTCCAGGCTAAACCGTGATGCTGAGGAGTCTCTTGAACATCATGTGATGAACAGCATTTAGAACAAGAACACTCTGTGTGCCCTCCTGCCCATCTCTGGGTCGCGGCTCCCTCTCAAGCTGCTCTGCACAGCTTTTAGCCGGTGCCATCCATTTGTTTCCCCGCTGCTTCCCTTTTCCTCCACTGTCTCTCTGCTTCCCTATAAGTGGTGACTGTCTCTCCCTCATTGATATCCTGGTCTTTTAACCCTCTGTAACTGAAATGTTCAGTATCGCTATGGAAATGAACCACCTTCTCTAATAGAGCTTTCCATGGAGGGTGAATGCAATGCAGCATCCCATCCAAACTCCATTAAATGCTTTTTCTGTTTACAAGTAGAGGAGTGGCAGTCCCGGAGCAGGTTTGGAAAAACAGTGTAGGCTATGCATCCATAACACTAGCTGTTACATTGGCGTGCGCTTGGTTGGAACGAGTGTCTGTGAAATGAGCCTCGGCTGCTTGTGGAGCATACATGTGAAGAGCGGACCAGCCTCGTAGCATTAACCCTTGTCTTTGGGTCTGTGTCCCACTGAAACGAGGCCGCCCAGAGATCACTGCTCCACCGCCTCTCAGTTGTCTAAGCACACAGCTTTGTTTTTAAATGGTATTAATGTCGTATTAATGGAGGGATTAGCGGAGAGCTGCACACTGCTAAGATCCGACCCCTGGGCGGGGGCAGAGGAGGTCCCAGGGCCGTCAGAGGTTTTTCCACATGCCATGCTTGACATCCTTATCGGCCTGGATGGCCTCGCTATGGGCCCGCCCTGATCCCCAGAGACAGGTGCTGACCGGGGGTTCAGACACTTACGCCCACCACGGCAGGGAAGCTATTTTCAACTGGACAACCAGAGGAAAAGGACAACATGCAGCCCGCTCTGAGAGACGAGACTATAGAGTACGGTGAGGCTTAAGGTCCGGTTCAGGTGGACCCTTTCTCTCAGCCCGGCCTGCCCTCTCTTCCCTGATACAGACGGACATAGGGGGAGGCGTTGCTGTGGAGAGCTGAGCCAGGGCCCACAGGAAGGAGCAGGGTGGACTGTGTATGAGCTCAGGCAGGAAGTGGAGAAGCCTCTGGATTCATTGCTGCAGAGTGTCAGGCTTTGTCTCTACCTACATAACATGGCAGGACAGCTTCAAGTCTAGTCAGATATC
The DNA here is from genome assembly GCF_057628025.1 of Oncorhynchus mykiss. NCBI lineage: Eukaryota > Metazoa > Chordata > Actinopteri > Salmoniformes > Salmonidae > Oncorhynchus > Oncorhynchus mykiss. The sequence continues at coordinate 86,898,731 of NC_143033.1, forward strand.
CAACCTCCTATACAGAATCCTCCAAGGGTCGGTGGTGCTCCACTTGTCTCGAAGTTCAGGGCTCCTCTCTGAAGGACACTTTTTTTTCCTTGCTAGTTGCTACAGGTCCTAGGCTGGTGCCATGTCGATGCTGCACAGGCTGGCGGGGAGGCTGTTCCAGCACGCTGGGCCCTGTCTGGGAAACACTAGCGGTGGGGAGGGCAGACACTGCCAGCCACAGGAGGAGCCAGCGGCCCACTGCTGGAGTGAGTGACTGACTGACTTGACTGGAGCAAGGGGGCGGAGCCTTTTCCACGACACTCACGAGGGAGGGAGGGGAGTGATTGGTTGGAGTGGCTTGAGGGGGGCAGGGGGATGTGACTGGGTGTGTCTGTACACAATCACACTGTTTTCCAGTTCTCTTGTGGAATCGGTGCTCTCTGTGTGCATTTTACTATATTTGTGAGTACCAAAAGTTCTCATAAAAATGCTAAACCAACTCAAATTCAAGTGTGGACATTTTGCTGATTCTCACTTGTAAAAATGCAATTTTAGGGTTAGAATTAGGTGTAGGGAAAATAGGATTTTAAATGGGATTTTTTTTTTTTTTTTTTTGTCCCCAGGAAGTCCAAACTATATAGTAAGATATAGCTGTGTGTGTTGGACAGGATGACTTTGCTTTGGTCCGGGTTTTACGGAAGTAGACTCAATTTGATTAGCTTTGGTTTTTGGCTAGGTTAGTTGTTTTTGTACTGATGTTGTGTGGCCAACACACACAAAGCTCTTTTTGATTCAGCACCTCGTGTTTGTTCTGTTGCCTGGTGTCGGCTGCGTCACAAAGTTCCAGGGAAGCCGTTTGTCTGTCTCCCGGGAAACCTGCCGGTGTGTCTGTCCAGCGGGGTTCCCTCTATGTGCTCCGGGCCACATGTGTCTGTCTCGGGGACAAGATGTCTGACTCACCCTAGCTTCCTTCAATCTTTGTTTGTATATCTGAACATGTCATTCCAGTGTTGTCTACAGTCCCTCTGTGTGGGTACTGCTCAGTAGTCAGTCCCTCCATATGAAATGACATGCATTTGGCCCTGTGATGCTACACTGTAAAGGTGGAGCTTTCACTGTGGCTATAAATATGTGTGTGGCTGGCGGGGTGGTTTACGCTGGCGGGGTGGTTTACGCTGGCTTGCATAACAGGGCCAGGCTGGTATTTGTAAAGCACAGCACTTCTTGACTCTTTTTAAAGGCACTTTGTTCTTCTGGGCATGCTCAGATACTCTTGTAAGAATGCCCAGTCACTCACCTCTTGTAACTAACTCCAAGTGCTGACTGAACCTAAGTACCTGACAGTACAGTGGCCAGAAGCAAACCACAAGGACTGTAAAGACTGAGGTCTGTGAAGTGGCTGGGTTGTGGATTTATCACTCATTTCCTCTGGACTCTCTCACACACCCAACGGATGTCTCTCTGCAGCCTCTCTCTTTCGCTTCCTCTCTCACTATATCTCCCTCTCTCACTAATAAATATATATAAATAATCCCCCCCCCCCCCCCCCCCCCCCCCCACGTCTCTATGTCCAGCTCCACTTGTCCACTGCCTCTAATGCGTTGCCTGCGGGATGTGTGCTCTATAAATGAGGTCTGATGTGGTTTGGCGGGCTACAGAGTGAAATCTCGGTCAGCGTGCCCCAATCTAACCCCCTGTGCCTGCGTCACAAGGTCCCAGCCAAGCCCAGGGGAGAGATGGGATTGATCGGGACATCGATCCTGGGCACAGTGGTGTGTGTTGCATTGGGCACTAGAAGGGATGTGTTTTTGCTGTGGTTGGTTTGTGACTGCTGTGGTTGGTTTGTGACTGCTGTGGTTGGTTTGTGACTGCTGTGGTTTTTCTTTAGAAAAGCTTTTTAGAAAACATCTGAAATGGTTTCACACCGTCCTGCTGTGGCATCTCACATGGGTACTTACATAGACTAGAGGTCGACCTACTATGATTTTTCAACGTCGTACTGATACCGATTTTAATGGAGGTCCAAAAAAAGCAGATACAGATGAATCTGCCTATTATTTATTTATAAATATATATTTTTTATTTACATTTATTTTTATTTATTTGTAATAATTACAACAATACTGTTCAATAATGAACACTGATTTGAACTTAATATAATACATCAAAATCAATGTAGCCTCAAATAATGAAACGTGTTCAATTTGGTTAAATAATACAAAAACAAAGTGTTGGAGAAGAAAGTAAAAGTGCAATATGTGCCATGTAAGAAAGCTAACATTTTAGTTCCTTGCTCGGAACATATGAAAGCTGGTGGTTCCTTATAACATGAGTCTTCAATATTCCCAGGTAAGAAGTTTTAGGTTGTAGTTATTATAGGACTATTTCTCTCTATACCATTTGTATAGTGACACAATTTCACCTGGTTAATATTGCCTGCTAACCTGGATTTATTTTAGCTAAATATGCAGGTTTAAAAATATATACTTCTGTGTATTGATTTTAAGAAAGGCATTGATGTTTATGGTTAGGTACACATTGGAGCAACAATACGCACTGCATCGATTATATGCAACGCAGGACACGCTAGATAAACTAGTAATATCATCAACCATGTGTAGTTAACTAGTGATTATGATTGTTTTTTATAAGATAAGTTTAGTGCTAGCTAGCAACTTACCTTGGCTTACTGCATTCACGTAACAGGCAGTCTCCTCGTAGAGTGCAATGAGAAGCAGGTGGTTAGAGCGTTGGACTAGTTAACTGTAAGGTTGCAAGATTGAATCCCCCGAGCTGACAAGGTAAAAATCTGTCGTTCTGCCCCTGAACAAGGCAGTTAACCCACCGTTCCTAGGCCGTCATTGAAAATAAGAATGTGTTCTTAACTGACTTGCCTAGTTAAATAAAGGTGTAAAAAAATGATTGATTTCGGCCATTCCGATTTAATCTGTCGACCTCAACATAGACCCAGGAGGTTTTCCTGATCACATGATCTGAGCAGAAAAAAACCTTGGTCTACTGATGGGTTGTGTTGAGAGTAATATTGATGGTGCCAGGAATTCAGGTTGATCTCCTGGTTTGACAGAGCAGAGGACTGTCATGACTTTTTTTCCATAGGAGAGTTCCTCTCTGGGCTTCATAAATATAACCCCTGGTTGTGGTGATGCCCCTCCCCCTGGTGACCAGGCCCCTGCTGTTGATGTGTGTTTACAGGATAGGGAGCAGGAGGTAGAAATGTGTGCAGAATAAATAGACACAAACGGAGCACAGGTCCAATTGATCTGTGAGTTGTTGTAACGAGAGCACAGCACTGTGGGCTTTATTTGGCTCTGGACTACCAGGGGCTCTGGCTGCTGAATGAGCTCTGCTCTTTGCCAGGACACAAGACAGACAGACAAAAGTGAATGTAGAAGGTGAGAGAAGAAACCAAGGAGGTTGAAGGTTGTCTGGGTTTCTGGACGTAATGGGAGAAGGGGCGATGAGCCAACCACTGTGAGGAGGAACGAGGAAGAAGAGGCAGGTCGCGACGTAGAAGTGACAGGGCTGATGTCAGGCTCAGACAGCCACAGGAAGAGCTCCAGGAGGCATGGTAGCAGGAAGAGGGAGTCTGGGTCCACCTCTGGCTCCGGGGCTGCAGAGGCTGCGGTTGCAGCACCAGAGATGCCCATAGTGATCCCTGACGGTAAGGGAGGGTGGCAGTGGAGAGGAAGGCTAGGAATCATCTTCCACCCATCAGATGGTATTCGTGGCAGCCAAGCCTTGCAAATCTAACAAAGTCTGCACTAGATCAAGTCAATTCCACTTGGACCATTGTTGGTTTAACTGTTGAGCTGTTTGATAGCTAGACATAACTTTCCTCCTTAGTTGTGGCTGTAGGCCTACAGTATGGAAGTGGTGTCTTCTATGGGAGACTTGTGGTTTACCTAAAGGAACAAACTGACTGGGAAATGTACTCTCCCAGGAGACTAGTCTGCTTTTCTTCTCAATGGCTCTGGCATGGGAGCAACATGGTTGTAGTCATGTTTATATGAACTTTGGTCAGTGCTGCTCTCTGGTCTTCCTCTTCTGTTGGAGTTCTCCAGAGAGAGCTGCTAGAGGGGTGGGTATGTGTGTGTTTATAGCCCCTTTGTGAATGGAGAAAAGCAGAACCACTGAGGAGATTAGTGCTGATCACAAGGGTCTGTATGGCTTTGAGGTTTTGACTGTTAGTGATGCTCCAGAGGTTTTGTATCATTTCATCCACTAGTTTTGAAAGTTGTTGTCACGAGCCAAAATGGTTCCCCAACAATTGTGTACAACGTCATCCATTTTGTATGATATGTTACGAATTCCAATTTTTACTATGAAAGGGACAAGCTCGCAGCTCGCCAGAACAAAAATGTTTATGGAATGTAAGGATTGCGTGGCGTTCTCCAGATTACAGATGGTGTATTAGGCTATCCATGTGTGAGCCATAAATTGACACAAGATTTTCGAGATCTGTTTAATCTCTTAATTTAAAGAGAATTGCATACTGGTTTAAGAGGGTAACATTTAAATGTTCAGCTTTCCTCTGACAAACCCATCGATTTACTGTAGTGTACATACCCCCCCCCCCCCCTTCCCTCAGCCCTCTGTCTCCTATAGTAGTATTAATAGTACTGCTTACTAGTAGCAGCCTGCAAGCAAGTGTCCCCAGTGCTGAGTGTTAGTGATGCTAATTTACTAGTAGTAGCAGCCAGCCAGTGTTGAGTGGTACTGGTACTCTCATACAAGTAGCAGCCAGCCACTGTCCTCAGTGTTGAGGCATAGATAGATATGAGCAGGGATTAATGAGGAAGGGCTGGTATCTACATGTTCCCACAAAGCACAATGATCAGCCCAATAAAGATAAGAGGAAGAGATGTGCTGCACTTCTGCATGTGATGCCGTGTCTGTGTGCATGTGTGCATTAGAGCTAGAGTGTGTGACTGTATAAAGGTTATGATAAGTCACTTTGGAGTGGATAAAATCTCTCACACATTCACTGGCACAGAGACCGTAATGCGTTCACACACAATACATTCACATAGACTGCCTGTATCGATTGGCTCTCTGCTCTCGTTCTGACATGGCTGGAGGAGTAAGTATTAGATAACATGAGCTCAGTTGATTTGGCTTCAACATCAGTGGAAATGAGCCCTGTCTGTGTGGCCAGAGTGAGGGAGATGGGCAGCCTTGGGCTAGGCTATACATGGGATATACTTGTGCCACCGGTAAGGTACACAAGACTCATTCTAACACACGCTCCAGTTCATCTCCAAAATATCACTATTTAGCCTTACAGAGAAGTCTTTATATTATAGCTCTGGTCAGTGGTTATAGACGTGAACCTCTGCTGAACTGTATCACAACATCCTCGTTCTCATCTAAATGTGTCTGATGGAATCAGTGTGTCGTGAAGTAGGGTAGGTGCTAAACCATCTGTTTGCTCTGTTACAGTGAAGGAGTTTCTTGCCAAAGCCAAAGAGGATTTCCTCAAGAAATGGGAGAATCCAGCACAGGTGAGTTAGGAAAGAGGGAAGTGTGGGAATGAATGACAGGCCTGCACACGCTCAAAGACCCCAGCATACCAGCCCAGCCCAGTGTCAGTCACGCCTGGGTGAGAAGGGAAGTGTGCCCTCTGCTGGATCTAACTACAATCACATTTGTTGGAACTTCATATTTTTATGCTTTGGGGCACACACAATAAATGAGCCTGGTCTACATAGAATGATATCTTTACTGATTATGTGCAGCATTTAGCATAACACTTTCCCTCCCTTTTCTTTTAGCTTAACACAAGTTTAATTTGCTATTGTAGTAATGTAAGAATGACTCATACCTTTGCTACAATATGTGTGCACTGGCAGGACTAACAGTTGCCTGACGCATTGCACTTTCTGAATGTCTCAATCCGTATCACATCCTGCTTTGCCTGTTTTTTTGACAGGACAGTGTGAAGTTTGATGGGTAGTTTGAGTCCAGTGTTGCTACTCAACCTGACTCTGGCACCCTGATAGGCATTCTGGCCGGTGTTGGGCTTGTTTCCCTGTTCTAACTGACATGCTCTCCTCTCCAGAACACCGCAGCCTTGGATGGCTTTGACCGTCTGAAGACCCTGGGCACGGGCTCGTTTGGTCGAGTCATGCTGGTCAAGCACAAAGAGTCGGGCCAGCATTTTGCCATGAAGATACTTGACAAACAGAAGGTATGGTAATGTGGCCTAGGGAGTCAGTTGTGCGTTGTATGGTTTTCAGAGCTGGGTTTGATTTAATTCAAATTCAGTTAGTGAATTGACTCCAAGTCCTCTTTTACAGTACATGTAGATATTTTTATATTAATGAATACAAATGTATATTAATCTCATGAGTTGATTTATGTGAAATGGATCTGACCCCCTCAACCCTGGTGCTGTTACTGTCTCTTAGCCCATTAGTCAGAGATGTAGGGGGCTCTCCTTGCTTAACAAGGTGTCCTGGTTTGTTCCCCTCAGGTGGTGAAGCTGAAGCAGATAGAACACACGCTGAATGAGAAACGCATCCTGCAGGCCGTCAGCTTCCCCTTCCTGGTGCGGTTGGAGCACTCTTTCAAGGTACTGCTGGACGCGCGTGTGGGTGCATGCGTTCGTGTGTGTGCGTCAGTGTTTCCATTAGCCGGTAATAGCCAACTTTCGGCTGTATTTTTATTGTTTATGTTTTAAGGTGCGAAGTAAAATTGGCACTGGACAATGGTCCGGGAGAAGGGAAAAATACCCTTTGCAATTATTTTTATTTTTTTGCCTATTCAATGATGAACGTACCAGTTGATGTAAATACGTTTGACCGTTGATTATTGGTATGTGTTCTTTTGCATCGTTTTGTGGAATTAAATTGTGTGTGTATATTCATTATGTCTCTTATCACATGTGCACAGCATACCGATACAGAACCTTTGAGAGGAAAATCTGTCATACAGCTTTTATAAGCCCAATCATTGCGCAATAATTCTAAATTGTGTGTTAAAAATAGTTAATGGGCCATGATTAAAAATAGCTAATATTTCTGTTTCTCAACTGGTAATTGGAAGTGTGCTTCCTGTTCACCATTCAAAAACATAGGCAACGGAAGGCAGGCTTCAGCAGCGCGTTTAAATTGTAGTTTGCATTTTGAGAACCTATAGCTACTTGATTATTTGAAATGTTTTAGTACATATGAGGCATGTTTTACCTTGCTTCAAAGTAGCCTAGGCAAAATCCCACCATATCCGTGGAGGCAGTTATTTAATAAAGACTTCCATATAGCATTGAAACCAGTATACTATTTCTCTCATGATCTATTGGTTTTCAACTAGTTTTTTATTGTCCGGTAGCCAAATGCCCGTTCTCATGTTGCCTTGGTGCATTGCTGCGCTAATAATGTTAATAGTTGATCAATATTTTAAGCTGAACGTTCTGATCTGTTGCATCACATTCATTTCTGTTTTTATGTAGCCAGGCCTACTGGTTATATGAATTTGGGCTCTATCGTCCCACAACTGTCGCAGAGTCTATTTGGGCTTTTTCTTTCTCGACAAGCTGACCAATAGAGTAGGCCAACATTTCTACAATGGGGGATAATAGATGGATATGGGCTCATAGGGGGTGTGTCCAAAAGGCTAGGGGAAGCTAAGCTTTCCCAAAGTAAATTGAGTTAAATTGCTAAAATGATTATAGCCTAATTGGCCTACTTCTGTCTACACAGAAATAAATAAATACAATCATTCAAATGAGGCTACTAAAGCATGAATTGGCCACAGGAACATTAGCTTCCCCTAGCCTTACATTATTATTATTATTATTTTTTAAAGGTTGGATTGTTTTAAATTGCATTGCCTACAGTCGGAAGGAAAGGCAGCGTGCGCAATTTGGGTTGCCACTGTCATTGAAAAGTAGAGGCCCATCTAGGCATATTGCAATATTTCCAAACTCAATTGTGGGAAGACAGTTTGAAAACCACATGGCTATTTCTGTAAAGAGAATACAATGAAAAGACTCAACTGTCTTTTAGTTATCAAAATTCAACTTAGGTTTACTGTTTATCTTATTGGCAACAGCGGAGAGCATCGGCCATATCACCGGTGACTGTGCACTGCTCATATTCACTCTATCATTGTTGGGTCAGTGCCACTTAAGGTTTTTTTTTGTTTGGGGGGGGGCAATCATTTCCTCCTCCAGTTTAGCTTGCCCTCCTATTTGTCTCCCCTTCTGTCCGGCCTATTCTATGGACAACGTTGTTTTTATTGATCTGTTTGTCAATGGCAGCAGAGTAGGCTACCCTGTCATTTGTGGTGTTAAAGATTCTGCTAATGTCTCCAGGTCACACAAGGTGTAGTAGAATTGAATGAGATGTTTTTCCCATGCGAAGAAAGAAGGGTGTCTGCTGTAGCCCAGGCATCTACGCTATATGCACACAGCCAGTCATTCAACTCTTTATACAAACATTTGATTGAGTTGTATTATTAGCCTAAATTATGACTATCCAATATGCTCATCGCATTACAAATAGCCTACTATCTTACATAAGTCTGCAAACGGGATGATGCATGGAATGTTTTATTATAAAGGTGCAATTTGTTATGGTGACTGCTTCCCCAAAGTGCATAGGCTAATGGTTTTACTATTTGTTACTGGTCTTGTTGGCTGAGGAAAAGTACATGTGGACAGTTATTCTAGCATCTTCAAAGTGTGCAGTAAGGGGACATGTCATTGCATCCTGGGCTTGCATGTTCTGTTATGATTAATTACCATAATCTAAATGTGATTCCTGCCGTTCTGAGCACCGTGGGTGGACCCCCTAATCAGGTTACGCTCCCAATGCAAATGTGTCTGGTCGATTTTAAATGCGGTCAAATGTCCGGCGCCACATTTTCCTGACGGAACATACTTCCACGTTTGTGTGTGAAGGTGAGGTTCACAACTCAACTGTGTGAAATATTTCTCTCTGTAGGACAACACTAACCTGTATATGGTGATGGAGTATGTCCCTGGTGGTGAGATGTTCTCACATTTAAGGAGAATTGGCAGGTTCAGGTGAGTCTGTTTACTGGTCTCCCACTGTTGGAAATATAACCAAATAGCTACAGTAGTTAACCCTCCCCATTTTCCATAGACCATGACTCCACAACAGCCTCCTAGTAAATATATTGTGGTGTCCACGTTGCCCTCTGACCTCTCTCGCTCTCTCTGACTGCAGTGAGCCCCACGCCCGCTTCTACGCCGCCCAAATTGTTCTGACCTTTGAATACCTTCACTCACTGGACCTCATCTACCGAGATCTGAAACCAGAGAACCTGCTCATTGATAACCAGGGATACATACAGGTGAGAACACACACATAGTCAAATGGCTAGCTAGCTATACAGGTAGGACTAATGGAGAACAAGCATGGGTGTGCTGTACATACTATCCATTATACATGCCCTGATTTTGTAAATGCTCTTAAATAAACAATGTAATTTAAATTTGGCCAAACTTAATGATAAGGAGGGTGACGATGTTGATTTAATTTAAAAAGACAATAGTGTAATGATGAGTTTATGTCTATCAGAAGCACATCATTTAACTACCATTCTCTTTTACCTTTTACTTTGTAAAAGATGCCGTTATGGAACTGATTTATTTACTATAACTATTACTAGTGTATTGTAAGGGAAAGAAAAATATGCTATGTGTTGCAGTAGGCCTTTAGAAAAATGCCAAACATATCCTTGACTCTATCCAAGGAAGCAAATGATGCCAACCCACTGAATGAATGACAAATGGGTGAGAATTGTGCAAGTTACTTCACAATCTAATTGAAATTAGGCCTAACTGAATGATAAGGGTGAAGCAGTTAATTTAATCTAGAACAACAATGGTGTAATGAGTTTGTTATGCTTATATATCAGCATCGACGCCCATGTTAATAATTTGACAGTGCCTTGCAGATTGCTACAATTCTCTTACGTTTTACTTTGTGCTTATGTTTGCTACACCTTGGGGGTTGATCTGCGTCTGATACATATGCTGAAGGGAACGCACGGCAACGGTCTCTAGCGGCTGCTGGTAGGCTGAAAGGCCAGGCGGTTCAAGTGTTAAAGGGATCACATGCTAGCTGATACCATAGACTTCCAGTGATTATGCTAAAGCTAGTTAACATTGGCTCGCAAAACTACCTCTAACTTCCTTCATACTGGACACAGAAACATAAAAATGGTATCCACAAGTTCATCTGACTCTGGGGAAGTAGATAAAGGGCATCATTGCCAAAATCCTGGAAGTATAACTTTAAGCGAATGTTAGAACTGAACTGTTTGTCATTGCTGAGACATCTGTGTTCCTCCCAGGTAACAGATTTTGGTTTTGCAAAGCGCGTGAAGGGCCGGACCTGGACGCTGTGTGGCACTCCGGAGTACCTGGCCCCTGAAATCATCCTTAGCAAAGTGAGTGGTCACCACCAAACCCCCCGGCCTGCCGTCACACCTCGTATCCATAACAACACTGGGGTTTTTACCATAACATAGGGGTCATTACCATGACACAGCAAAGATCATGTCACTACAGCCACTCACAAACAGCTCTGACCATGATTACAACCGCTGACTAGAGAAGAGCTTATGTATGACACGTTCCATTCTTTTTGTGCTTAGTTCTGCCTCTTTCCCTGGGAATCTAACACTCCTCTTTCTCTCTACCCCCTCCCCCCCAGGGTTATAATAAGGCGGTGGACTGGTGGGCTCTGGGCGTGCTGATTTATGAGATGGCTGCTGGCTATCCTCCCTTCTTTGCTGACCAGCCCATTCAGATCTATGAGAAGATTGTATCAGGGAAGGTGAGTACAGAGTACATCAGACAGAAACCCAGATTACACTCTTCCTTTAACCTCTAGCGTCGAGCAATCCCGTATCCGGGAGCGTAATCATAGCCTCAAGCGCATTACCATAACGCAACGTTTCCTATTCATGAAAATCACAAATGAAATAAATATATTCAAACACAAGCTTAGCCTTTTGTTAACAACACTGTCATCTCAGATTTTCAAAATATGCTTTTCAACCAAAGCTACACAAGCATTTGTGTAAGAGTATTGATAGCCTAGCATTCAGCAGGCAACATTTTCACAAAAACAAGAAAAGCATTCAAATAAAATCATTTACCTTTGAAGAACTTCGGATGTTTTCAATGACGAGACTCTTAGTTAGATAGCAAATGTTCATTTTTTCCAAAATGATTATTTGTGTAGACGAAATAGCTCCGTTTTGTTCATCATGTTTGGCTAAGAAAAACACCGGAAAATGCAGTCACTTACAACACCAAACTTTTTTCCAAATTAGCTCCATAATATCGACAGAAACATGGCAAACGTTGTTTAGAATCAATCCTCAAGGTGTTTTTCACATATCTATTCGATAATCTATCAGTGGTGGCAGTTGCCTTCTCATCAGAAGAAAACGGAAAAGTACTTGCAGCTGGAGATTACGCAATAATTGCGACGGAGGACACCAAGCGACCACCTGGTAGATGTAGTCTCTTACGGTCAATCTTCCAATAATATGCCTACAAATACGTCACAATGCTGCAGACACCTTGGGGAAAACGTGGAAAAGGTAAGCTGACTCCTAGCTCCTTCACAGCCATATAAGGAGTCATTGCCATGAGGCGGTTTAAAAAATGCGTCACTTCCTGATTGGATTTTTATCTGGGTTTTTTCTGTAACATCAGTTCTGTGGCACTCACAGACAATATCTTTGCAGTTTTGGAAACGTCAGTGTTTTCTTTCCAAAGCTGTCAATTATATGCATAGTCGAGCATCTTTTCGTGACAAAATATCTTGTTTAAAACGGGAACGTTTTTCATCCAAAAATTAAAATAGCGCCCCCCTATATCCAAGAAGTTAAGACCTGCTTTCAGTACCAGTCAGATAAGGCAGTTTACCTCCAAACTAATTAGCTGTCTGTAGCTAGGTTTCCATCCAATTTGAAACAGATTTTCATGTGAGTATTCTAAAATATGCAGAAAACAATATGCACATTTTCCCACCAGTGATGTTGCTATCAAATAGACTTGTGGTGAATAAAAGGCTGTGCGTGATGACGTATTGCACATAGTAACTTTTGAGGTCAATTCCCATGTCCTGAAATGGAAAGATCCATGTTAAATGGGTTTCCATCGAAATGATCAACTCTACTGATGGTTTATATAGCGAATGTGTTCATTCTGGTCTGGGCATGTGTGCTCTAGCCAACATCTCGCAGATACAGTGCAGGTAGGCTACCTACATTATGAGATTATTATGGATTAGAGCAATATTATTTGGGGGTCAAACGGCAGCCAAGCATCGATCATCATGTCACCAGAATAAGACCCTCAATATTTATAGGAAAGGAGCATCAAGCTCATCACTTCTACTTCACCACCCTGTGAAGTTCAGAACTTATTTCATCTGTAGCCTAATAAACTGCATGCTTTTCCGAGTCGAAGTGAGAGGATCACACACATAACACTGCGTGACTCCAAGTTTACTTCGGTATGATGGTCATTATATCAATATTTACACATAAAGGTGTTTCCACTGCCATTTCTCACATTCATTTTAGAGACCCAAAAAGATCCCACCATGTCCAATGAACAAATTGTCTGTTTTCATTTATAAAATTGTACTGGCATATCCTGATTCCATCATCCGGTTGTGACTTTTTTTCATCTGCATTAAATGGTTGGATGGAAACCTTGTTATTGTCCTACTGTGCCTTTCCTGCTTTTGTTGCTATATTCACATTAGCATTACTCTCTTCTGACCTTTGACCTTGGTGTCTTCATACATACACAGCACTTTGTTAGGCTGAATTCTAGCTCACTTCTCCTGACCTGTTTTCCAATCCCCTCTACATAGATCATGACTCCACAGCCCCACTGTAAATGTATTGTGGTGTCCACATGACCCACTGACCTCTCTCAGCAGTGAGCCACATACCTGTTAAAGAAGTTTCTTGTGAGCTGTTCCTAGATCTGAGCCTAGATCTGAGCCTATCTAACCCCAATCTTAACCTTAGTCATTAGGGGAGAAGGACTAAACAGACCCTGTCAGAGTCTATGGGCAATCTCTGGTCTTCTGTAACTGAGTCATATTTGTTAGGGAAAATTAAAATTTCTGTAACGGATGACTAGATAGTTCCTCCCTCCTTTTTTTCTGTTTTGGAAAGTTTTCTACTGAACACAACCTTGACGTGTCTCTGTCCCCAGGTGCGCTTTCCCTCCCACTTCAGCTCGGACCTGAAGGACCTGCTGAGGAACCTGCTCCAGGTGGACCTGACCAAGCGCTTCGGCAACCTGCGCAACGGAGTCAACGACATCAAGGGACACAAGTGGTTCGCCACCACTGACTGGATTGCCATTTACCAGAGGAAGGTGAGAAGGCCTGCTTCCATGGCTCCTCTATTGTTCACTGTATAGCCACTGGAGAGAGAGGCAGGTTTGGTTGGGACAGAGATTGGGTTGGGGAAAGGGAGAGATGATTTAACAGGTATGATTCAGAGCTAATGCCATTTGGCTTGGTCTTGTTTGGAGACATGTTACACATGCATTACTCACATAGTCTTACATAGTTGGAATGGGGTCCACTTGACTAATAACATGTTGTCCATGACCAGTGACTGTCAAACCGCATATGTCAGAAACTGAGGAGGAATGATACTGTGAAAGCTACAGTAGCAAGTATCTGAGCATTCTCTGTGTTTCAGGTGGAGGCACCGTTTATTCCCAAGTGCAAAGGCCCCGGTGACACCAGCAACTTTGACGACTATGAGGAAGAGGAAATCCGAGTCTCCTTCACAGAGAAATGTGGCAAGGAGTTTGCCGAGTTCTAGGCCCAACCAGGAGTAGCGGAAAGAGCCAGGGATGTAGAGAGAAAAGGCGGGAACAGAAGGAAATGGGAGGAGAGGTGATAAGCTGGACTGCTAACTTGCATTTTGTAATTACGACATCAACAATGTAACAACCCCACCCCCCAAATGAAGAGCGAGTGGAAAAAGAACGAGAGAAAAGACCTGAAAGAGCCAGCAGTGTTGCCTTTTCTGATTGTTTCTCACCTTGTTACTTATCCATGTTCTGTTTTCCCTCTTGTGTTTGTGGCGAGGGTAGAAGGGGTAGGGGCTAACCACCTCTCTCTTCAGTTGGTTTGTATCTTGGCAGAGGTGTAGCGACACATTTTGAGTCATTGCAGGCAGGTTGAGGCATTGATGTTCTGGTACTGAATCGAGGCTCCTCCTGAGTGGGTCCTCTCTACAAGCTTCTCAATGAATGAGGGCATCTCATTCTTGTTTTGTAATTGTCCACCCACTCCTATCTTGTTACCCCAATCCCCCCCCCCCCCCTCTCTCTCTGTCTCTCCATCCTGACTCTGTCCAAGCAATACCAAGTCCAACAGACGTGCCTATCATAATGCCAACTGGTTGCAAAACCGTGTCGAAAGCATTGGTGCAGAGCTTTGGCTATTGGTGGCATCAGCCCTTGTGCCCTTTCTAGTTGAAAGCTTGACACTCTCTGCACACGCCTTCTGTCCGCTCGTTGTGGCATGATTATTGGTTTCAGAGGATTCTCTCATCGCTTGCAATTCAAGCAGTGCTGACCACTTTTTGATCAGAGAAACAATGATTTCTCTCTTTTCATTTAGGTCTCACTACCTTCTTTTTTCGGGACCTGTGAAATTGTGTACATGAGCATTTCTAATGTTAATTAAGTCTGTCTTTTCCTCTTCAACTGAATTTATTAGAGCATTTTAAAACCCTTTGAGGGTCATTGTGTCCTCAAGTCAATCTGTGCTTGTGTGTTAGTGTTGAAGGGTGGGTTAAAAAGCAGTGACTAACATAATGATTACACACACTTCTCTGACTAGTGTTTATTTAATTCATAGCAAATTTATACATGTATGTTGATGTATTATAGAAAAACGTGAATATCCATCTTTTTTCCCCAAAGTTGTCTCTTAGATGTGAAACCGAAATGAAGATTTCAGAAATAAACAAACAAGTATGAATTCTGCCAAATTCGCAAAAGTAATGACATTGCTTACGCAGACATGTCTGTCAGTTAACTATAAAGGTGGTGGTTTTTAATGCGCAGGAAAAAGTAGCAAAATGATGCATGTTATTTTTGTACAATATCACTTTTAAAAGAAAAGATGTGACAGGAGTACAGCTCTGGTCGTGGTGAGGTATCTGAAATGTTCAAACTGACTCTCACCTGCCCCTTTTGTATGATGGATCGAGGCCCGCTTTTTATCTGGCAGAAATCATGTCATTTCATTCAGTGTTCAGTTAGATGTGAACGGTTAATGCTGATTTAATCATGTTAATTCACCAGCTCTGTTCAACCTGCTGCTGGCCTGTTTACTCCTACATCCCCTGAATTCATCATCTTCAAATGGACCCTTTCACAATGTATGACTGTTGGAAGTCAGGATGTAAATTTGTCCAATTATTTTCCTTTTCCTCATGAGATAAAATGTATAACAATCTGATTTATGGATTTTGAAAAGCTATCCTGTGATTATTTTATTTGCAATGTCATATTTTTGGATGCAAGACAATCGCAGCCCAAATCTCACCAATGGCTGGTTTGTAGACAGAGGTGTGATGACGCAACACATTGACATGGTTTAGTTGATTGTCAACAAGGCTTTGTTTTCCCACAAGCTTTTATTTTGGGGTAATAAGGTTATATTCATTTCTTATGTAGACACTAAATGTTGAGTGATTTGGACCCCCACCAGCCTTCATTAGGCACCACACCTTGTGCACCTCTCAAATGCATTTCTTGTGTTTAATAATATACAGTATTTATCCTTCAATCAGTTTTGTCATTAAGTCTATTGTAGTATGGCTTATTTCTACCGAATGTTCACATTCAAATTTTTGAAAATGATTCTTTGGCAGTCCTAGAGGTTGCATCTGAATGTCTGGAGCGGTGTGGTAAGAAGGCTACTTTACAGAAGAAAATGAACGTATCGAGTGGAGATACAGACTTCCAAACGTATGCTCTTTGAAGAAGAAATGTTACGTATGTATTATAAAAATCACGGTTCTTGCATGTGACACAAAACAACCAAATGCAAGATGTCCAAGACCATGACATGTTTTAATGACTTTCAGATTTGCAACCATTCATATACCACAACCAACTGATATTTTGCTCGTTTCATTGTTTTGCATCCCTCTGGTCTTTCTAAGCATCGTTAGTAGTAAGGGAGGGTCAGTACCAGCTACAGGTATCCAGTCACCTCCACTGCCTTGCTAGGACCCTTTGAAGCACACCTCACTTCTCCAATCATGTCTCTATTTAAAATGTTTGTTTTTTTAAAGAAATGTGATACTGTAAGCCTAAGTTGTGACTAGAAAGTTGGTCAATTGGTGTTCAGAAAACAATTTTTACCATTTGGTCCTGCAAACATTTAAGGTTTTGTGCTGGAAAAGTCACTCGGTGATTAGAGGCGGAATAAGCTCATGAACCACTAATGTGACAGCTTTTAAAATTTTTATTTGGCTTTCCTGACCCATGACCTCATGTCTATGAAATGTTTGTTCCTGTTTCTACAGACCGCCTCCCACTCCCCCTGGCATCATTATAACCCTATCATCAGCTTTTCTGTGTTCATCTTTTCACTCTGTTTGATTGCCTTTGTTAGCGTTCTAGTTTTACATATTCTTCATATTGAACGTCTCCATTTTTTTTACATCATGGAGTAAACGTTGCTTTAATTTTCTAAGTGTATTTTCAACAAACATTTGAATCCTTTTCCTTCCCAATTTGGGTACGGTGATGGTGTAGTCTATTGTACCTCCCGGGAAACAATACTGTATATCTGCCTTTGACAGTCTTAATTATCTTACCTTCTGGAGAACTTGACGGATACCCTTAGGACACAACGAGTATGTTAAAAAAAATAAAGTCATATTTTGCAAAATGTATCATTCCAATAAAGTTTTACTTGTTAAAATTAAAATTGTTTGAGTACATTTTGTAGATTATACAGACTGTTTTGCTAACAGAATGTGTGTGTATGTTGGCAGAAAATGTATTGCTGTTTGTACAGTACATTTGGTTGTTTGTAGGAACATCTTGGTGGAGAGGATGCCATGATGAACAAATAATGCAAGGAGCTGATTTCAACCTGTGTGTGTGGGCCTACACCTCCTATACAAATATGTATGTCAATCTGTCTATTCCTCAGGGGCCTTCCAGATGAGTGTTCAGCCTCTGGCCATCTATCCAGAAAATATCAGATGGGATGAAGGAGAATAGCTTCACTGATAAGATGGCTCCTGGCTGTGTGTCTGGACTGGAGCCAGCTACCGCCATGGTAATAACAGCCGGCCCCCCCATATCCATCTGCATCGTGTAGGCCTACAGTGCTATCACATACAATATCACACCCTGGGGAAAAAGTGGGTTTATCCTTACAGACTCACCCATTGTATAGTATATGAAACGTGTATATATATATATATATATATATATATATATTTTTGCCCAATTTATTCTAAGTATTAAATGTTTCGTTTTTAAAGTGATTATAAATTAACACTTGGGCGCCTCGTTAGGACTAACTTCGAAATACCACCTTAAATATCTCCTGTAGAGCTTGATTCCATCTCCAGTGGGTCACCTTAAAAGCGCACAACAACGCAAGCGTACAGCGAGGTTTCAATTTTTTTCTCTAAAGCCGGACTCGGGCCGCGGATCGCAACAAGGTTGACGCACTGAGGCAAAAACGAACGAACGACCCCAACCAGGAGAATGTCTGAACCCATGTACCGCGATTGGATTTTGGACACTATTGACTCACTGCGGTCGCGAAAAGCCAGACCAGACCTTGAAAGAATTTGTCGAATGGTCCGGAGACGACATGGATCAGCGCCAGAACAAACCAGCGAGGAACTCGAGAAACTGATCCAAGAGCAAACAGTCTTGAAAGTTAACTACAAGGGCTCGATTTCCTATCGAAATGCAGCCAAAGTAGTCAGAAGAAGCAGGAAAAAGGATGACCACACGGCCATAAGAACTACCGTGGAAGAAGCTAACCACTCTGATTTGAGCAACGGGGACAGCGCGCTAGGTCCCATTGACCAGGATGAGACGGAGCATTTGGAGGTAACGCAAGGCAGCCTGTTTCAGTGACCCCGTGCCGTGACACACCGTCCATCTTCCCCGTAGAAGATAACAGACCCACGTCCTCACTATTATAATGAGAAGGCAGGCATATGGTGTAGCAGGGGAAATGGTGGTGTAGAGCGGGATTCTCTATTCAGGGAGCGGTGGCGTGATGAATGCAAGTGCACCGAAACAAACTGCCGCAGACGGGGAGCGGCTGTAGCTACCTCGCGCGACCGAGGTGAAAAAATAGCTTACCAATAACAATGGAAGCTGCGCTTGCAATAATACGAAAAATAGGTTGTGTGTAGAAGTGAGTTTGTCCGGGCGCTGTTTGCTCTACAGCTTTAATCGACAAAAAACTTGCACGATTGCCAGAATTGGCAACAACCACAGCCTAAAGCCGAAGGCTCTTTTCAAGCCCAAACTCAGCTTTTCAGTGAAGGGGAGGGGGGCAAAGCGAAAGTCATACCTCGGATGTGCGTGACCGAATGGGGGGGAACAGTGTGCTCGGGTTATTTCACTAAGGGGGTGACGGTCGATGTATTCATAAGTAACACGCCGCTAGATATGAAGCCACGTTATTTAACGGGTTTCACGAGCGTCTGTCGCAGGAAAAAATGACCCAAAGTCAAAGTAGCCCCACTGAAGGTATTGCTGCTATAGAGAGAGCTTCGTTGTTAGAATTGATCACATCCGACTAGATTCAGGAGCGCTCTATCTGACTGAAGTGGGAAGTCTTTCGTGCGACTCCTCCATTGCGCACTTTTGTATTAAAATGGGAGAAAATGGTGACGTTGTCCACGCTCTGTTCTTGTAGCGTATTATATATCCACAAGAAAAAGTAGCAGATTGAGTCAAGTATTATCCTTTGTGTCAATATATCTAATTAAAACTATTATTGACAGATACAAATAGCATATTCTGCATATCCCAATAATGGATCTCATGATTAACTGTCAAAATATTTGTATGGTAGTTAGGCCTATTCTTCAATAAAATAACTTTAATGTCTGACTCAAGCGCCTCTGAGGTGCGGGGCGGGCTCTGCTGAGTTGAGCGCTCGTACTCGCGCCTCCGCTAGTTGTAGCTTTGGACACGCACACAGGCTGAAGAAGCTCATTTCTGCGTTTATATACAGTCATCGACGGCAAAGCGAGTGCAATAAACCGTGTGCATATGTGAATAACACTTATAAACTTACATGTGGCCCATATTAAGCTATATTGGAATGAATAATTGTGGTTGGAATACCGAACACAATGTGGGCGAATAGCGCAGCTGTAGTTCCGAACAGAGTGAACATCCTGTGTGCTCTACGGGGACAAGGCCTCCAATGGCAATTATTGTCGACAGCGGTCATATGAAGACTGGTTAATGCGACATCTGTATGAGCGTGGCTTTATGTCATGTCTCCTATAATCAAGAGTCGACTCGCGCTAATGCACACTATGTGCGCTCTAACACATTTTCAACCCGCTGATTACAGTTTATGGCACGCTCGCGAGTTTCTCCTTTCAGGTGTAGGCCTAGTTGTGTTAAAAATCGGCCAATGAATGACTGTTTGTCTGACTGCTGCTTTAGCGAAAGGTCAGAAGAAAATGTGTCGGTATGATGGCTCATTTTACCTGATACTCAGTTTAAATGAAATAATTTGAATGTTTATTTAAGTTATGTAAAAAATGCCATTATACACTTCTATCCAATCATTAACTTACACTACAAAGGGGAGCCACTCTCTCCCCAATAGTTCCCTCCCCCTCTAGTAGCCTGCTGTCCCTTCCCCCTCCCTTGCCTGAGTAGGCTATGTTGCTTCTCCTGCTGTACTTATCACTACCAGCAGAGCTGTTGTCCTAGTTGATCTAAACGGGTCAATACTTAAGGATGTAGACTAGCCTATAGCCATTGTGCTGCCAATCAGATTCACACTCCCACTGTATTGTTAATTTATGAAAAATGATCTGAATTAATATTCTCTGTGGTTTATTGAGAATATCAATTGTCCTTCTGTTACTCTCAAGCATGTTATTAGTACATGAGGCACCTGATTAATGTCACTGATGTAGGAACCAACTGATCTTTCTTTTTCACACTATAAAGTGGGGTGGATCATTTTGGGGGAGTATGATAAGAATGTTTTCACACACAAAAAAAAACCTCAACGGATTTTCAAATTGTTATGTTGCAATGGTTGTGTTCCAGAATGAGCTGCCAGTGTCAATGGAGACAGACAGCACCATGGAAGAGGAGGAAGAACAGGAGGGGGCTGATGAAGATGGCCATGAGGGCTCCTCTCCCTCTCCTGGGGGTGAGGATGCTGTGCAGGGGGGGTCTGGTGCTTCCCCCCCCTACTCTGCCCCCTGCTCCCCCAGCAGCTCTCGCCCTGGCCACAGCCCTGTGTCTGACCGCCCCTCTACCTGCAAGACCAGTAAGAGGTCCAGCCCTCTGTCACCCTCTAGTCCCCTGGCCCTCAGGCAGAATGACTGTGTGTGTGACTCTGCCTTCTGCCCTGCTGATCATGGACCCTCAGGGATACAGAGAAACACAGGAACTGGTTAGTATGCTGTGTTAACAGATCATACTATGTGTATAAGTGTAGCCGATGTGGAATGGCTAGCTAGTTAGCTGTACAGCCCAGTGGTGACATCACCCGCTCTGAGACCTAGAAGTAGCCTAGTTGTTTCCCTTGCTCTGCACTGGCCATGGTGTCTGTGGAGCAATGGGTAACAGCTTTGTGAGTGTGTGGTGTTGGGAACAGAAGATTGCTGGTTCAAGCCCAGTGAGGGACAGACTATCATGTAACACATGTTTCGGAGAAAACCCTAACATATACTGTAATTGTGCTTGCCGTAGGATCTTAATGTTGGGTAGAGACCGTGTTTTAGGAGTAGATTTGCGTTGTATTGACTAGCAATGAGTTACAGTATAGTGAGTGAGTAAGCATCCAATGCCAGGAGACAGTTTCAAGCTGATGTGTGTGTTTATGCCCATGTATGACTGGGCATCTCTCGCTCCTCCACCCGCCTCTTTCTTTCTCTCTCCCCCCTTTCTCTTTCTCTCCTCTTTCTCTCTCCCCCTCTTTCTCTCCCCTCCCCCTCTCTCTTTCTCTCCTTCAGAGGATGGGGTGAGGATGGAGGAGAGTGGCCTCACTTCTGACCAACTGGTTCCTGACTGTGTGGATGAGACCATGAAGGGTTCTGACAGACAGCCCAAGACGTCTTTTCCCTCTGACGACTGTGGGTTTTCTCCTCTATTCTATGTCCGTCTCTCGTATTAGTTTCTCATATTTCTATTTTCATCGTGTTCCCAGTGAGGATGGTTAGGATATTATATTGTGTTTACCGGCCACTGTATCTATTACAGGTGCTAAATACAAGAAGGGGATGGACGTTGCCTCTTACGTGATGGCTCAAGACGATGTCAAGAACGATGTGAAAAACAGAGAAATGTGAGCCTTATTACATGTTGGTCTCGCTGTTGTTAACCCTCCCACCTACATTCATTTTTTTCAATTTAACCTTTGTTTAACTAGGCAAGTCAGTTAAGAACAAATTCTTATTTACAATGATGGCCTAGGAACAATGGGTTAAATGCCTTGTTCAGGGACAGAAGGACAGATTTTTACCTTGTCAGCTCGGGGATTCGATCTAGCAACCTTTCGGTTACTGGCCCAATGCTCTTAACCACTAGGCTACCTGCCGCCCCGTATACCTATCCCTTATCCCTCAACCACCACCCCTTAAGTCAACATTTTCCTCCCCTCCTCCGCTGTCAACTCACTTCAATGTAGACATCATACAGACATAACCAATGTGCATCCATATCTCCAAGGGACACAATCAGCCTCAAATAGCACCTTCAAACGAAACAGCGTCAACCAAAGGACACATTTATTGTATTTTGTCTGCAGTGTCTCACGCTATCTCCCCCATCCTCTACCCCATAGCTCTGTGAAGAAGGAGACGCTGAGGCAGAACCTATTGCTGTGGAGCGTGGCGGACGTGGCCACCTACATCTCTGCTGCAGGCTTTCCAGAGCAGGCAGTAGCTTTCAGAACACAGGTCAGTGCAGTCCCTCAAACTGCCACATGGGGGTGGTATCTGTACACTCAGAAAACCGCTCAGACAGTCCCCGTCCAGAGACAGCCTCTACCTAGCCAGAGACAGCCCCCAGGCACTCCTGGAGATGTGAAAGTGTTGGGTATATTATAATAATATGGTGAACAGTCCACATAGCCTATCAGTAGGCAAGGTGAAGATTTGACCTTATTGCATTACAGTACCACCTATCCAATTCTTTGTGATCTGTTTGAAGTGACGTTCCTATGGGCTAGTGCAGTGACACTTTAATGGCAGCCTGCGGGATTCCACACAGACTCGTGGCCCCCGACCTCCTGTTGATTTCTAAAAGTGTCCATCTTGTAAAATGTATTTGAGTATCCCTGGGCTGGTGGTTGTTTCTTGACCTGGATAAATGGCTTGGGCAAATAATAAGTTAAATGATATGAAAGCATACATGAAATATATACATGACATGTGCATTGCTTTCATTAAAATATATGAAAGTGCTCATCCATAAACCAAAGCAACAGATCCTGTACCCCCTAGACTAGGAGGCATTTGCTTTGATGTAACTAGTTCACACCCCAATCCACATTTACAGTGGGGCAAAAAAGTATTTAGTCAGCCACCAATTGTGCAAGTTCTCCCACTTAAAAAGATGAGGCCTGTAATTTTCATCATAGGTATACTTCAACTATGACAGACAAAATGAGAAAAAAAATCCAGAAAATCACATTGTAGGATTTTTAATGAATTTATTTGCAAATTATGGTGGAAATTAAACTTTTGTTATTGACCAAATACTTATCTCAATAGTTTGTTAAATACCCTTTGTTGGCAATGACAGAGGTCAAACGTTTTCTGTAAGTCTTCACAGGGTTTTCACACACTGTTGCTGGTATTTTGGCCCATTCCTCCATGCAGATCTCCTCTAGAGCAGTGATGTTTTGGGGCTGTTGCTGGGCAACACGGACTTTCAACTCCCTCCAAATATTTTCTATGGGGTTGAGATCTGGAGACTGGCTAGGCCACTCCAGGACCTTGAAATGCTTCTTACGAAGCCACTCCTTCGTTGCCCGGGCGGTGTGTTTGGAATCATTGTCATGCTGAAAGACTCAGCCATGTTTCATCTTCAATGCCCTTGCTGATGGAAGGAGGTTTTCACTCAAAATCTCACGATACATGGCCCCATTCATTCTTTCCTTTACACGGATCAGTCGTTCTGGTCCCTTTGCAGAAAAACAGCCCCAAAGCATGATGTTTCCACCCCCATGCTTCACAGTAGGTATGGTGTTCTTTGGATGCAACTCATCATTCTTTGTCCTCCAAACACGACAAGTTGAGTTTTTACCAAAAAGTTATATTTTGGTTTCATCTGACCATATGACATTCTCCCAATCTTCTTCTGGATCATCCAAATGCTCTCTAGCAAACTTCAGACGGGCCTGGACATGTACTGGCTTAAGCAGGGGGACACGTCTGGCACTGCAGGATTTGAGTCCCTGACGGCGTAGTGTGTTACTGATGGTAGGCTTTGATACTTTGGTCCCAGCTCTCTGCAGGTCATTCACTAGGTCCCCCCGTGTGGTTCTGGGATTTTTGCTCACCGTTCTTGTGATCATTTTGACCCCACGGGGTGAGATCTTGCGTGGAGCCCCAGATCGAGGGAGATTATCAGTGGTCTTGTATGTCTTCCATTTCCTAATAATTGCTCCCACAGTTGATTTCTTCAAACCAAGCTGCTTACCTATTGCAGATTCAGTCTTCCCAGCCTGGTGCTGGTCTACAATTTTGTTTCTGGTGTCCTTTGACAGCTCTTTGGTCTTGGCCATAGTGGAGTTTGGAGTGTGACTGTTTGAGGTTGTGGACAGGTGTCTTTTATACTGATAACAAGTTCAAACAGGTGCCATTAATACAGGTAACGAGTGGAGGACAGAGGAGCCCCTTAAAGAAGAAGTTACAGGTCTGTGAGAGCCAGAAATCTTGCTTGTTTGTAGGTGACCAAATACTTATTTTCCACCATGTTTTGCAAATAAATTAATTAAAAATCCAACAATGTGATTTTCTGGAATTTCTTTTTCTCATTTTGTCTGTCATAGTTGAAGTGTACCTATGATGAAAATTACAGGCCTCTCATCTTTTTAAGTGGGAGAACTTGCACAATTGGTGGCTGACAAAATACTTTTTTTGCCCCACTGTAGATGTTAGTTCAATCACTCCATCTGTTCTCCGCCCGCAACAGGAAATTGATGGAAAGTCCTTGCTCCTGATGCAGCGCAGTGACGTGTTAACTGGCCTGTCCATCAGACTTGGGCCCGCCCTAAAGATCTACGAGCGCCACGTGAAGATGCTGCAGAGGACCCACTTCCTGGATGAGGAGGATGATCTCTGACCACGGTTGGGGGGAACAGAACAACACACTCCTCTAAGGAGCAGATGTATTCATACAGTATTCAACCATACTGTGTTCACTGGATCTCTAGAACCTTCTGTAACCATTCAAGGAGGTGTGGGGAAAAGGACACCGTGGTCATGACTTGGGCCTTGACAGTGATTATCAACATGTGTACGTGGGCTTCCATTCCACCTCTCTGTGGTACTGATGTCACCTGACCCATTCTGGTGGTATTGCTTTTATAGGACCCCTCTCTAAACTCATATAGGAATGTTAGGATCCTGCCTAATGACGCTATAGAAGTCAAATGGTCTGCCTGTTCTGTAAGGGGAGGGCTGCCTGTTCTGTAAGGGGAGGGCTGCCTGTTCTGTAAGGGGAGGGCTGCCTGCTCTGTAAGGGGAGGGCTGCCTGCTCTGTAAGGGGAGGGCTGCCTGCTCTGTAAGGCGAGGGCTGCCTGCTCTGTAAGGGGAGGGCTGCCTGCTCTGTAAGGGGAGGGCTGCCTGCTCTGTAAGGGGAGGGCTGCCTGCTCTGTAAGGGGCGGGTCAGTGAGTGCAGCCAGTGAGAGACTTTCTCTGGATTCCTCAGACTCTACACTTGGCTACCACTGGAGCCTCCTTTAAAAGACTGGTTTCTGTGCTCCCTGAGTCAGTTCCACAAGAAAATAATAACATGTATACTTGGAATATCTGTTCCAGCAAATATGGTTCTAACATTTCTTCAATGTTTACTCAGACAGTATTTTTTTAAAGACATGTCATATGGTACCCTCCATTTATCTAGAAACTCAACGTTGTTTTTCTTTTATGATGACAATGTGAACTGATATCATTTGAGAATGTACGGTATGAATTTGTTGATTCATCAAAGGTCAGTGATGTTGTCAATCTCTCATTATACCAGCAAAGGAAATGGAGCTTAGTCTCCAGATGTTCTCATGGCTGCACCAGTACTGACCTAGGTTTTATTACTGTTATCTGTTTCACTAACATTTAGAAATAGCAATATGTCGTACCTGCTAAACTAAGGCAACATAATAGGTTCTTTGTATGGTTGCCTTCTGCATTCCTCTTCCCTTAATTTATGTTCACGTAATTTCTAAACATTTTAGATGAATCTAATTTAATCTACTGTGGATGAACCTAGATTTCATCTACAAAATTAAAACAGTTTGAAGCAGAATTCTAGTTGAAATGGGCTGGCAGACCAGAACCAACGTAGCTCAAGGCCCCAATGTTTCTGCCTGCTTCAGCTTGAGGAGAGAGAAACAACTGAATTCTGTTCTTTCTTTTTTTTTTTTTGAGGGAAAATTAACCAACCAAAAAATGTACTTCATAACTTTAGGAAGTGTCATTGTAGCACTAATACGTTTTTTTTGTTTACAACCTCAACACAGCAACACAATTCCCCACCACATGGTAGACATCTTGATCAAATTCAACATTGTTGTTATCTGAGAGGATTACAATGAGGTCTCTTAATTTTGCCTTGTGGCTTCTGCTTTTGAAACAACGTCACATTCCATATTTCCATCTGTTACGTGTTTGATGTCACACTGTTAATTGCAATGTTGGCCCTGTTTCCAGGGGGGGAAATGAAGTTATTGTCTTTTCCACTCTTGTAGTGTGATATGTATTATCTCTTTGTATATAATAAGCGGTACGTCTGCTAGATTAAACTTACTTGAAACAATGACACGTTCAATCTGGCCTCAAACGACAAGCTATAACATGCAACAAATAATACAAAACCAAACGGAACAGTTTAGTCGACAGTTAAGTCACCACTTTAGTAAAACAAGTGCATTTCTTTCCATTCATTTGTGCCTCCACACATTGACATGTACAGTAGATACCGGTTGTACACATTACATCAGATTAAGACTCATCTGCATTTAAGTCATCAGAAGGGGGGTTTCAACTCCCCAAAACCAGTCACAGTGTAGTTAAACTATTCCAACGACTCCTTCCAACCTACCCAGTTAGAAGCACCAGCTGTATACTGCAGTGGGGCTGAAAGGGGTGAAGTTATGTGTGGGACCAGCCCCTCTCTGACTAAAGGATGAAGGGCAGTATAGGGGAGCGCAGGGTGGGGTAGTCACGGAACTCCTTGCGGTAGTTTCGGTGCTTTCCCCTGGCCCACACCGTCATCAGGACAAAGCCCACGATGGTGAAGAAAGCCACCGGCAAGCACTGGGTCATCACTGTGAAGCCCATCCACGACCCCAGCTGCAGAGGACCAGATACACTGTTACACACTCCTACATATTATACATGTAGGACCACAGGAGGCTGGTGAGAGGAGGACGGATTGCAATAATGTCTGGAATGGACTAAATGGAATGGTATCAAACACAAGGAAACCACGTGTTGATGTGTTTGATACGATCCATTTATTCCGTTCCAGCCATTACTATGAGCAGTCCTCCCCAATTAAGGTGGCACCAGCCACCTGTGTGCAGTACTCACCAACTCATCACTGTAGTACTGTTACATCTCTTGATACCTATTGGCCAGAAGGTGGCAGCATCACTATATCTCCAAACCCCAGGAGGGGAAGTGAAACACGGGATTTCAAAGTGTTTCCAGTCTAAAACGTGCAAATACAAATATATCAATCATCTCACCATTCTTTACCAGAAAGCCTCACCTCGTATGTATAGTTGGGACAAGACACCAACGCGAAGATCCAGGTGAATGGATTCTTAGTTGGGTGTGGGATCTTCTTGACCTTCGAACCTGGGATAATATGAGAAAGAATGGAGAAAAAAAGGGTAACATGGAAAGGGTAACATGGGGGCTCCTGTAAAGCAGTGCTCGTCAATTAATCAGTCAATCAAATGTATTTATTAAAGCCCTTTTTCACATCATTAGTTGTCACAAAGAATACAAATACCTAGCCTAAAACCCCAAAGAGCAAGCAATGCAGAAGCACAGTGGCTAGGAAAAACTCCCTAGAAAGGAAGGAACCTAGGAACCTTGTGTGCTAACTTTCAAAGTACATATCTAATGGACTGCACTGCATGAATATGATAAGCAAGAGCCTATGGGAGCTCACCTGGACATTTGAGGTTGCGTAGAGTGATGTTGATGGAGAAGTTGCCGACCTGACAGAACTGTGAGGATGAGGAAAACATAAACCCATGACAAAGGGCTCAATCAGCCACAACTCTAACCAAAAACAAAAGAAAACCTGGTGACATTTACTGGTGAAACTTTACATTAAGTTGCTCTCCTAATAACAATGTGATAACTTTAGTAACGCCATTAAGATATTACTGTTCCTCTGCTGGGAATTATGATCTAAATTGCACTGATGTTAATGACGTTATTATTGTGTAACCTCGTCCCCAGACTGAACGTGTCAGGTGGTGAGACTTTTATCTGTGCCTAATGGACCTACTGTGTAGCCTCAACTCCACTACAAAGAAACAACTAAATTAATATATTACAACATTAGGTATTAAAATAAATATATTCTTCATTACACTAACTAAAGCATACTTACTAAGAATATAATGAGTGCTGTCTTCACTTGCTGTTGCCCATAGTCTGTAAAACACACAAGCAGGTGTGATGTATCATGGGAAAGGACATTGAAAGTCATTAGGGATTATGGAAATATCCATCTGTATTCTGTAACATTCTGGCAACCAGCAGACAGAGTAGAGATGACCATCTGTATTCTGTAACATTCTGGTAACCACCAGACCGAGTAGAGATGACCATCTGTATTCTGTAACATCCTGGCAACCAGCAGACAGAGTAGAGATGACCATCTGTATTCTGTAATATCCTGGCAACCAGCAGACAGAGTAGAGATGAGTGTGCATTAGATGGGTTAGATGTGAGTGACATCACCTCAGGGTAGACAGGACTTACAGGGTGGTGTATAGAGGGGATGGTTGATGTAGTAGGCCATCCATGCTGCAAAACACCAGTAATAACTGCAGTTCTGGAAAAGAAGCAGGACCAGTTTTTGTACAAGTCATCAGAATAATAATACATTCATTAGACAATCTGTTTACCCCTGAGAATAAGTTTAGAAACTATGTCACATGAAAGTAAACCATTAAATAAATGGAAAAACAATACTGCTATTATCAGATATCACTGGATCAAACGGGATCACAAATCCTCTTTAGAATCAGATTGGAGATTCCCTTATTCAATCTTCTCACCTTGAAGATGTTTCTCAGTGGCATGGTACCATGGGAGATACGGTGGATGAACAGCGTCTCAAGGATTCTCTTCACATAGTGGAAGGAGTGACACATGCAGGCCAAACTGCAGCGGGAGGGGAAAAGTGATCATAGTATAGATTACGTCTTATTATCATCACATATTTAGCTTTGATTACTACATCATTCACTCACTGGTCTCTATGACAGTCTGAGAGGGCTGTCATGCTTCTCTGATGCAGCACACACATTATCTTCACTGTCAACACCATCACCGGTCAACCAGACCTAATTATGCCACTGTAATCATCACTTGGAGAGTGTGAGGTACAGTGACAGAGATAGAATAGACCCTTGAAAATGCAGTAATTTGACACTCACTGTACAACCCAGTGCTTGCTGCTGCTAAAGTCATATTTTGGGGCATAGATGAAAGGCAGGCGGAAGTAGAACATCAAGTAGATGAGCAGTGGTCCGTAACACTCTGATAGGAAGACCTGAGACGGGGGGAAGACATAAAGGTGAGACAAGTAGGTGCTGATTGGATCGGCAGGTGGTACTAGCTTCATATTGCGTTCTGATAGGCTGGATGGAAGTTTTATTATATTGCTTTTACCTATCCGATCATTTCAGATCTACAGGAGTGCCAAGGGAGGAGGGCAAGTAGATGATTTGTTTTTGAGCATTAGAGAAAACAAGTGAGCATGTAACACAAGCATTCCCCTAGAGATGTGGCAGCTTAGCTGACAGTCAGTTTGTGATGAAACAGATCTCTGAACCAACACCTCTGGCATGGGTCCAGGCCCAGCACGGGTGACTCATCGCTACTGTTGATCTCAGCTATGGTGCCAGGCTGCAAGGAGTACATTGGACCCCGCTACCCCCCAACACTGGCATCACCCTATTCCACTGGGGGTTCAGACACAGGTGGATGAGGGGTGAGAGGATTGAGGATATGGAGCATGGTTACAGCATGTGGTTGGTTGTGGAGAATGGTTGAGGAGGCTGTGGCAATGGAGGGTGAAAAGGAGGTCAGGGGGATAAACACCTGTGGGGGAAATAGGCCCATGAGATTATGTGTCCTAGGACAGAGGATACAGGAGCTAGGAGGTGATAGAAAACCAAACCAGAGGACAGTGAATCTATCTGTCAGTGTGGGTGTATATTTATATGCAAGGCTATAGTTGATTAATTGAGGGAGTGTGGCTGTGTATATTTAAATGCAGTATAGACATGTCAAGATATGCTGTATAATGTGTGTGTGTGCGCGCATTTGTGTGTGATTGTGCACATGAGTGCATTGGTGTGTGTGTGCACTTGTGGGTGATTGAGTGTGGGTGGGCATATGTGCGTGCATGCATTAACACATGTGTGTGTGTGTGTTTGCATGTGCTTACAGTGCCCCAGGCGATCTGGGCCCCCAGGTCAAAGAAGTAGAAGCTGGCTGTGGTTCCAACAGGAAGTGTCTGCAAGACGTCCTCATCCTTCAGACCCTTACCCTCTGTGGAGCAAGACAGAGCACAATGCTATAGTCAGCCATGACATTGTGGACCATTTCACAGAAGATAAGACCTTTATACGGTTTTGGTATAGCAATTTCTAGCACTCATTTGAGTCTGTGTAAGTAGTTGAGGCATCATGCATGGGAGGTGTGGGGCTTACTAGGATCCAGGCGTAAGGACTGTCTGGCTGGGTACCACTGGGGATCTGACAAGAAGACAGAAGTTAATTCAGCTTATAATAGTATTATATTATAATAACCTCCATTTCAAGGCTTCCTTCCAGTAACCGAAATATTAACTAGACTTGGAAAGATGGCATTGCGAGACTAACCTGATAATTATCATGAAAAAATATTGTATATGGATCATACATATCTACACTCTTAGAAAAAAGCATTCCAGAAGGGTTCTTCGGCTGTCCCCATAGGAGAAACCTTTTGGGTTTCATCCACGTAGAACCCTCTGTGGAAAGGGTTCTACATGGAACCGAAACGGTTCTACTTGGAACCAAAAGTGTTCTACCTGGAACTAACCAGGGTTCTTCAAAGGGTTCTCCTATGGGTACGGCCGAAGAACCCTTTTAGGTTCCAGAAAGCACCTTTTGTCCACTGGCCATTTGAAGGCCCTCGGAACAATTTTCCTCTCCGCCCCACGACAAAATGAGCGTGAAATGAATTATACAATTTCAAAATCTTCTCTCCGCCACATGGCAAAATGTGTATAATTTCAGCGAACTTGCTTTAAAACTGCAACATTTCTGTTACGCCCCATGGCAAAATGTGTAGAATTGCAAAAAGGAACTCTAAAACTTAAATAATTACTCTCCGCTGTCAAGAGCAACTGCGGCCCCTCTTGATGAGTTCAGATGTTTTGGGGCCCCCACCCCCATCAAAGTTTCCCATCCCTGGTGTAGAGTGTAGATCACGTTACAAAAGTGTTTTACATTTCATGTTGTTACATCACTGACTGAAAGTTGATCTGGATAAGAGCGTCCGCTAAATGACTATATTTTAACTGGACTTTGTCACATACTCACTTGATTTGTGGAACAAAGCCTTAATATCCAAAATAGTAGAAGTTGGCTCAACCTGTTCAGAAAGACAATCAATCATCCATAGGCAAACATACTGCTAGTGTTACTGCCATGGGTCTAATACATGTATCCAAGATAGATTTATTGACTAAAGCTTGATATTTGTTTTCAAGTTGTGAAATTAGTACCATACCACATACTGTACATATGTTATAACACAAACATATTTATTCCCACTGCGAAGACAGTCAAGGCAAATTAAAGAAGCCTACAGTTACAGGAAACTCTATCTGTTTTCATAATAAATATCTTGAAGAAATTGTGAGACTATGATGCAGCATTTCAACTATTATTAATTATCATTGCAACACAAATGTTCACATTCATAAAAGCCACTCAACACATGGTGCTTGCTGTTGGCTTCAAGACACCCACTGGCTTCAGGACACTGAGCTGACACATAACTCATAACTCGCCCAGAAGATTCCTATAAGATCAGGGGGAATTTTCACCTCCTAACTGCAACACAACCTCTGTAGAATCAGCCATAGCGTCTGTGAACTGTAAATTAGCCGGCTGTACGGTCAAAGGGATGACTCTGTAACTTCTTGAGCTAAAGCAAACAAGTGTCTTCTGACTTCAGACAGTATTATGGCTTTTACTAGGACTGTAATTAGACCTCAACTGATGATTTCAAACGTGTAAATGTAATTTTTTCAGTGTACAGATTCAAATACAATATTGAACATGCACAGTGACTGATGAGACACAGTCACACAGCCAGCCACACACACACACACACACACACACACACACACACACACACACACACACACACACACACACACACACACACACACACACACACACACACACACACTCACTTTGTCCAAGAGTAGTAGCTTCTCCTTTGTCTTTGCATCCACGATTTCTACCTCAAAGTAAACAATCCTTTTGGCCTTTTTGGGTGGTTTAGGTCTTGGTCTTGGGGCTGAACTTTTCTTTTCTTGTCCAGTTGCCTTCGCCTCTAAAGCCAGTGTATCCATGACCCCTTTTGAACTACGACCTCAATGTGCCTCCACACTAAAATGAGGTCCCTCCAATGGCTTGCAAAAACCTAGTTAGTGTTCTCTACTTGTATCAGATTAGAAGCTGTAGTCTAACACGGCTATTTTCTTACTATCTGTACCCTCCAAATAGCCTTCCAGAATGGGAAATGACTATGTCACCGTAAACAGCCTTTTCCTGTGTGAGGGTGTGCGAAAGAGGTAAAGAAAGCAAGAGGGTGGGAGAGAAAGTGAGAAAGAGAGAGAGAGAGGTTGCCTGTGAGATGTTCATAGAATGAGAGGGGGTTAAACGTCAGTAACCCACCACCTCCTCACCTGAAGAGAGGCCTCCCACTAGTTACCGGACCCCGTCCACACCCACAAACGTACTGAAGGCGAAACCCGAGACGCCCAAGACATAATCCGTAGCGCGCACGTCGCAAGGCTAAATATAAGAAGCCCGATTTGCTCTGCTCTGTTCTGCAGTAGCTCAGTAACCTTGGTCAGCCACACACAACCCCACTCAGAAACAGATCCCTCTCTGCTCTCAGAAGAGCCTAGACACATCTCTGCTGAGCTCTGCTCCTCACTCAGTCACACTGTCTCACACTGACCCTCCTATAGGCCTTATCCATGTGGACAGCCAGGCCTCTGCATTCCGACGCTTACCCCTCCCCCAGGCCACCTGTGCCATTTTTTTCTACCACTCTGACCTCGAGAACGAACAAAAACCAAAACAAACACATGTTTATTTTAGAGTGTGTATTCTCCCAATACCATGAACAAACATTAAGGCCTAACACTGTCCTATCATTTTCCAATGGAGTGAGAGCTGTCAGCTGTAGTGCTCTCAGAGCTGTGAGGTGCTGGCTGTCAGTTGGGGGGCTTGGAGATGTTGCCCAAGATATCCTTCAGACAGGGATCATGTCCTTCAGATTTGACTAAAAGGAGCATCTCAACACACACAGGCAGCAGATCTGTATTCTATATTTACAATCAGGTTAGGCCACCGAGCAATATACATCAGACAGGAGCACAAAGTGGTACAAGAACACAGTAAGCTTTTCTGATCTGCATGGATTAACATGTTGTGACATATTAGCTGAGTAGCTCAGCGGTCTAAGGCACTGCATCTCAGGCATCAATACAGACCCTGGTTCGATTCCAGGCTGTATCACAACCGGCCGTGATTGGGAGTCCCATAGGGTTGCGCACAATTGGCCCAGCGTCGTCCGAGTTAGGGTTTGCCCAGGGTAGGCTGTCATTGTAAATAAGAATTTGTTCTTAACTGACTTGCTTAGTTAAATAAAGGTTAAATAAAAACATTTAAAAAAATATGCTGTAATGTTAACAAGGATTTGTTGATCATGTGCAGAAAATCAGTATCTGTGTTATAGTGGACAGGAGTTGGAAAACCTGGACAGAAGTTAGAAACCCTGGACAGGAGTTGGAAAAGCTGTCCTATCATGTTGCAGCCAGAAAATTAAATTGATTTAAACAAATGGCTCTCTCATAATCTCAATTTAACATCATGTTCAAGTTTGTTTTTTGTGATATGCAACAGATGTTATGGTACGGTGAGCTCGTATTATTAGCCTGGAATCCAAACTGATACTGGAGCATATCAGGTTATCATGCTATGGGGCTCTCCAGTGAAGCGTGAGAATAATGTTACAGTTTCCGTGATTTAAGAAGCTGCAATGCTGCCCCTCTGTGGTAGTCAGCGTTATTATCACTTCACTTTGCAAGTTAGCTCTTTATTTTCCAGAAGCACTGACATGGAGTCATTTTAAAGCCAATATTTGTCCATATCATGAAAGATATGTAGGATATGTAAGATATGTAATTAGGCATTGCAAGAGGAACACTATTATATTATTCTACCGTGTTGCCATTTGATATGAAACATATCAATAGTCTTGTCACAATATGCATTCATATTATTTTAGCTAATGAAATAATGTATAAAGCTTTGCCACAGATACCCACAATGTGATGAAATTATTATCTACATCAGTGATGGGCAACTTTAATTGGCGTGGGGGCCACAAAAAAATATTAACTCATCATGAGGGTCTGCAGTGGCTCGCGGGTCTGTGTACCTACATCGTAGGGTGCAGTCAGAGTCGGCCCTACCCTTCCACAATTGCAATCAGTGGGTCAGGCGGCGCCCTAACTGTTCGATTCATATCGCGTGATTTCTGATGATTGTTCTCGATTATATCGACTGATTGGTTCTGTATGGGGTGACCCTTTTGGGAGCACTAAGCACAATTTGGTTGGGCCGCTAGTTGTCCACCCTGAACATGCAGTTTATCCCTTCTTATATGTGAAGCAACTGCTGCCAGAGAGTGGTGGGGCGAAAATCGTAGTTCTTGATTTTGACAAGGTTAGTGATATTCGGATTCCTTGGGACGTCCTTACCCTAAACCCTAACGCCAAGCATAACCCGTTGTCACGCCTGGTTCTCGGCGAGGCTACCCTAACCCGAACTTTAACCATTCATACAGTTCAACTTCAATGGGGTAGGGACGTCCCAGAGATCTTGAAAGCACAGACCATTTTGAAAGCATGACGTGGAAAGGGGCGGAGATGTCAGTCAATGTGGAAATGCTATAGTCACAGCAGTATCAGCACCAGTACTTCTGGAAGTTTCTTACATGGTGGCTAGCTAGCGACATGGTGAAAAGCGTATTTTGAGTAGCCACGATATCTCGGCTCATAAATTGATTTATTCAGCAGTGAGTGGGATATATTTATGTAACTCCATAGTTTAATAGGTCAAAAAAATCGTGGAGGTTCGGATTTGTAGCTAGCTTGCAGCTGTCAACTGGCTAGCCAGCTTCAAACACTACATTTCAGTGTGCTTGGTTGACGGCCTTTGATATAAGATTAACTGGTGAATTTACGATGTTTTTTTGAATATCAAGCGTTACTTGGCAGACACTCGTAATGGGTAAAGACTATTATAAAGTGTTGGGTATACAGAAAGGCGCCTCTGAGGACGAGATAAAGAAGGCGTATCGAAAGCAGGCCCTGCGATATCACCCTGATAAAAACAAGTCCACTGGAGCTGAGGATAAATTCAAAGAGATCGCCGAGGCCTATGATGTCCTCAGCGACACAAAGAAAAAGGATATATATGACCGATATGGAGAAGAAGGTAACGCATCAACTTTTGGTTCCACACAGTGTGGTGCACTATTGTAATCTAAACTGTCTTGCGCAATCGACGTTGTCAGGTTTGCCAACTATGTAACGTTGGTAGCTGTATCAGCCGTGGCCGTTTTTGACAACTTCTAGCTAACCTTATTATTTAAATGTTACTGTTTGTTTTTCTTTGTGTGTAGCCCTAGAAACTATTGTAGTTATTATATTGGAAGCAACTGAGCGCCGGAGAACTTGCTGGAACTGTCCTGCTTATTCTGAGTTCAAACTGTCGGTGGGGCTAGTTTGTTCACATCACAACGTTAATTCCTTCATTCTGTCACGTCCGCTCATGGTTTGTGACACATTGCAGAACACCTTTTCAGAAACACTGCTCTGTCACAGTGACCCCTGAAGACACAGGTGGAAATGTAACATGCTTTAGCATTATTTATTTAGAGAGATGGTATGTCTGGAAGTGTTGAAAGTGGGTTATGAATAAGTGATTCAAAGGGATTTAAAATAAACATTTTGATGTTTGTTCTTGTGTTCTAAAATAGCAATTTTGATGTTGTGTTCACTCTTACAGGCCTGAAGGGGCACACAGCCGGCGGCGGTGGTGGTCCCAATGGTCCCAACAACTACAACTACACCTTCCATGGAGATCCTCACGCCATGTTTACAGAGTTTTTTGGTGGCCGCAGCCCATTCGACCAGTTCTTCGCACGCAACGGGGACGATGACATGGACACTGATGACCCCTTTGCTGCATTTGGTATGGGAGGGATGGGGGGTATGCCGGGTGGAATGGGAGGGTTCCACCAACACCAGAGGTCCTTCAAATCCCGACCAGGGGGTCCCCATGGGGGCCGTGAGAAGAAGAAAGATTCTCCGGTGGTACACGAGCTGAAGGTGAGCCTCGAGGAGGTGTTCTCCGGCTGCACCAAGAAGATGAAGATCTCCAGGAAGCGGCTGAACCCGGACGGCTGCAGCATGCGCAACGAGGACAAGATCCTGACAGTGGACATCAAGCGAGGCTGGAAGGAAGGGACCAAGATCACCTTCCCCAGAGAGGGAGATGAGACTCCCACTAACATTCCTGCTGACGTGGTGTTTGTGGTCAAAGACAAACCCCATCCTGTGTTCCGCCGGGATGGCTCCGATATCATCTACCCTGCTAGAGTGTCCCTCAGAGATGTGAGTGCTTGGTCTTTGTGATTTCTTAAACATTGTGTCAGTCATAGACGTAACCCACTAAACTATTTCACTTGTATTCTCTGTAATCATGGTAATGATATTTCTCTGCTGCTCTCAGGCAGGGTTGGGCGAAATGACCTAAAATTCATGTCAATTTGTTTTGTAACTTATTCACAATGTATATTTACATTTTTTTTTCTCTAAATAAGCTTTGTTGCACCATTTAAATGTCAGTACACTGCATTTCAAACATTTTAAACAGTCAGGAATAATCTAATGAATTCATGGCTTGTAAAATTATACCTAGGCTAAATGTAAGCCTTCCACAACTCACTAATAATTATATTATAGCAGTTTAACTTGCTTTTTTGCAATAATCACTGATCTGGCTTTTAAGTCTGTCTGTGTGAAAATGCCCTTTTTGTTAATTTTTTTTTTTAACCAGAACCATACATATTGCACATCCACTAATAATGAGTAGTTAGCTAATCTTTATATTTAAATCCTAGCCATCTTGGATCTATTTACTTGCTAACAAGTTCGAAACAGTTGAACTGTTATGAACACACCCTCCTGTCAGTCCCCTACTGTTTGAACAAAATGCTAGCATGTCCACTTTGTGGCCTACCTACATGGATAAGAAGATGCTTATTTCTCAGAATGAGAACAAGTTGCCAATACGGTATGGAAGTACTAGTATTTACTACCTCCTGTTGCAAGTCCCGTACTGTGTTTTTGAATGGGCTTCAAGCTTATATAATCACATTTATGAAAACAAGGTGTGTGTGAAAGAAAACAGGCCATGTCTGACTCTCCACAGTCCTATTAGGGTGATTTCTCCCCTTCTCAGCTGTCTCACAGCCTCTTGGTTTACACCAATTAGAGTGCACATTTGGACTCTGACCCAACCCACTCCAGGTCAGTGGCTATCGTTGTCGGCAGATGAAGACGCAAGTTTGGCTGCCGACCAAGTTGTGTGTTTATTTGAGTAAAATTGTGGGTACAATGCATCCAAGAAAACCACAAGTCCATCCTCTGTAAACTGAAGATTTCTGTGTGTGAATACTATAGTGTGTGGTGGTGAAGATAAAAGTCCTAGACTAAGAAGCATTCGTACTGTTCTTGCAGAACAGCCTGTAGCGAGTCAGAACCAATTATCAGCATTATGTACTAGCGGGTAAGGGCGTTCATAGCCGACGGCTCCAGCTAGTTGTTTTTACAATATACACTACCGTTCAAAAGTTTGGGGTCACTTAGAAATTTATTTGTTTTTGAAAGAAAAGCAAACAGTTTGGTGCATTAAAATAACATCAAATTGATGAGAAATATAGTGTAAACATTGTTAATGTTGTAAATGACTATTGTAGTTGGAAACGGCTGATTAAAATTAAAAAATGAATATCTACATAGGTGTACAGAGGCCCATTATCAGCAACCATCACTCCTGTGTTCCAATGGCATGTTGTGTTAGCTAATCCAAGTTTATAATTTTAAAAGGCTAATTTATCAGTAGTAAACCCTTTTGCAATTATGTTAGCACAGCTGAAAACTGTTGTTCTGATTTAAAGAAGCAATAAAACTGTCCTTTAGCCTAGTTGAATATCTAGAGCATCAGCATTTGTGGGTTCTATTACAGGCTCAAAATGGCCAGAAACTTTCTTCTGAAACTCTTTAGTCTATTCTTGTTCTAAGAAATGAAGGCTATTCCATGTGAGAAATTGCCAAGAAATTGAAGATCTTGTACAACGCTGTGTGTACTACTCCCTTCACAGAACAACGCAAACTGGCCCTAACCAGAATAGGAGTGGGAGACCCCGTTGCACAACTGAGCAAGAGGACAAGTAAATTAGTGTCTAGTTTGAGAAACAGACGCCTCACAAGTCTTCAATTGGCAGCTTCATTAAATAGTACCAACAAAACACCAGTTTCAACATCAACAGTGAAGAGGCGACTCTGGGATGCTGGCCTTCTAGGCAGAGTTGCAAAGAAAAGGCCATTTTCAGACTGGCCAATAAAAATTAAAATATTAAGATGCAAAAGAACACACACTGGACAGAGAAACTCTGCCTTAGAAGGCCATTATCCCTGTGTCGCCTCTTCACTGTTGACGTTGAGACTGGTGTTTTGTGGGTACTATTTAATGAAGCTGCCAGTTGTGAGGCTTACACACAGCAAAAGGGTTTTCTAATGATAAATTAGCCTTTTAAAATTATGAACTTGGATTAGCTAACATAATGTGCCATTGGAACACAGGAGTGATGGTGGCTGATAATGGGCCTCTGTGCGCCTATGTGGATATTCCATTTTAAAAATCAGCCGTTTCCAGCTACAATAGTCATTTACAACATTAACAATGTCTACACTGTATTTCTGATCAATTTGATGTTATTTTAATGGCTAAAAAAATATTGTTTTCTTTAAAAATTGACATTTCTAAGTATCCCAAACTTTTGAACGGTTTTAGAAGGGTCTGCTCTGTGCTAAATTTTGGGAGTTGAGACAAAAAAAAAGGGTATCGTTAGAAAGGTTAAGTTCTCTTACAATAAAATGTCCCAATGTGTTTCAGGGTCCATCTCATCCATTCTGTTGGACCAAACCTCAAATATCGAGTTGACACTGTTTGTTGTCAGAGGAAGAAGTGATCTTTCGTCTTTGTTGTTTTGAGAGAGAGAGAGATGCATGCACGAAGGAGACGAGACCGAAAAAACAAAGTCATGAGAACAAGCGGACATAAACGCTCATAAAAACAAAAATATTACGATACAGGCATTTGGAACATCGCGCTAAAACATAATATCGAATTAATTTGACATTATCACCCAGCCCAACTCCCAGGCCTTGTACTCTTTAACAAAAAATATAACATACCTAATTGTGACAATCTGTATTTCTCTCTCCCATCAGGCACTGTGTGGATGCACGGTCAGCGCTCCCACTCTGGATGGCAGGACTGTGACTGTGACCTCCAGAGACGTGGTCAAACCTGGGATGAAGAAGCGTATCGTGGGAGAGGGACTACCCCTGTCCAAGTACCCAGAGAAGAGGGGGGACATGGTGCTTGAGTTTGTAGTGAAATTCCCTGAGAATTTGGGGCAGAGTGCCCGCGATGCACTGACTCAGATTCTTCCTCCTTGAATAACTAAGTGGCTTTTGAAGACACCTAACAAACACGAAGACAGACAGTCGTCTTTCTCCATTACAGTTGTCCTTACCCTAGTCCAAAGAACATAATAGTTGTTTGGGAATTATACTTGTTTATTTTGATCCAACCTTTGATCCAAATTATAATTCAGTTATATATTTAACCACCATGAGATATTGACAGAGTAACATGTTGGTCTCTGTTCTGATGTTAGCTGTTCTGTTTGGTTCATAATTTTTTCCTGTTTAATATTATTAAAACATTTAGATTTTATTACCTACATGTCCTATTGACAGTATTCCATTTCCCATTGGAAGGGAAAATAAAGACATTTCTGGGGGGACCCAGTGGTAGACATTGGATAATAATGATTGAGCATAGGGCAGGGGTTGGTCTGGCCCTGTAGAGATGACTGGTGCTGGTTGTTATAAGGTCTGAGGGATAGGTAGAGTTGAAGATGTCTGTGGCAAACAGAGCACTGACGTGGAATTTGTGTTGTATCCAGTTGTTTTGATAGTGCTTCCAGAATATTTGTTGCAGGCAACTTATCAACTATATATCTCAGGAGCAGTGACACACACCTGAATGTAGATATACTTATAAATACAATGCATACAGTGCCATCTGAAAATATTCAGACCCCTCAACTTTTTCCACATTTTGTTACGTTACAGCCTAATTCTAAAATTGATTAAAGTTGTTTTTTCTTTTTCGTCTCAATCTACACACAATACACCATAATGACAAAGCAAAAGCAGGTTTTTAGACATGTTTTAGAATTTTTAAAAACATCACATTTACATAAGTGTTGTGACCCTTTACTCAGTACTTTGTTGAAGCACATTTGGCAGCAACTACAGCCTTGAGTGTTGGGTATGATGCTACAAGCTTTGCACACCTGTATTTGGGCAGTTTCTCCCATTTCTTCTCTGCAGATCCTCTCTGGGTCTATCAGGTTGGATGGGGAGCGTTGTTGCACAGCTATTTTTCAGGTCTCTCGAGATGTTTGATCGGGTTCAAATCTGGGCTCTGGCTGGGCCACTCAAGGACATTCAGAGACTTGTTCCGAAGCCACTCCTACGTTGTCTTGGCTTTGTGCTTAGGGTCGTTGTCCTGTTGTAAGAAGGACAACCCCTTCGCCCCAGTCTGAGGTCCTGAGCGCTCTGGAGGAGGTTTTCATCAAGGATCTCTGTACTTTGCTCTGTTCATCTGTGCCTCGATCCTGACTAGTCTCCCAGTCCCTGCCGCTCAAAAACATCCCCACAGCATGATGATGCTGTCACCACCATGCTTCACCAAAGGGATGGTGTTAGGTTTCCTCCAGATGTGACGCTTGGCATTCAGGCCAAAGAGTTCAATTTTGGTTTCATCAGACCAGAGAATCTTGTTTTTCATGGTCAGAGTCTTTCTTTAGGTGCCTTTTGGCAAACTCCAAGCGGGCTGTCATGTGCCTTTTATTGAGGAGTGGCTTCCGTCTGGCCACTCTACCATAAAGGCCTGATTTGGTGGAGTGCTGCAGGGATGGTTGTCTTTCTGGAAGGTTCTCCCATCTCCACTTAGTAACTCTAGAGCTCTGTCAGGGTGACCATCGGGTTCTTGGTCACCTCCCTGACCAAGGCCCTTTTCCTCCGATTGCTCAGTTTGGCTGGGCGGCCAGCTCTTGGAACAGTCTTGGTGGTTCCACACTTTTCATTTAAGAATGATGGAGGGCACTGTGTTCTTGGGGACCCTTTTTGGTACCCTTCCACAGATCTGGGGAATTGACGCAATCCTGTCTCTGAGCTCTATGGACAATTTCTTCAACCTCATGGCTTGGTTTTTGCTGTGACATGCACTGCCAACTGTGTATACTTTTTATAGACAGTTATGTGCCTTTCCAAATCTAATCAATTTAATTTACCACAGGTGGACTACAAGTTGTAGACACATCTCAAGGATGATAAATGGAAACAAGATGCACCTGAGCTCAATTTCGAGTCTCATAAAAGGGTCTGAATAATTATGTAAATAAGGTATTTCTGTTTTCTAGGTATTACATTTGGTACCATTAAAAAATAATAACTGATTTTGCATTGTCATTATGGGGTATTGTGTGTAAATTGCTGAGGATTTTTTATTTAATCCATTTTAGAATAAGACCAACATAACAACATTTGGAAAATGTCCAGGGGTCTGAATATATCTTTGGTGTTACTGCTATTATTTTGCAGTGAGGTATGCGAGAGATTCTGAAACTGAGTTATGTTGGGGAACTAGAACAAATAGAATTCAGAAAATTATTTCAGCTTAAATGGGAGGGGCAAAACTGGGGATTCTTGAGCACAACTTGCAAATCATGTTCAAACTAACCCAGAGAATGAGGTATGAATAAATGTTTTTAGGAATTAACTCCAGGCAACTCCCTACAGATTCCACATACTTGATACACTACATGGCCAAAAGTGAGTGGACAACCCTTCAAATTAGTGGATTTGGCTATTTCAGGCACACTTATTGCTGACAGGTGTATAAACTCAAGCACACAGCTATGCAGTCTCAATAGACAAATATTGGCAGTAGAATGGCCCATACTGAAGAGCTCAGTGACATTCAATGTGGCATCGTCATAGGATGCCAACTTTCCAACAAGTCAGTTCGTCAAATTTCTGCCCTGCTAGAGCTGCCCCAGTCAACTGTAAGTGCTTTTATTGTAAAGTGGAAACATCTAGGAGCAACAACCGCTCAACCCCGAAGTGGTAGGCCACACAAGCTCACAACAGGGCCACTGAAGCAGGTTGCAACACTCACTACTGAGTTTCAAACGGCCTCTGGAAGCAAAGTCAGTCCAATAACTGTTCATCGAGAGCTTCATGAAATGGGTTTCCATGGCTGAGCAGCCGCACACAAGATCACC
Source organism: Oncorhynchus mykiss (assembly GCF_057628025.1). Taxonomy (NCBI): domain Eukaryota; kingdom Metazoa; phylum Chordata; class Actinopteri; order Salmoniformes; family Salmonidae; genus Oncorhynchus; species Oncorhynchus mykiss. Next base: position 86,941,445 of record NC_143033.1, read on the forward strand.
ATGCGCAATGCCAAGCATCAGCTGGAGTGGTGTAAAGCTCACCGCCATTGGACTCTGGAGCAGTGGAAACATGCTTCACCATCTGGCAGTCCAATGGACAATCTGGGTTTGGCGAATGCCAAGAGAACGCCAACTGTAAACTTTGGTGGAGGAGGAATAATGGTCTAGGGCTGTTTTTCATGGTTCGGGCTAGGCCCCTTAGTTCCATTGAAGGGAAATCTTGACGCTACAGCAGACAATGACATTCTAGGCGATTCTGTGCTTCCAATTCTGTGGCAACAGTTTGGGGAAGGCCCTTTCCTGTTCCAGCATGACAATGCCCCTGTGCACAAATCAAGGTCCATACAGAAATGGTTTGTTGAGATCAGTGTGGAAGAACTTGACTGGCCTGCATAGAGCCCTGTCCTCAACTCTATTGAACACCTTTGGTATGAATTGGCACGCCGACCCAGGTCTAATCGCCCAACACCGGTGGCCGACCTCACTAATGCTCTTGTGAATGCTGCGGGAACTTGCTTCCAATGTTCCAACATCTGGTGGAAAGCCTTCCCAGAAGAGTGGAGGCTGTTATAGCAGCAAAGGGAGGGACCAAGTCTATATTAATGCCCATGATTTTGGAATAAGATGTTTATCAAGCAGGTGTCCATATACTTTTGGCCATACAGTGTAGCTTCTCCAGTTGAATAGATTTTAGTTATTCAAGGGCGCGTTATCTATTTTGTGCAAAATGTTACGTCACGCATGCGAGATTGACCTTGTGTGTGTGTGTGTGTGTGTGTGTATATAGACAAACATGCACCATCTTATTGTGAAATACTATAAGAAGATGGTGTGATGTGTTTTGACCTCTGTAGGACCCCTTACATTTAGCTTGAGGATCACTATTGTTGTAAGTATAATGGACTTGTATGCCCATTCTCCAGTGAAACTTGTAGGTGTGTTTACTCTGCAGTGACACTCTAGAAGCTATTCAAAACAGCAGTGCATTTTAGCTGTTTAAATTCTCTCTTTAACTCTGTTAAAGCTGTGAAACTAATATCTACTGCTACTTCGGAACCTCTATGCAAACCATTCCTGTTAGGATAATCTTCATTCTTTTTATTTTGTCATATCCTGTACTTCTTACACACTGCAGAGCAAACAATGACTTGTCTAATATGGCTGCGTTTAGTCAGGCCCCAATTCAGAGATTTTTTTCCCACTAAATTGTATTTTGACCAATCAGATCAGCTCTGAAAAAGATCTGCTGCGAAAAGATCGGATGTGATTGGTCAAAACACCAAATTAGTGAGAAAAAGATCAGAAGTGGGCTGCCTGTGTGAATGCAGCCTAAAGTATGTAGTGAACTGATTTTTGAAGCAATTGTTTGAGATAAAGCAAGCCTAAGCATCTGTGGTAAATAAGAAAATCATTCCAAAAATGACAGTTGACAAACTAAAATAGTCAAGTAGTGAGTCAGTTTTATTGTTAAAATATGTCTGAATTATTTGAATAATGTTACATTTTCAAGTACTTGAAATACATATTTTAACCTGGGGTGCATTCATTACGCTGATTCTGTTGCACAAAAGTTCTACGCCAAATGGAAAATGTTTTGTAACATTGTTTTTATTGGACAAATTCAGGTAGGTCCTGCATCGTTTCATGCTGTTTGGTTCTCAAACGCTAAATGGTTTCCGTTGCGAAATGTAATGAATTTGATTGATTGTCATTGAGGTTGTAATGATCAGTCAACACTTACCCATCTATCATTCCACTCCAAGTAGAGTTCCACTATTATTTAATTTGAACAGATACATGTGGTTTAACATGAATGTAGAGATGTGTAATCTCGGTTTAACTTTTTTGCTAAAAAATATTTGCTTTATTTGCAAATGTTTTCCTTTGATGGAAAAGTTTAAATAGTTTTTATAAAATTTGCAGACATTCTGTATTATTATTATTATTATTATTAGGCACCCAGAATTCTATTTGAGAAATAAGTGTTAGCAATCTGCTTTTAAATTGTATGAAACTGAACATTTTATTTTATTTGTCCTATCCTTTGAACAAATGAGGTCCCCTTGGCATTTTGTGGTATTTTAGTTGTTGCAAAGACTGGCAAACTTGTAAATATAAAATAAAATTGTACAAAATGATGTAGTTCTGTCTTATTTAGCCCCATCAAACTTTTAAAGTAACTGAGTGGATTTAGTTCTGCCCCACATGGAGCGCGAACCAGCTACTTTTTGCTTTCCTGCACACTGACTCGGTATCAAATTGTATTGGTCATTGGTATATAGCCTCGTTATTGTGTTACTTTTTATTTATTTTTTTACTTTAGTTTATTTGCACTGTTGGTTTAAGGGTTTGTAAGTCCACACTTATCGGGGCGGCAGCGTAGCCTGTCAAATCGGAGGGCATGTTGTCCGGTCCTCTGGCAGTCTCTATGGGGGTGCCACAGGGTTCAATTCTCGGGCCGACTCTTTTCTCTGTATATATCAATGATGTTGCTCTTGCTGCGGGCTCTTGCTGTGATCCACCTCTACGCAGACGACACCATTCTGTATACTTCTGGCCTTTCCTTGGACACTGTGCTATCTAAGCTTGAAACGAGCTTCAATGCCATACAACACTCCTTCCGTGGCCTCCAACTGCTCTTAAACGCTAGTAAAACCAAATGCATGCTTTTCAACCGTTCGCTGCCTGCACCCGCACGCCAGACTAGCATCACCACCCTGGATGGTTCCGACCTAGAATATGGGGCGGCAGGGTAGCCTAGTGGTTAGAGCGTTGGACTAGTAACTGGAAGGTTGCAAGTTCAAACCCCCGAGCTGACAAGGTACAAATCTGTCATTCTGCCCCTGAAACGGCAGTTTACCCACTCAATGACCCATTGCCGTCATTGAAAATAAGAATTTGTTCTTAACTCACTTGCCTAGTTAAATAAAGGTAAACTAAAAATGTGGACATCTATAGGTGTCTGGCTAGACTGTAAACTCTCCTTCCAGACTCATATCAAACATCTCCAATCTAAAATCAAATCTAGAGTCAGCTTTTTTTCAACAAAGCCTCACGCCGCCAAACTTACCCTAGTAAAACTGACTATCCTACCGATCCTCGACTTCGGCGATGTCATCTACAAAATAGCTTCCAATACTCTCCTCAGCAAACTGGATGCAGTTTATCACAGTGCCATCCGTTTACCACCCACCACTGCGACCACCACTGGTCGTATGCTCTAGTCGGCTGGCCCTCGCTACATATTTGTCGCCAGACCCACTGGCTCCAGGTCATCTACAAGTCCATGCTAGGTAAAGCTCCGCCTTATCTCAGTTCACTGGTCACGATGGCAACACCCATCCCTAAAGCAAACACCTAATTTGGCCGCCTTTCGTTCCAGTTCTCTGCTGCCTGTGACTGGAACGAATTGCTAAAATCGCTGAAGTTGGAGACTTATCTCCCTCACCAACTTCAAACATCTGCTATCTGAGCAGCTAACCGATCGCTGCAGCTGTACATAGTCCATCGGTAAATAGCCCACCCAATTTACCTACCTCATCTCCATACTGTTTATATTTATTTACTTTTCTGCTCTTTTGCACACCAGTATGCAAAATACCTGTACATGACCATCTGATCATTTATCACTCCAGTGTTAATCTGCAAAATTGTACTTATTCGCCTACCTCATGCCTTTTGCACACAATGCATATAGACTCTTTTTTTCTATTTTTTTTTCTTTTTTTCTACTGTGTTATTGACTTGGTAATTGTTTACTCCATGTGTAACTCTGTGTTGTTGTCTGTTCACACTGCTATGCTATATCTTGGCCAGGTCGCAGTTGTAAATGAGAACTTGTTCTCAACTAGCCTACCTGGTTAAATAAAGGTGAAATTAAAATAAAATAAAATAGTGGTTAGAGTGTTGGACAAGTAACTGAAAGGTTGCAAGTTGAAATCCCCGAGCTGACAAGGTACAAATCTGTCGTTCTGCCCCTGAACAAGGCAGTTAACCCACTGTTCCTAGGACGTCATTGAAAATAAGAATTTGTTCTTAACTGACTTGCCTAGTTAAATAAAGGTACAATTTAAAAAATGTGACAACGTTTGATTTGATTTGACAACACAGTTATTTTACACATGCAACAAGTTTGCCAACTAGGGACTAGCTAACTGGATTGGGATCAAAGCACCATTGTAACAGAGTGCATTTTGTTCTACCTGGAGCAGATTGTCAAACAAGCAATCTTCTGAAAAACACACATCCACATCCAGGGGTTAAATGGAGTGAGAGACATATGGGAACTGAATCTGTTACAAGTTAGAATCAAAAGCTGAGCATTTTTTGTAAAAGCCTGTCTGTCATCTATACTAGGTAGATAATAAAATGCATTACAGGCAGTGTAGATTAATTATTCATGCCAGGAGGACTATTGGAATTCCTAGGACAGAGGGTTGAAAAACCTGCCTTACAGTAGGGGGCATCGAAGAGCTAGAGACGAGGAGAGGAATCCTATAGTGGAGGAGGCCATTATACAGTGCTGAAGTCCCACCCCTGCAGTCGTCAATTGTTACCACAGCCGCAAAGTGATAAACCCCGCCTGGTTCTACTATTGCTCTTCTTAAAATCTGATTTTAAACATATCCTTAACCTCATTGCTAACCTTATTCCTAACCCCAAAACATAAATAAAAACCAAAAAGCACATTTTGTTTTCCTTATTTTTTTCTTCTCTCGACATAGCCAATTCTGACTTTGTGGCTGTGCTATCTAATGAAAACACCCCTGCTGAACTACATACATACCCATCAGATCATCCTTTCCTCTAATTTTCTTGTTAGCGTATCTCACACGACTAGCGATTCAAATGCGATGCAACTTTACTTTCACAACCTTTGGATCAAGAAGTAACCTAGTGTTTTGATGTTCCATTCCACGTCTGGCTTGAATCAATCACCTCGTACAGCGAGTTAGCTAGCTAAAGCTCTGGTAAGATGCTTACCTTGACTGCTATATTCCTTCATTCTCAGCTAGCTAGTAGCTAATATTGTGTTAGCCAACAAGCTAACTAGCTAACAAGTTAGCTACCTAACTGGCAATCTGTTTAAAAAAAATAGGTGTGTCAAATTAAGTGCAATCTCTGATTCAAGTTGAGATGTTTATCATCTTATCTAATGCCATGTAACTTGATGGCAAGCCAAGTAGGCAGAAGAAGTGTTTTAAGGGTGAGCTAGCTAGCTGGCTAGTTAGCTCCTGGGCGTTTTGGTACTCGTTTTTGAAAGCTATCTTCCAGTGTATTGTGATGTGACGCACCAGCGATGGGGTTTGGTAGTAATGCTTAACTAACCTGTCACAATCTGTTCACAGATGCACTCTGAATGTCTAGTTGCCATACAGTTGAAGTTATTGTCCCAACAACAACAGTAGCTAGCAACAACGACCACCATCAAGAGATAGCTGTGGTTCACTGGTGAATCATCAGGTGGAAGAAGACTTGAGAGAGAGAGAGTCCTTTGCTGGACCTTTGGCTACCTACCAAAGCAGCATCTGTTCACTTCCACAGACAGACAGAAGGATAAAAATGCCTCTTGGATTGGGTAGAAGGAAGAAAGCATCTCCACTAGTGGAGAACGAGGAAGCCGAGCCGATCCGAGCGGGTCTTAATGTCCCAGGAATGGACGGCCTGGATGGAGGTGGTGTGGGGCTCGGGGAGGGTGCTACCCAGGAGGGTCTGCCACCCCCACCCACCAGCCTGAGACCTCGTTTGATCTTCCACACCCAGCTAGCACACGGTAGCCCCACGGGACGCATCGAGGGCTTCAGCAACGTGCGAGAGCTCTACACCAAGATCGGAGAGGCCTTTGGGATCGCACCACCAGAGGTGAACAATATGACGACTGACGTGTGTGTGTGTGTGTGTGTGTGTGAGAGAGAGAGAGAGAGAGATCTGCTTCAGTTTATCCCTTTACTGACTCACTTTCTAACTCTTCAGGTGATGTTCTGCACTCTGAACACTCACAAGGTGGACATGGACAAGTTACTGGGGGGTCAGATTGGGCTGGAGGACTTTATTTTCGCCCATATCAAAGGCCAGAGGAAGGAGGTGGAGGTGTTCAAGGGGGAGGACGCCCTGGGGTTGACCATCACTGATAATGGAGCTGGATACGCCTTCATCAAGGTGGGCATGGTTACTGGCTAGGAAATCAGTCGTCTGTGTCTGTCACCTCTGATAGGTCTGGCAGTGGAAGGAAATCCATCAGCATCACACACAGAGGACTAAAAATAGAACAAAATGGGAGCGTTTGAAACGCAGAGCCTCAATTGCAGCGACAGTGTGGAATGTACAGTAGACTGAATATAAGATGTTAGTTAGTTGCCTATGCACATTATAGAGTTGTTTATGTTGCCCACTGCCAAATTGGCTGATTGTGTGAAATGGTGGATTTTTACTTTGTCTCATCCTGTCCCTTCCAGAGAATAAGGGAGGGTAGCGTGGTCCATCAGATCCAGGTCATCAACGTGGGAGACATGATTGAGTCCATCAACGGCCACAGTCTCATTGGCTGTCGACACTACGAGGTGGCCAAGATGCTCAAGGAGCTGCCCAAGGGGAAGGACTTTGTTCTCAAGATGGTGGAGCCCTTGAAAGCCTTCGGTGGGTTTGTGTATGTGTGTGTATGAGAGATTGTGTGTGCTGACACAGTAATTATGAATCATATTATGGTGTGACAGATTATATTTAGGAATGAGTCAGCACTTATCAAACTTTGTAATGCCTTTTACTAATTGCTCTTATATTATCATTGACTAGCTAGATATAGAATTAGGAGGTTAGAAACCTGATGCTCCTTTGACATGTTATGTTGTCTCCCTTACCTGTAGACATGATCAGCCAGAGGTCAGGAGGGGCCCGGGCTGGCTCAGGAACCCAGCTGGGGACAGGGAAGGGCACCCTGCGTTTACGCTCCAAAGGCCCAGCCACGGTGGAGGAGCTGGTGAGTGTGTGTTGGTTCTTCTATTACCTTTAATAAGGTTAACATGGTTTCAGGTCATGACTATGTTTATGGTATTTGTTTGTCAGCCCTCTGCATTTGAGGAGAAGGCCATAGAGAAAGTGGATGACCTCCTGGAGAGTTACATGGGCATCAGAGACAGTGAGCTGGGTAAGGGAGACGGTGTGTGTATACGTGTGAATGTGATTCACACATGCAGCTCCTGTTAGCAAAGTGGTGACTTGTGTGTTGCCACTTCAAATCAAATGTTATTTGTTACATGCTGTAAGCAACAGGTGTAGACTAACGGTGAAATGCTTACTCACGGACCCTTCCCAACAATGCAGAGAGAAGGAAATAATAGAAAAGTAAAACATGTAATAACAGATACACAATGAGTAACGATAACTTGGCAATATACACAGGGTACCAGCAATAAGCAATATACACAGGGTACCAGTACTGAGTCTGTGCAGGGTACAAGGTAGATGTGTACATTTGACTAGGAATAAAGTGACAAATAATAAACGTATGTGATGAGGCAAAGTTTGTGCAAAAAGGGTCAATGCAAATAGTCTTGGTAGCTATTTGGTTAACTATTTAACTTCCTATTACTTTGTTGTGCTGTGGTTGACCCCTCTCCCTCACTGTCAGCTGCTACAATGGTGGAGCTGGGGAAGGACAAAAAGAACCCAGATGAGTTTGCCGAGGCGTTGGACGAGACTCTTGGTGACTTCGCCTTCCCGGATGAATTTGTTTTTGACGTCTGGGGTGCCATCGGGGACGCCAAGGTCGGCCGGCTGTAACCGGAGGGAGCAGGGGACCAACCTGTGTGTGGTTTTGAATGCTGAGGCACCAACCTGCAAAAAACAGAACTACTAGGAAACACCACACTACCATCATGTGATTTACTTATTGTTTTCTGTGTACTTATTATTTTTTACGTGGAGTTTACTACTCTTGTTGGGATACTTTTGGGGGAGACTCTTTGGGAGGATAGAGACAGTGTATGGGAGAGGATAGAGGACTCTGATCACTAGCTCTGATCACTCGATCAGGCTGAAAATACTCTCATCAGACTCAGACTATTGAGTGCAATACGTGGAGGTTATTGTGTTCAAACTGCAAGTGCTTTTCAATTTTCTTCCAGGTCTTGTGGTTGTGGACACACCTCCTGACCTTGAACACGTCACATGTTAACGCCCAGGTCTTTGTTCCACTAGTCCTCTGAGGAACAATCTCGAGAACAACAAGTGGAGAAGTGAGGGACCACGGCTTACATACACCTACCTTTTGAAGTTTGAGTTCAAACAAACTGTGATTTTCCTCCCCCCACTTTGCACTGTCTTGCACTGCGCTGTAGAAAATATAAGAAAAGTGCATTGTACTTCACTGGAGCAGTCACTCACTACATTGCACTGGTGCATAGAACTGGACTACAGTATTTGTGTTCTGTGCGGTGTTGTTCAGAGAGAGGCGTATTGAGAGGCTCATGCCCAGAATGTCCTGGTCAAATCGCATGGTCAGAAAAAACATCTTATTAGCCCGTGCTATTATTGTTTGTCTCCTCGTTGTGAGTTCTTTTGGTTTTATGTGCTGTTGAGTGTCACTATTGAAGGAGTGTTTTGGTTGCTGAAGGTTCACAATGCGTAGACTGTCACTACAAAATTAGCTGCAGTCACTCAGTTTTTCTGAAGTGAATAAGGTATATAGAAACAAGCTGCACTTGTAGCACATCTCAGTCTGTTAACAAAGATAGTCTGGTTAATACTTAAATGGTCCCCTTTGCCAGGGAAACTCCAGTATTAAGAAAAGCAGTGTTATATTACAGTATTACAAGAATACTCAAGAATTTGAAGTACATGTTAAAACATTTTTTTTTTAAAAAGCTATTGACTTATTGGTAGACTGAGCCTTTAATTTTTTAAGAAATGTTTTTGCAGGATTTTTTTAAAGGAGTGGTGTTTTAAATGAAAAAGCGTTGTGTAACTGATGAGGAATTTCCTTTGTTTTAATTGAGTTGGTGGTAAAAATGAAAACTGATATCCATGCCAAAAGCATTGGCATTTCCAATAGACTGCATTTTTTTAGGGACCAGACAGTCTCAACATGAAGGAGCCAAATAGTTATGCACATAAGTCATGGAGCGGTCAAGTAATGAAAAGAAAATGCACCATTATGCAATTCTGCAATGAAATGAAGGACCAAGTCCAACACTGTTACTTTAGGAAAGAACCTGGACACTACCATAGGAACAGAATGATGTCATTATCAAACCAAACTACTTTCTGCAAAGTCATCTGGCTTTTAGTGACTTCTTTATAGATGAATAAAAAAACATGCAATATGGGTCAAAGTTCCAAGATATAGAAAATAATTACTCAACATAGAAAATATTTCTTTTCATAACTTTTTGGGGTTTTATCTTTTCCATAGTCTATCTCTGAATGAACAACATATTTTTGTAGTAAATTGTTTGGTTGTTTTTCTGTCTATCAATGCTGTTGAAGTATATCTAGATGGTTACTGTCATAAAATACTGATAATAGGCACTGTAATACTGAGGACATTGTTTTGGTATGGCTTTCTATAACAATGTCTGATTTATAATGGCAATAATAATGACGAAGATTATGAAATAAGATGTTTTCCATGTCTTTCCCTCAGTTGAATACACAAATGTTGCCTTGGACTCTTCAACAGGAAATATTTCCCTAGATGTAATTCATATTACTATATTATGTCAGATTGTTTAGCAGAAAAAAGTGCCAAATCTTATTTATTTTTTAAAGTTTTTGTAATTTTCCTTAGTGGGACAAGAAAATGAACTAACGTCAGGTCGTAGTCAAGCTGATATTTTGCACAGGCTGGCTGAGTTGGTGTTCACCTGCGAATGGAAACATGTTCTTCTTAGAGAGACAAACACATCACCCCCTGGAGTGCTGTGTGTTTATAGGTGTGTAATCAGGTCCTGTTCTCACCTCAAAAAATACATGCATCTAATCACTCCCTTCAGCCCTCAATAGTAGGACAGTTTGGGAACACAATACACAATGGGAATTTGATATGGCGTGTCAATGTTTGAGAGTCACATCTATGATTTAATTTGTAATTGTACTGATACTAATCTTAGTCCTGGGATGGAATATATAGAGCCTCTAAAAGCTCGGCTCAGCATCCCACGTTCTGGAAGTTTTTGCCATGGTCAACCTTTAGCGATCTGAATCCCCAAAACAACCATGTTTACTGCATACAGTTCACTGGACACAGCACGTCATTTCAACGTTGAAATGTGGGTAATATTTGGTTGAGATGTTGATCAATGTGATTTCAACCTTTATTCACCCACTCAAAGACAGCCAGAAGTTTGTTGAATTCCTAATGTGTTATCACTATGCTCTAAATCTTCTAAAATTGATTAAATTATATTTTTTCCTCATCAATCTGCTCACAATACCCCATAATGATAAAGCGAAAACAGGTTTTAGCAAATGTATTAAACATACAAAACAAATACCTTATTTACATAAGTATACAGACCCTTTGCTATGAGACTCGATGTTGAGCTCAGGTACATCCTGTTTCCATTGATCATCTTTTAGAAGTTTCTACAACTTGATTGGAGTCCACCTGTGGTAAATTCAATTGATTGTACATGATTTGGAAAGGCACACACCTGTTGATATAATGTCCTACAGTTAACAGTGTATGTCAGAGCAAAAACCAAGCCATGAGGTTGAAGGAATTGTCTGTAGAATGCTGAGACAGGATTGTGTCGAGGCACAGATAGGGTACCAAAACATTTCTTCAGCATTGTAAGATACAGTGGAACCACCAGACCTGGAACCACCAAGAATCTTCCTAGAGCTGGCCACCCGACCCTTGGTCAGGGAGGTGACCAAGAACCTGATGGTCACTATGAATGAGCTCCAGTGTTCTTCTGTGGAGATGGGAGAACCTTTCAGAAGGACAACCATCTCTGAAGCACTCCACCAATCAGTTCTTCATGGTAGAGTGGCCAGACAGAAGCCACTCCTCAGTAAAAGGCACATGACAGCCAGCTTGGAGTTTGCTAAAAGACACCTAATGGACTCTGACCATGAGAAACAATATTCTCTGGTCTGATGAAACCAAGATTGAACTCAACATCAACAAAACGAAGGAGATGATCGTGGACTTCAGAAAACAGCAGAGGGAGCACCCCCCTATCCACATCGACGGGACAGTAGTGGAGAAGGTGTCAGTGTACATATCACGGACAAACTGAAATGGTCCACCCACACAGACCGTGGTGAAGGAGGCTGAAGAAATGTGGCTTGTCACCTAAAACCCTCACTAACTTTTACAGATGCGCAATTAAGAGCATTCTGTCGGACTGTATCACAGCCTGGTACGGCAACTGCACTGCCCTCAACCACATGGCTCTCCAGAGGGTGGTGCGGTCTGCACAACACATCACCGGGGGCAAACTACCTGTCCTACAGGAAACCTACAGCACCTGATGTCACAGGAAGGCCAAAAAGATCATCAAGGACAACAACCAGCTGAGCCACTAGCTGTTTACCCCATTACCATCCAGAAGGCGAGGTCAGTACAGGTGCATCAAAGCTGGGACCGATAGAAGCTGTTTTTCAATCTCAAGGCCATCGGACTGTTAAACAGCCATCACTAACACAGAGAGGCTGCTGCCTACATACAGACTAAAATCATTAGCCACTTTAGTAAATGGATCACTAGTCACTTTAAATAGCGCCACTAATAATGTTTACATATCTTATATTACTAATCTCATGTGTATATACTGTATTTTATACCATCTGTTGCATCTTGCCTATGCAAGAGACTTGAATCCAACAAATAATTTTCTTAACTTGTTGACAAGTTAATAGGCTATTTACTTTATTGCAAAAGGAATATTGAATTGTGTTTAGTTGTCAACAAATTCCAGTTTGTTTTCAAATAAAAAATGTATATGTTGGATTCACAAATCTAAGTTAAAGAATAGGAGGAAATCTAATCAAACTTTAAATGCATTTTGAATGAAGTTAGTATCAAATCAATCTTTTAACTTAGGTTTTTGGTTGACATGGAGACTTAAATCCAATATCAATGATTATTTTGAAGATTGCATTTGAAATCAACCACAGCTTAAAATCCTTGGCCAATATTTATTGTCTATTTAAGCAATAACCCCTGAGGAGGTGTGGTATATGGCCACTATACCACGGCTAACGGTTGTTCTTATGCACGACGCAACGCAAAGTGCCTGGACACAGCCCTTAGCCGTGGTATATTGGCCATATATCACAAACCCCAGAGGAGCCTTATTTCTATTATAAACTGGTTACCAACATAATTAGAGCAGTAAAACTAAATGTTTTGTCAAACCCGTGGTATACGGGCTGATATACCACGGCTTTCAGTCAATCAGAATTCAGGGCTCAAACTACACAGTTTATCATTTTAGTTGAACCCTGGGTTGAATTGAAACAATAGCTGACTTAAATGCTATATATGTCTAAATAGTATCATTGATATATGACTTATAAAGTATGGTTACATTTAATTTGCTTTGTTAAACCTATCCTTTGGAATGACTTAGGTTGCAACAGTGCATATATGTAGTTATTAATAGGTCTCTTAATAATCATTCTCATGATAGCACATTGGTAGTAGTCAGTGGCAAATAGAAAAGCCGAGTTTGGTTAAAACCCTGGATGGGAGACCAAATTAATAGCTGTAGATCAACTCGCCAGTAGGAGGTGCTGCCCAGCCTATAGTGTTTTTTGTTGATAGTGGATATAATGTTGAAGATTTAGCCTACTGTTCTGACTTGGTGGTGCACATGTAGCATGTAACCTGTTTTAGAGAAATGTATCATCGAATATTGTAAGAGCTTCCATTGTCTGTTTATATGCCCCCTTTATTTATCCTATGGTTCTGACTTGGTGTACAGGGAGAACACTGTAAAAATGGCCCATGTTCTGAATTCTGTCGCTTTACATTTCAAAAGTGCTGAACAAATAGTTATATGGACTATGTCCGTCCTAGCTCATCAATGTCTAAATTGAAATTACGGCTTGCCTCTTATCCGCTTGTCGTCCCCTTATGCAATAGTTTGTACATCTCAATTGTCAGTAGCAACCACATTTGTTTAAGCAAGTCAGCTATAACAGCTATGTTTTTTAAAAGGCAATAAATGAGGCTGATTTTATCTGTTTCACTGCCAGACAAAGCTCAGATGATAGCCAGGTGTAGCAGTGGTAAGGATTCACTCCATGGCGCTGAAAAGAAAGCTCTGCTGTTGGGACAGCTTTATGTAGGCCCTAACAGTTTATGGGCACTGTTTGTCACCGTTATAGTGCAATTCATGTATTGTTCAGTGTTGTGTAGTGGCTTTGCTGGCATGTACAGTGGGGCAAAAAAGTAGTTAGTCAGCCACCAATTGTGCAAGTTCTCCC